>NC_134484.1:137924474-138236974 GCF_040206685.1 Ascaphus truei
AGCCCTACACAAAATCGCCAGGGAACTACACCCATTCTACAGGAGGATACAAGACTGCAACAGGTCTTCCCTGAAACACAATTCTAATCATACAGACAAACTCATTAAGGAAATGGTGAGGAGTAAAGTATTCATCAATGAAACTGGATGCGGGACAAGACCATGCCAGGACGCAAGATACAAAACCTGTGCAATGCTTAGAAAAGCGGGCACAATACAAATACCACAAAGGAATCTGGAGTACAAAATCAAAGGAAGGTTCACCTGTTCCTCCAGAAATGTCTTGTATCTTATATCCTCTCCTTATCCTACCCAGACCCGCTGGGTGTTTGGAAGGGACCTCCGTCTGCTGGGAAGTAATTCGTAAGCCTGCTGACCTCTCCCGCTCAATGTTCCGATTCTGCTGCCAGCAAGACCGCTCCACCTCTCCCGCGAGACTACACCGCCGGGGGGAGCTGCTACAGCTCACAGGATACTCGATCGGAGGTGATATGAAGATAGCTGCTTGAACACCGAGATGCAGGGTGTGTGACGCCATACTTTACCCCTGAAGCGGATCAATCCGCGGGACGCGTAGGGTGACGTCACACACCCCGTGTCTCGGCGTTCAAGCGCCTATCTTCATATCACCTCTGATAGAGTATCCTGTGAGCTGCATCAGCTATACCAGTAGCTCACCCCCGGCGGCGTAGTCTCGCGAGAGAGGGAGAGGTGGAGCGGTCTTGCTGGCAGCAGAATCGGAACATTGAGCAGGAGAGGTCAGGAGGCTTACGAATTACTTCCCAGCAGACGGAGGTCCCTTCCGACCACCCAGCGGGTCTGGGTTGGATAAGGAGAGGACGTTTCTACAGCACACCTGAAGCGGAGGAGCAGCCATCCAGACTATGTACACACGCGCTTGACCTAATTGCAGCTTGTAAGTAGGATTCCTATAGAACCCGGACGCAGGATTAGTGGATGTCTTAGTTTTTTTTAATCATTATTGTTCTTAGTTTTTTAACTTTTAATAAATAGATTTGTAATTTTAGTAATCTGTAGTGCTTGCTCGATCACTCTGTTAGGTTTGTTAGTTTTTTAATTTTAATTTTATTATTTATTTTGATAACTATTAAGGTTATTTTCAATAACAGTATCACACTATGTTGTTTTGTTTATTTCTTTTCATGTGCTGAGCCACGACTGGATCCTTTATTCCACATCCTTGGAACTTTTTTCAGCTTTTTGTCACACACGGTTGTATTTAATTGTATATTATTTGCATTTAGCATTCTGTTTATATATATTGTGTTATTCATATTCACTCATTGTAGAGATAGGGGCACCCTTCTGTTTTTCTGCAATTCTTTCACTAGCTTTGGGTAGCTAGTGTTTTAGTTGGCAGCCCCCATTATTCATTATTTAGTTCACATAATATTTAATATATTTATATATTTTTTGAATAGCGCTACACCACGCACTTTTTTCTTTGTACCTTATGTGCATGAAATGCCCTGGGGGCTGCTACTACATAGGTGAGACGGAAAAGGCACTAAACATGAGAATTAATCTGCATCGCCACATCACACGTGGAACAAGAGACAGTCCTGTCGGCGAAAATGTCTCTGACTCTGGCCACAAGATGAACAATCTGAAGGTGGCCAAACTCAAAGGTAATCTTAGAACACCGAAAGAGAGACTGTTGCAAGAATACAAATTTGAGACCGTTCGGGACACTCACCGGTGGCCTAAACTGAGACCGCAGCTTCATGAGCCACTACCCTGAAAGAGAACTCTTCCCATGAGTGCTAAAGCCCATGTCTATTAATACTGCGCTGTATGAATGCAAACACACCTGTCTCTTACACACACATGTACTATGTAATTATATTCCTATATACCAATAGGGACTACATAGTAGCCACACACGAACAGAAATGTAACAGCATCTTACTTTCCAACACCTACCCACACCATTTTTATTCACTCCCCCTGCGCGCACACCTTTTGTTAAGCGCTGTAAACACTGTGGGCTCTTTATTAATCAAGATACGCACACACTAACACCTTAAGTCATAAATCGCATACTGCACAGAGGGAAGGGCAGGCTTCACCAACAGATAACATCCCAGTTGCTTTGTTTCTAAGAAAGTTTTTTGGCTTAATTGTAGCACCGCTCGAAGATGATATCTTGTGTATCCCGAAACCTCGCACAAATAAAAGCATTTTGTTAGCCACAGAACGGTATCGACTATTTGTGATATAGATATATATATAATATGCACTTCACGATATTCAAAGGAACAATAAGATCGCTACAGATATGAATAATATACAAAGAGATCTGGGTTTGATTACAAAACACTGTCCAGGGTCTCATGGCGATTTCTATTTTCTAAATATGGAAATGCATAATTATGAATAGTATGGGATTGCACCTCTAAGATCTTCCATTTATGACATCCCATATTCGAACAAACCGCCATAAAACCTTTTCTGAAAGTTATAGGTGAAAACATAGTTAGTAAAAAAAAAAAAAACATCGAAGAAAATAGTTGTCAGGAAGCAAAAAAAAATTGGAGATGAACACATTAGGAAAGCGAAGTCTCATATCTCAGCTCTCGAAGTTGTTACACAAAAAAAAAAAATACCTTTTGGGGAAATAAAGCGCTGCTACGTCAGGTTCCAAGACCTTTAAATCATCCAGATAAATATCACCGGGTCCCTGATGCTGGCTCCTTTTACGTACACCTGTTTGTAATTAAAACAAATGTAAATATATGAAGCCTGTTGATGTCCCAGTTTCAGAGCTCTGTGCCATGTCCTCCCGTGTTCAGATCGTGTACTACAAAGGGAGTAAAGCCACCATCACAGGTATGTGAAGGGTTCTTATTAGACCCACAGGTAAAGGTATGCTAAAATCATACAAGGCACAATAAAGTAACACATTCTCCAAATACGTTACAGTCGCTAAACATTTATAGAGTGACAAAATCTGAAATCTGCTGTTTTCTGTACAGTTTAGCCAGCAACTCTATTTTACCATGGTGTGCCTTACAGCCTCAGCCAACTGAATAAGGCTTGTGGAGACATTACTGGGGGCACAAAACCATCTTCACTATATACCAAGCACAACCTAACACAGAAAGGATGCAGAGCCTTCGCATGCCTTTACTTCCCTTCCTATTTTGTGGATCTGGGCCAAAGACTGGTCCCTGAGAGGGATGCAGACTCCACACTGTCTTGCGCTCTTTTAAGCCAAGGAGACATGAAGTTTTGAGTGATGCCCTAATACTTTGCATTCTGCACATAAGAGGGTCATGCTCATTTTGCAGTGAGCATCTGGTACTTGTTTAAGTTACTTATAAAAGTTCTACCCCTTATGAAATACTCACTTTTATACCGTTGATTTAATGCTGCCCCCTTTCCTTGTATCTGCCATTCATTAAAAAGGCCTTTATTCCCCTTTGTTTACAATCCCATTTCTACTGTTATAATTGCTGATTATAAATCTTCTGACCAATTTAAAGGTTCGTGTGCTTAAACATCACACTGCCATTGCCAGGAAAGTGAGCTGCACTTTGGGGGGTGGGAAGGGGGGCGAGGGGACATGTTTTTATAACCCCAGTTCATGGAATAAGCGTGTTATAATGCCAACGACATGTGTCAAACCAAAGGAGGAAGCTTCATATGAAATACACGTGATCTTTTGCTTTCCTGGCATCTCAACACGACCGTACATCTAAAACTACAGATTTGTGAAGGTATCACAGCCTACATTGGAACTACAATTACATCGTAGATTACCCTGCACTGCATATATGTGAAGATGTTGGGGGACTTGGTCAGTCTCCCCCTTTGCAGCCCTGTATAATTTAGGAACACCCATGGACTGCTTCTACCACAGCACTTGGATTACAGTGAATAACACATTCTGGGCTCTGTAAACCAATTTATTCTGTCAGAACTATGTATATAATTCAGCGCTGTATTAGTCTGCAGCCGAACAGGTTCCAATTAATCTCGCTATTCACAAGACACATGACTAGGCTCTGTGCAATCCGAACAGCATGAAAATCCGTATGCAACGTGAGCGATCTTAACACTAGCTAAACATTGGCTAATTAAAAACGGCAGAATGTGCGCGTTCATACATCTAATAAATCAGCAAATCCGTCTAATCATCAAGTACCTTTCTTCTTTGACGGAGAGTCTGATCTTAATGAAGGCTTCATATCGGATAATGTATCAATACATTCTACGGAGAGGTCTTCTTCTGGCACGGATGGGGAGTTCAGGTTGCTTTCAGAGGAAGATTCTGCAGTCTGGTCTGTATCTGTTGGCATACTCATAGAACTAGGTCGGGGCTCTGGCTTCAGCACAGTGCAAACAGAGTCCTCCATGGATAAATTATCATCAGAACACCCAGCCATTGCCTCAGAGCTGATCACCCTAAAGTGTGTAGTCTCAGAAGGTGTGATTTTGGTGGTCCTTGGATGCTCCACCCTTTCCTTCTTGCACACCTTCAAAGACATTTTAGGCAACAGATTAGATTCTTGGAAAATGAAGATTGTTGTGAAAATTATCGCATGAAAAAAAATGACAGCGGATGTTTTTAAATACATTACTTGTTAACCGTAAAGAAGTTAATGATGGTCAAGCAGACTTTGTTTTTTGCAAGTCCAAAGCAAATGCACCAGAGAGGTATATGGAGCATTTCACTGGCTTAAAGTTGACACACTGATTAAAACATACACCTAGGAACAGCATCTTTTTGGGGCCAACAGAAAGAGATTTCCATATTGTGCACTAATGCGAGGGGGCGGGGGGAGAGTTTGGAGTGTGTGAACATCAAATAAACACAAATGTGAAAAACTCCAACATTTTTAGTTCTTTCCGTGTGAAGTTATGGCTGGATGGACTTATCAAAAGTCATGTTTGTGGTGCGAGCAGTGTCCTCCTGGAGGGCCAGATCTAGGATGCTCACCTTGGTTGATTCTGGGAATCCTCCCCATGTCCACTCCATGTGAGACTCTATTCTGAGCATGCTCTCTGTGGGTTTTACTTCCAGCTCGGAATCACTCTTTGGACCCAACGATTGGGAAAATCCACTGATGGGAGGGGGGGGGGGGGGAAATAGAGCAATGATTCACAGGTAACGCAATAGTTTAAATATTTCACTGCCTCCAAGCTTTCAATTCCGCTGCTTGTTAATGAAAAAGATGACAGAGCAAGTCATTGGGTTTAACGTGTTCATCTTGTTCTCATTTTCGCCACATAAGAAACATTCATCGTTTTTACTGTATTTAAACAAGCCAGTGCTAAGCAGGACTTAAAACACACCGTAGGCCTCTGACAGGTTAAATAAGCACTGATATAGGCACTACAATTAATATACTTATTTTTTTGACAGACCTTTACGATACATATTTGGCCTATGAAGCACTTCAGTGGCATAGCAATTGTGGACTTCTTACAAAAATATAGTGGGACCTTGACGCTATTCCTGTGATAGTTTAATTACAGATAAAAAAATTATGTACCATAACCCAGCGGGGAAGACCCATTAAATAAATAAGCCTCGGAATACAAGTCCCCACTACCCGAGGATGCTCCAGTATAGGGCAATTGTCAAAGAAAGGCAAACAGCATCATACAAAAGGTAGATTAACAGAAGAGAAACAAGTCACTGTACCTGTCCATGGGGGACCAGTCTCCATCCGATAGGGCGTAATGATCCGACGTATGGCAGATATAAGACTCTTTGTACTCCTCCTCCTTTGATGCTGTGCATGAAGATGACCTTTAGTAAAGAGGAGAAGATGTTCAAGTGATGCCATTAGTCCCTTCAACAGAAAGTCAAGTCAGAAATAAGAGTACGGACTTATATCAGCTACCTATTTTTAAACAGTGATAATGTATGTATAGTGCTATTTATATAGCACCAACGAAACTACAACACAAGGCAAATAAATGACAAGCAAAAAGCTCAACAGCTAAAGTGCGATCCTGCCCCAATAATGCCATCCGATAGCCTGAATATGCTTTAGAGAAGTGGTTAGGATACCATGTAGGAACTTATTGAATATGCTGGAAACCACTTCTTCTTGGCAGAGAAGCCTCGGAGTTTTATTAATGCCGCAGAGAAGCAGATTCACAGTATACTGAAAAATGGCCTTTGTCAGATAAGAAATCCAATGATATTTCCGGACTTCCTGTGTTTGAACGGATTCCAAACCCAATCATCCCATAATCAATAACAGACCTAAACGGTTACGTAAAAATGCTTATATTCAACAGGGGATTGGTATAAAAGAACATACCAATATAGTTAGCTGTAATTATTTGAAAGGAAGATTTTGCTAAGCTCTGCCAGTCTCCAGATTGTACACACGCACTGTTCAGTCCAACATGGAGGATGTGGTAAATGAAGGCACGGAAAATCTCTAGCCCTTGTTTATTGTTTGCAGAGTTCGGATTTGGGCCGCAGGGGTCTGCAGCGCATGCCAAGCCGGTGTTACATTGCACTTTATCATGCTGCAATACACCACGAGTGCATTTATATCACTGACTCAAGTATGACTGGAAACTTTCAAGTGGATCAGTGGCGGTGCACAACTATATAATTTCCATATAGCGCTGTCACAAACACACCCAATATTGTTAAAGCAGCAAATCTGCCGGTTTTACATATCGAGCCAGGGGGTCCAGGGAGCTAAATGCCTCGCCTCTCTAACCTTGGGCCCACCCCCACGTGTTTGCGCCTTTAACCCCTTTTAGTGCCGGAAGGTCGTTCCAGCTCCTGCTGACCTTCCGGCACTTCTGCATCATGTGTCCACTCTTCAAAGCGATCACATGATGGTGCTGAAGTTCCGCTGTCGCACTGGATGTGACAGACTCGCCCGTTAAGTGTGGTATGTGATTGAGTACAGCCTGCAAAAATAAATAAATAAAACAAGGTACAATGGCGTACGGTGTACATCATAAGGGTGCCTTTGGTGGCACTTTAATAGACGTTCACCTGACTAAAGGGGTTCCATAATCTTCCCCTTGCTCAAGTAAAGACAGCGTCACAGCATAGCGTCACAGCATAGTGAATATGGGCTTTAATATCACCACTGAAGTTACTGGCTTCTAGTTATCCAGCTCTGCAGCATTTTGAGTTAAACAGACACTAAGGGGGTCTATGTATTAATGCAGAGAAGTGCATGGTTTGACACACTATGTTTTGGTGCAGAGCTGCTGCACTTGTACTTTAGACATGGCGGATTTTGTTAGCAAATAAAAGGGACATAGAATGTGATATCTTATAATAAGTGCACAGTGTAACTCCCCAGCGCCTCTCACGGACACTCTCTAAGTGTAAGATAGGGCAACATTGGAACAAAGAACTTGGACATATCAGTGCAGGATGAAAATGCCATGGTTTCGCATCAAAATTGCCTTGATCCATAGACCCGCAAGTAATTTATAACATGCAGCTCATAGTATCAATTTCTGTAAAAACAAACAAAAATACTTTGTTTCATGGGTGGAGTCTCGAGCACACGTTTTAATGGCATTTTGTCATGGTTGGTCTTGGTATTTTCCTCTATTTTCTGTGCAACACTAAAAGCTATTTGAGGTGCCATTCCCACTAACACCCTCTCTATCCACCTTTAAGAACCGTCTCAAAACCAGCCTCCTTAACGAAGCTTATGAGAAGCTCCGTGGCTGATACTATACATATCCTACAGCGACCGTGGCCCCTTGCAGAAGCACTTAGCAGAACACCTTCCTACTGTCTCTGTACATTCTTACTACTTACCAATTAGATTGTAAGCTCTTTGGAGCAGGGACTCCTTTTCCTAAATGTTACTTCTGTCTGAAGCACTTCTCCCCATTGTGTTATTTGTATTTGTTATATTATGCCACCTGTATTACGGCTGTGCAGCGCTATGTACATTAATGGCACTGAATAAAGATATACATACATAATATTTGAGTAGTACCATTTGAGGGGACGTCAATTTAGCAGCCAAATAGGTCGCCGTCAAATGTAACAATCTTGATGACGTTTCTTAAATGTGACAGAATAGAATAGGAAATCAAACCTATGGCATGGCAGAGATACTGTACAATGTTTCAATACAGGATTATTGATCACAGCCCACAAGAGAAGGAGAGTTAAAGACACAGATGGCAGCTAAAAACCTAAATGGGAAAAGTACAAACATTTAGAAGGGGAGGTGCGTTTAACTGGATTATAATTATAATACCATAGCACAATTACTACAAAAAATAAAAAATACAACCACCATGGATTTTAAATTACAACTGTGTGTGTGTGTGTGTGTGTGTCGTATTGTACATTGTGTTCCTGTCCTCAATAACACATTGGCATTGTTTGCTTTGTTTACTCTTTCAGCAACATAACATTTTGCATCTCATGTTTGATTAGTCTCCCCCTGCCTGCGTATTTGAAATGTTTATTATTGGTGGTGACAGTTTTCCAGAAACACTGAGTACGCCATAACCACAAATGAAGTTGTACTTTATTCTCCGTTAGCTCAAAAGGACATGAACCTCTTTTGCTTACCGGGTACAGTGTTGTTACAAAAGATAAAGGTGAGCTATGTGCCTTAATATTTCTTGCCTGCTTATAACATAAAGGGGTGGACAAAACTGTAAAAAAGGAAACTAGAATTATTAGGAGTCAAAGTTTTTTTGAGCGGCAGGGGGGTGTGTGTGTGGGGGGTGGGGTGGGCGGGTCACAAGGTGTGTGGCTGTTCCAGTCTCTCCACCACGTGCCAGAGAGCGTGCGTGTGTGGGGGTGCGCACCAGTGAGCGTGCGTGTGTGGGGGTGCGCGCCAGAGCGTGCGTGTGTGGGGGTGCGCGCAGAGAGCGTGCGTGTGTGGGGGTGCGCGCCAGAGAGCGTGCGTGGCAGTGCGCGTGCCAGAGAGCGTGCGTTGTGTGTGTGTGGGGGGGTGTACGTGCCAGAGAGCGTGCGTGTGTGGGGGTGCGCGCCAGAGCGTGCGTGTGTGGGGGTGCGCGCCAGAGAGCGTGCGTAGCAGTGCGCGTGCCAGAGAGCGTGCGTGTGTGTGGGGGGGTGCGCGCCAGAGAGCATGCGTGTGCGGGGGTGCGCGCCAGAGCGTGCGTGTGTGGGGGTGCGCGCCAGAGTGTGCGTGGCAGTGCGCGCGTGTGCACCAGAGAGTGTACATAGGTGGTGGTGCGCACCAGAGAGCGTGCATGGGTGCGGGTGCACACCAGAGAGCGTGCGTGTGTGCACGTGCACACCAGAGAGCGTGCGTGTGTGCACGTCAGAGTGCGCGTGTGCGGGGGTGCACGCCACAGAGCGTGTGGTGGTGGTGGTTGGGGGGGGAGGGAGGGGCCCAGTGTATCTAAGACACACACAACCCCTTCGCCGCTCCCCCTCCTGACCTCAGAGCGCAGGGAAGAGCACAATGCGGAGCTCTCTGCCTCTCTCCGTCCCCCAGCTGCGCACCTTCTTTCCCCCGGTACTCCACACAAAGAGACACAGCTGTCAGTCACCGCTGCTGCCAGCGCCAATCCCGCTTTCATTTCACGCTAGTAAAATGTCTTTGGTCCATATTCAATAAAGAGTGCTAAGCTTTAGCATGTCATGTTCACTGGTATTTAGGGCGTGCTTAAGCGCAGCACCCTTTAGCGAGTATGGGCTTTTGACCTTTATCTTTTAATGCTTTACAAGGAATACACACCATTAGTTGGTAGTCCTCAAGGGGAGGTATGAGAACAACGAATGTAAGCCCACAATGGACTATATTAACGAAGCAATGCTACTCCATAATACACCTCCCAGGGCTAGAAGAGAAGGATCTCAAAATACATAGAAATAAACCGCACCACTGGAACACATTGGTTTTCCCTGCCGAAAGCAGTCCTATTAAAGCAACAGTCCCCGTTTTGTTATTTATTTACCTGAACCAGGGGTCCTCTGGTGCTGATCCGTGTTCGAAATAGCGGTCTGTGAGTGGGTTTACTGACTATGCACTTCTCTAACCCAGGCTGTGCTGATAAAGATGTGTAATACGACGGGCATAAGCTTATAGGGGTTCATGTTAAAATAGACATGAAGCAAAAGGTGACACTGTGTGCTTATTTGCACGTCATTACCCAGAATCCCTGGCTGCAGTGGATGCATTGTATGCCAAGAGAGAATGGTGAAAAGCTGGGGTGCAGACCTTTGTGATCTTTTCATTTGCTATTAAAATCCCAAGAACATTACTATAGCTCAGAAGAATGTCACCAGATTTATATTACGGTTGAGTTTTATCAGGCTCGGTTACTGTGACCATTCTGATGCTGAACCGAATATTACTTGTGATGAGCTATAAGGTTTGCACGTGGCGCCCTCTTCTGACTACCTGAAGAAATATCTCCATTGCAGAAATATCGTGTGGAATTTGGCTAGAAGCATGGATTGATTCTTGCAGTTCTGTATTCCACAACCAGTCAAGTTAGCAGGTATTTGGCTATAAAAAAAGAAAATGGTTTTAGATCTTACCATAATTTTCTTTTGTAGAAGGTCCTTCCATGGCAGTGGTCACCAATGTGTTAAGTTCCACCCTATTAATAGCCACACCTTTCCTCCCCAAATAGTCTTATGATATGAACACACACACACACACACACACACACACACACACACACACACACACACACACACACACACACACACACACACACACACACACACACACACACACACACACACACACACACACACACACACACACACACACACACACATATATATACACACACACACACACACACACACACACACCACTATACACACACACATCACTATACACACACACATCACTATACACACACACATCACTATACACACACACACATCACCACACACACACACACATCACCACACACACACACACACATCACCACACACACACACACACACATCACCACACACACACACACACACACATCACCACACACACACACACACACACACATCACATCACCACACACACACACACAATCACCACACACACACATACACATCACCACACACACAACCACACATCACCACACACACACACACATCACCACACACACACACACACATCACCACACACACACACCACCACACACACACACATCACCACACACACACACACACATCACCACACACACAATCACCACACACACAATCACCACACACACACACATCACCACACACACACACACATCACCACACACACATCACCACACACACATCACCACACACACACACACACATCACCACACACACACACACACATCACCACACACACACACACACATCACCACACACACACACACACATCACCACACACACATCACCACACACACATCACCACACACACACACATCACCACACACACACACACACACACACACACACACATCACCACACACACATCACCACACACACACACACATCACCACACACACACACACATACACACACACACACACACACATCACCACACACACACACATCACCACACACACACACACACATCACCACACACACACACATCCACACACACACACACACACACATCCACACACACACACACACACACACACACACACACACACACACACACACACACACACACACACACACACACACACACACACACACACACACACACACACACAGAGAAGTGATTTATTGCCAGCATCAATTACTCAATTCCAGAACATTTACTGGTACATTGCGACCCCTGGTGGGCCCCTTTCCTTGGGCTACACTGGTGCCTGAGCCACATCCATCGGTCTTGAGCATAAGCCAGACATGTTCTCGTAGGGAACAAAGTCTTCAACCCTTTGTGGAAGCGCGATAGACTAAAGTGGGCCCATTGTCTGCCTGTCCCACTGTCTTACATTTTTTTTGCTGGAAAAACCTTGTGACATCTCACCCATTTTACCCCTTGAATGGTGGCCGAGGGCGTGCCGATGATACTCATGCATTACCTGGCTGACAGCAGATCACCGGACCCGGTTGTCCTGATCATGTTTTTTAGGTTCTTCCTTTTTCGTGGGGGAAGAAAGACCATGCCCGAGTACCAAATATTTTAAGCTTTGTATTGGGATGTGTAAGAAACGCCATACTAATGTTGGCGTAATCAGGATTTGTCCTGTGCCTTTATTAAAATGAGTTACAAGCACCTTTGTGAAAGTTCTTTGGGAAGTGGCAAGGCCAAAGGGAAGTGCTTTGAACCGATTATGTGCCTGCTCTATGGCGAACCCGAAATCTTCTGTGAAGGTATGCATCCTTCAAATCCACGAAGTTTTTAAAAATAATATTTTAATACGTTAATATTAAATATGATATTTTAAATATTTCAATCCTTTTCTTTCTAACACTTTTAATGCTCTTATAAATACTAATACTTTCAAAGTCCGTTATTGCATATCAATTATGTGGATACTGCAAACGACCACTAGAAGGGCACTTAATTATTTATAGCATGCATCCAATTGGTACCCTATATATACTTGGTCGATAAGCAACCAGCAATGAAAGCGCCTGAGGACACGGTCCTTGAAACGCTTAGGGCTGACATTGCTATGGTTGCTGATGTTTGCTGTGAGCACTGAGCTACGGAGGATACATGGGACCGACAGAACTCCTGCACGCCGAGTTTGGAGGGGGAGCAAGTGGCTATCCATAGACCAACCCCCGATCGACGACACACGCGCCGACGTCATGAGTCACCTGACACGGAAGCGGAAACACGCCGCCGATCGAGTGGAGGAGAAGGTATGAGACATTTAACACCCCAAC
This sequence comes from Ascaphus truei, assembly GCF_040206685.1. Classification (NCBI taxonomy): domain Eukaryota; kingdom Metazoa; phylum Chordata; class Amphibia; order Anura; family Ascaphidae; genus Ascaphus; species Ascaphus truei. The sequence continues at coordinate 137,937,274 of NC_134484.1, forward strand.
CAGCGGACGAGTGAAGTACTCTTGTTCCCGCAGTCATTCTAAGTACCGAAGTGTCTGTATTTACCTACTTTTCTGTGAGTTTTTATAATCGTTTTTTATTATTCCATAAACAGACTTTACTACTCTATGGGCTTTGCGCTTTTTTGTCTTTTTTCTATAGTTTCTACCGGTCCTGAGGTTAGTACCGGTTGCAAAGAAGCAGCATACCCATACTTCATCTGGCATTGGACTCTATATTTGTGAACATGTGTTGTGAAGTATACATATACCAAGTATCTATTTAATTATTGTTTGCCATTTTTCACTGTGTAACCCTCTTTGTTTGCATTTATTGGTCATTAAGTAGGAGCGCCTGCTGACACAGTTATTACCAGAGGGTGTTATACCCATCTGCATTTATCTGTGTTAGCTAACCCCTAAAATTGTTTTTTTGTCGTAAGTGACCTTGCATGTTTTTGACCTTTGTTTGCAGACTTGGAGGATGCTGCCTCAATACCATGTTACGCCCTTTATGCACGACATTAAAAATCGGCCATTGGCTCCACAGGTTCCTTTGCCGCTTCCTTGAGGCAGTCTGCAAAGTTTCTTGTTCTGAAAAGCTAGTTTTTCGCAGGCAGCGCAGTATTTAGTCTTCCTAATGGTAGGCTCAATAGCCATTTTAACTCAAGCTTCCTTGGGCAGTATACCTGAAGCACCGATATGTGAATTGTAGCCATCTCAAAACAAAAAAAACATAGCAACCACCAACTCCTTTGGGCTTACTTTATATTCTACTAGCTGATATACACGGCGTTGCCTGGGATGTAATGTCGCTCCCACTCTGTCTCCACTCCCTTCCACTCTCTCCCCCCCTCTTCACAGCTCTGCCCCCCCCCTCCACCATTCAGAGCTGCGCTCCCCCCCGCCCTCAGTTCACATCTCCGATTTCCTCCCCGCCTTCAACGCTTCGTTTCCCGGTGTGAAGCCGGTGAAGGTAAGGCATTTGTGACGGGCATTTTGTCCTAGTAATGGGGGTGCACAGCAGAGGTGGTGAGCCTGATGAATTGTTGAGACAGTAATCGTGGTGCATAGCGGAGGTGGGTAGCGCGATTATTACTGGGCCATTGGATATAGCGGAGTGGGCGGGAAGGTGGGCATTTGTTCATAGTAAGTGTGGTAGAAAGCGGAGACGGTGAGCGTGATATCGGAGCAGGCGGGAAGCCGGGCGTTTTGAGGCAGTAAACAATTGGGGACATAGTGGCCATTTTGTCATAGTAATGGGGGTGCACAGTGTAGGTGGTAAGCGGTGTGCACCGCGGAGGTGGTGGGCGTGATGAATTGTTGGAGGGGTAAGTGGGGACATAGGGGAGGGGGCATTTTGACACAGTAATCGTGGTGCACAGCGGAGGCGTTGAGCGTGCTTATTACTAGGCCATTGAACAGTAAGTGGGGATCGGGTGTATATAGAAGGGGCAGCGAGAGGGTGATTGTTATTCAGTGATTTGTGAGGGCTGCTGAGCACAGGCGCGGTAGGGTGTAGTCGGGCATTGGGGTAAGCGGGGGCATTGGGGTAAGCGGGGACATAGAGGAGCAGGCGGGAAGGTGGGGTGCAAAGCGGAGGCGTGATAGCGGAGCGGCCGTGAAGGCAGCCATTTTGAGACAGTAAGCGGGGAGTGGCTGATATAGCGGTGCCGGCAAGAGGAGTCGGGGTGGGGTGTAGTCGGCCATTTGTCAGGCCTGCTGAGCGGAGGCGCGGTGGGGTCTGCACAGTGGAGGTCGTGATTTGTGAGTGGTGTACAGCGGTGGCGTGGACGGGTAAGAGGGGGGTGGACAGCAGAGGCGGTTATATTGATGGTGTGTGATGTTGAAGGAGATATAGGTGGAGAGAGGGTTTGAAAGTGAGGTGTGTGATGATTGAGGAGGTGGAGAGGTAGTAAAGGGCACAGGGAGAGAGAGGGTTGGAAAGTGGGTTAGACTTACCAAGGTCGGTGGGTGAGTCCCAGGGGAGTAGGGCGAGTCCGCAGTGAGAGAGAGTGTCAGAGGCTATGCTGAGGGCTCAGTTTAGGCTTCAGAGTCTCGGGTCCCAGTCTCAGGGGGTATGGGGAGTCTGCAGGGGTGGGAGTCTGTGGCAGTATGTGTGTGTGTGTGTCACAGTGGAGTAGGTGTGTCCGTGATGTCAGCGTACCTCGTGGCCAATGAGAGACTTGTGAGCGGACCGACGGACCAATGAGATTCACCACATCTACTATCAAACACTTTTGAGTTTTATATATATAGATGGGATAGCACCATTTCCTATCCCATTTGCATTTGCAGCAGCAACCAACATATCAAATTTGTTAAGTTTATATGGCAGACTTTCAAGACTCTGCGAGCTTCACAGCTTCTGAGCAGTCCCTTCAATGTCTGGGCAACTCTCTCCCACTTGTGCAGGCTCCTTAGTGTGTGTCAGCGTTTATTGCAGCAGAAAAGTGGTTTTCACAGGCCAAGCATGTCTCATAAAAAGGGCCGTGTCTCTTCTACGCGGCACGTTCGGTAACTCCGGCCCTCCCGCCGCCGCGTGGTGGCGTCCACCCAAACCTATATCAGCAGTAGGGTGGAACTTAACCTATTGGTGATGACCACTACCATGGGGACTACCAGGAAACACAGTTTATAATGTATGCATATACAGTGTAATGACCGACCCTGAGCTTATCTGGAAGTAGCATTTCATGAAAGGCTCCTCATTGCGGCATATTGTAAGCCGCTTAAATACTGTAGAAACACCATAATCTTATCCTGTCTCTTGCTGCCACATTAACTCCCCAGATGTCAAACACAAAGTTCAATGTTGCTGTTTGGTGTTATTTCATACAATGCATGTTATGGGTCAAGTGAAAAAATAAATATCAATAGTGGCGCTCAAATGATAATTGTGCATCAATGTTAATACAGTGCAAAGGGTGTTGAAACAATAATAGTTATACAAACTAATTCGTGTAATGCTGCTGTGACCCAGTGAAGGATTGCTCTCTCAATCCCATGAAGAGTGGATGAAGTTGTGGTCGTTGGGAAGCGCAAACATGTGAAAACAGAAAGTAAATGTCTGATAATGCAGTATTGTTAAATACAGAAAACGTGGATTCCTTCTTTAGGTCTATAGATTGAATACTCACAAATGTGAGGGTAGATAGATGCACGTAATGGTATCTTTAAGTGATGAATCGCCAACTGCGATGGAGATCTGCGTCAGCCTCAGCAATGGTATATGCGCCGATAACCTTTAGTGATTATACAAAGAACCGGGCATAGTGCAGACTGTAGTATTTTATATAAAATGGTAAGTATATTACAATACACTATGTATTTTCTCAACCCAGGGGGAGCATGTAGGGAAAGAACAACAAAGAAAAAAACACACTAAGTGCAAACAATTTTGTTCAAGGGTGATATATGATGCTTGGCCCCTGTGTGCTCCCTACTCACAGAAAGTTAGTAGGATAAGTGCAGTGGCGGGATATGTGAAGTCAGGTGGATCTCACTGGACATATGCAGGAAGCAGCTAGAACTGGGATGTCAGTTGCAAACGTACATGGAAAGATAAAGACAGACCTCCATGGTGCAGATCAATGGTATAGGGATAAACTTTATATAGTATTAAAATGTGCACTCACAATGTTAAAAATCAATATAAGCGTTATTCACTGTATAAGTGATAAGGAGTGTAAGGGTGGTTGCCGCAGCTCACCGCACCGCCGCCGTCTCGGATGGGCTTCTCCACAGTCTCCCCGTGGCTTCCTCTGCACTGTATCAGCGTGGGGGAATTGTATTACACTCACATGATATCGGATGATTACACGCATTTAGATCACACAATCGATCTCGGCTGCAGAAAGATAAACTATCTGCTTACCCTGGAGTCGACCCTCCGTTTGGCGTGCGTCTCACGGCTGCGTCTCAGTTAGTGTGATCTAAATGCGTGTAATCATTCGATATCATGTGAGTGTATTGTAATATACTTACCATTTTATATAAAATACTAAAAGGTTATCAGCGCATGTTATGGGTCAAGCATCGCTTAATTATCACAACACAGAACAGAGTTGCAGAGAACAGTCCTGTTTGAAACTTTACGTATGGGATTATGACCGGTCCTCTTGGATGCTCTTAGTTGTCTTAAATATATCAAATTGTGTCAAATTATTTATAACCATGTGAAGGACTATTTACAGATATGTAGCCAACAGCTTGCATATACTGTACTAGTGTTCACAAGTGATATTTTCATTTGCTGAATGCTATAACAGTGGAGAGTTTTTGTCACTTTTTTACCCACCATAACTTATTTAAGGTGGGGTTGAAGCCTATCCCAGCTTCACATTACAAAGCCAGTATAACCAGCCTCACACTGGCGAGAACCAAAAGGTTGAAACTGCTGTCTGAGAGTAGGTTTACTGGCTATGCACTTTAACCCAGGCTGTGCTGAAACGTTGTGCAATACATACAGTAAGCTTATAGGAGTCCATATCAAAATGGATTTGAAGCAAATGGTGCCACTGTGTGCTCGTTTGCATGTAATTTCCCAGAATCCCTTGCTGCAGTGGAAGCGTTGTATGCTAGTAGACAGAGAATTGTGAAAATCAGGGTTGCAGACCTGTCTGAAACATGTCAATGTGCTCACAAGAGAGATTTTAATTTGCCCTCTACTAGTAAAACTATCTGCATGATGTCATTTCAATGTATATATTTATATGGTGTATGATGTATGTGTACATACATATGAACGAACACGCACACACGCACACACGCACGCACTTTTAACATTTATTAGTTTGTCAAAAACTTGGATGACTATGGTGATTTAACAGATGTCCTGGACAAATTAGACCAGGGTTTTGCAAACTGGGGGCACGTACCCTGGAGATTATCGGGGGGGGGGGGGTTGAGGGGGGAAGCGCCCCACACTCTTCCCCAAAGCATTTAAAATGAAATGCCGGTGGACAACGAGGCCTCTGTAAATTCTCTTACATTGTCTCCGACAGCGTCAAATGTCATGGTGTCACGTTGTCATTGTGACGCAACGTCACATGACCCCAGCGGCATCATTTGACGTCGGAGACAAGATAAGAGGGGGGGAGCTGGCAGTGTGGGAGAGCAGGCAGGGGGCACAGGGGAAAAAGTTTGCACACCCCTGGATTAGAATACACCTCACCCACCTAAACCATGGATTACAAACACTACAGACCCCATGATATGAGACTGCGGAGGAAAGCATACAGCGGTGGCAATTTATTTACTATTGCTCTGGCAACACTGGCATAAGCGGATACAATATGTTACCAACAAACATTGTTAGCATGCTTTACAGTATAATGATTTTGGCCATACAGACTCTTTGCTGCTACATCTTCACTAGAAAGACAGAGTTTTCTCCACACACTCATATAAATAACAATTAATCTACGTTATTTACATGCAGTGATCACGAGACCGGACACTATCGAGTATACAGCTTTGACCGCTTACAACTACTTCTGTGGGGAGTTACTTCAGGGCGCGCCTTAGATTTATATCCTGACATATTGGGTCCTAATGCTATGACAATGCTCCAGTTCTATATAATAGGATTACGTTCCACATTAGCATGATTAAATCATGATATTGTTCATTTTGCTACCCTATCACAGTTTATAAGGATTGCTGCATACGTTTGAGGATACGCTACACCTGATAATTAATGTTGGAAACTTTGTTTGATTCCAACCTTTTGCATGGTGTCTATTTGCTCGATTGATAGTTTATTGATTTAATTTGTCAATGTCTCTTGTTGCTTTTAACACTGTATTCTTCACTCCTCGCCTCACTGTATCTAGGGTTTTGACTATTGACATCATAATTATTCGCAACGTCAGGTAGTGTTAATATTTTGCAGTTTGTAACTGGTTTTTAACGGTTATTCATTTTCTGCTGCCGCATCCTTCCTAACGGTTCCAGTGGCAACCAAAACGCTGGAGAAATAAACCCTTTTTCACCCATGACGAGTGCCTATGCCATCTTAATACTACATATACATTGCAAGCCTGTCAGTGCAACGTCTGCTATAGCAGCACCCTCACTAACCTACCATTGATTCTGCTGGAGTACTATCGCGAACATAGATTCCTTATTAATATAAAAAATGTACACATACGCTTGCTCATTCCCAGACGTGTGGCTTCAGTTTACGGTGACGTTTGCCTTACCTTGCAGACTGAATCATGTTTTCATCGGAGCTCATGTCGATATCGAAGATCTCTTCCACCGCAGGGGAAGCGGGAGGCTCTTCCCTTTTGGCTTCATGTTTGATTTTCTTCCTCCTCCGTTTTTTCTTTTTCACAGACCCCGGGCTGACAACAGTTTCAGCCTCCATGGCATGCGACACGGACGAACCCTTCTCCTCTTCCCCCGACTTTGGCAAATGGGACCGGAGATTCTTGAAAAACTGATCGTCTGTGGGTATGGGTGAGGTAGCCAAATACGCAGGGATTTGTTCCTAAAAGCGACACACGAAAAGCATGCAGATAAGGAAATGTGTGGCAACAGCTAGCGAGCACGTGCTAGATCTCGAAGTGACAGTGTCACAAATACTACCGGTGTTAGTTCACTTGAGTAACAGCAGTGCTATGTTTTATGGGTTATATGTAGGCGAGTCGTCAGACAAATGGTTATTTCCCCCCCTCATTTGTCCCATTGTTGTTCCCAGAAAGCAATCATGCTATTATTAGCAGATAGCTGGACAAAGACAACAATCAAGTGTCTGTTAGAGAATGAATTTCACACATTTAAAAAAAATAATAATTCTCAGGACATGCACAAGTAAAATATTTCACTTTAAGGGTGACCCAAAGTTACTGGGTACAAGTTCAGTTTGCAATGAACTATGACACCGATTAGCCGTTCTGCTCTTGCCCTCTTAGGCCTGGGACATAGCAGATTCAGCCACGCTGAGCCGCGCTCCTGCTCTGCCTCGCCTGCTCAAAATGGTGCTTTTACCTGTCCTGACAGGCGAGGCAGTGAGCGCGCTCTGGGGGCGGGGTGGAGGCGGAGCAGAGGCGTGTCGGGAGGTGCAGCGGGAGGCGGGGCTAGTCCCTCGCTCCCATTGGATGTGAGCGGTCACGTGACCGCTCCTCTGCTTCCCCGAGCGGCAAATTTTACACTTGCCAGTCTCGGCAAAGTTTGAGCCTCCGCACGCATCCGCACGCATGCGGAAAGATAAACTATAGCCGCGTTGATGACAGATGCAGGGGGTTAGTGCATCTGCTCAGCGAGGCTGGATCTACTATGTCCCAGGCCTTATTCATAGGTCACAGCAAAAAAATTCCTTTACTGCCCCCTAACCAGTACATCAACACGCACAGCAATTTAACAAAGCCTTGTTAGTAGCACCATCTCTTTACAGATGTGCCATGGGGTATGGCAAGTAAAAGATCAAAATAATCAATTTAGAACGCGGATGATGTTTTATTATAAAAATAATAAATGTCGTATGAATACATCCAGAGGGCAATGGGATGACAGTACTGTTTATATGATAGAAAACTGTGCAAAGTCAATATAAATAGCACTTACATTTTCCTCTTCCGTTTCCTGAACAAAAAAAGCTTCTCCATTGTCACCTAGTTTCATGTGCAAATCCACGGGATCGCCATTGATTTCAATATCGATCTGTGGCACAAAGAAAATCAGTGTGTCAGAAAGATGGCTTTACCGCAGCATATTCATTAGGAGCCAGAGAGAGAGACGAGGTAAAGTAAGTAAAAGGAAAATAAACATGTGGGCAATTTTTTTTTTTTAAAAGAGAAACATGCCACGTTTATAGTGCCGGCGACGCGACCGATGATGTCACCCGTCGCCACTGGCGAAAGTTGCACTTTAGTTTGGAGCGATGTCGCTGGCGCCGACAACAATTGACACCACATGACGTCACGAAGGGGGCGGGCAGAGTGCAGTAGGCGCCCTGTGATTGGTGTAGACACAGTCACGTGGCGACTGTCTCTCCCAAAATCAAATTGCAATGGCTTCCAAATTTTTTGTAGCGCCGTCGCCATAAGCTCATGCGACGGATTCTATGTATTTGTTTTGGCGCGACGTCACCGGGCACTATAAGCGCAGCCTTAGCCTGCAACCCAGTGTTGTGTCAGGTAATCGTGGCCTTGTATTGTGTTTTATTCATGTTTTCCTCTATGTTAAATAATTAAGATTCTTATACTGATAAAGCTCTGGATATACAATTGTTACTTTGATAATATACTACTAAGGAATTTTATATGATATTTAGCTCAGTGTCCTTGTGAGAATGTAATCCATAGGAATTCAGCACTACACAAGCATGCACTGGGTTTAACATTAGAAGCCAAGGACTGGATCAAGATTGCATGATGACATTGAGTTAGGAGTGCAATAGTGCAATAGTGCAATTAATCATTCAACATTCAACATGCGGACATTTCCCTGTCCATCTGACCTCTCAGCCAAGAAATCAATAGCAAACACACTCTTGCAAGTCAACAGCCAGAGCGTCCCATAAATGTGTGGGAGTTAAATATCGTCCTCGTTTATTTGTAAAACACACAGACATAGTCCGCAGCGAAGTACAATGGGTGTACAGAGTAATGTAAATTACATAAACCGAATGACATACCACATAAAGACAAACACATGGAATAAAAGTGCTTTATTCCTGACAGGTTTAAAGTAAAACTGGTCATTTTTTCTAAAGAGAGAAATTTGCCTAACGAAAAAAGTACTTTGGTTCAATATTAGGAGGCAGAATACACGGCCTCGGATGTGTGTCACAGATTGTTTAAAGAGGCAATCCAAGCACGCAATTTCCTTGGCAAGGTGGTCTCTAGAACTGAACCCCATTCATTTTAGCTCTAGTGACCCCCTGCTTCTGGAGATGCGCACCTCTTTAGGGTGTGCCAGTTGTCGCTCCGCTAGCAGGGTTCACGTAATAGCGGCATTGAGGGCCAATAGCAAGCCACGACGTCATCAAGTTCAGCTTCCTATTGGCCAGCATGAAACGGGAGCTTTAAACTTGGCCGAGATACCGGCACCCGCTTTGGGGGTCTGTATCTTGGGAAGCAGGGGGGGGGGGTCTCTGGAGCTAAAATGAATGGGGCTCAGCTCCGGGGACCCCCTGATTTAAACCTATGTAAACAAATAAGAAAATAAAAATAAAAAACCTCTTGGTTTGCTGCTTTAAATGAATAGCTAGAAATGGTTTAGATATTTGTGGCACCGTTGCCTCAGTACAGAATCTGCACAGAACTCGTTTTGGGCCATGGTGCCACCTGGCATTCACTGCAGCCTTGTCAAATGAAGGTTTCATACATACGTACCACTTTTTCCTTTGATCGCAGAACTCCAAGCTTCCCGAATCGGACGTGGAAAGGTGAGCAGAGGTACGTGCCGTCCGGCTGACGGACCACAACAATATCTATGCAGCCCGACAGGGTCGCCTGGTTGATGCCTTTGTACAGCTCTCTCACAGTAACCAGGACCTGCCCGGCAAGTTGCCCAACGTAGTTCATTGTCTGGGACTGGAAGAGAAGAAAAAGAAAAAAAAGAATCAATTGAAAAGAACATGTCAATGTAGTATTATTTGTACTTCATAGAGACCGCTATTACATTAAAAAAAAAAAAAACATTAAAACAGAAGCAATCCCAGGTCAACAGGTTCAGGAGCAGCATTTAAATGTATACTGTACACACACACATTTATTTCTATGTATATAAATGTGTGCTCAAGAAAAAGACCCTCGAATTTCAGAAGCGGCATGATAGAAAACGGTTTTTGGGAGGATTGTAAATCCACCACCCACACGAGATATAGACATACATAGGTCTCTCAGCCAATGAGAATACGCTCAGACAGACAGTCAGAACGTGCAGTTCTACCAACCCTTCAGACTGCTCCGTTGCATTGACAGACGGCTGCTGTCTTGATAGCACGCACCAAACCGGTAACATTTGATAATGGATGCAATAACTTCTGTATGTATAGCGTGTTGTGGCAGATCTGATTTCTTTACGTGTGCGCGCGCATGTATATGTATGCTTTATTGCAATATATACGGCGATACAGCAGCTTAAATGGGCTCCATGTGAATGGATATTCCAGGCAAAAGGTGACACATTGTGTACTCATTTGCATGCCATTTCCCAGAATCCCTTGCTGCAGTGGAAGCACTGTATGCTGGGTGATAATGGTTGAAAGGCAGGATTGCAGACCTGTCTAAGACATGTGAATGTGCTCACTAGTGATATTCTTTATTGGCTACATGCTAACGGCAGAGGTTTTCGGTCGCCTTTTTCACCCACCATACACATACATGTATATATAATGCAATAAAACATATGATACATTCATATGCACTATTCAAACTGAAAGCATTTGATAGAGAAACAATACTAATTTGTACAGTGTGTTCGATCCAAGGCCTAAAGAGACGTGTGTGTAGACCAATCTTATTCAAAATGTTCTTCCTGTTCCAATTACAGGCAGTCCTCGTTTTACAACGCTTCGCTTTACAACGAATGGCTTATCCAACGCTATGCAATGCATACCTATGTTCATTTTTACAACGCCAAAATGGCTTATCCAACACTCTTACGACGCTTTGCAACGTGGTGTATGTGTGTATATATATATATATACACACATTCACATAAACAACGTTGCAAAGCGTCGTAAGAGCGTATATATATAATATTATACCATATAATATTATATTATACTATATAATATATTATTTATTATGTTATATTATATATATAATACAGTATATACACTATATAATTTATGTGTGTGCTGCATATCTTATTGCCTGTATAAAATATTTGGTGTATTTTAGTGTTAAAAATGCCTTCAGGAACGGAACCTTTCATTTAAACAGTGTTCCTATGGGAAAACGTGTTTCGCTTTACAACGCCATTTTGAGTAACGCATTGTGTCCGATAACCGAGGACAGCCTGTATGTACAACGCAGCCTCAACACAGACCCATGAATTGTTTATGTACAGGATCTTATTAACCCCTTATACTGCCAGTGAGGCCTGCTACTTGGAAAAGCAATACTGTTGCAGGCATTTCTGGCACAAGAGCGCAGGTTAGGTACTTTGTTTGCAGGAGGTATGTGGCAATTTGACACCTTATTTTTTACTCCATTAAACCGTGTTTTGTGCCCGCCACTAGAAGAGTTATTTCTTCCTCACATAATGTTTGCCGTGTTTGTGTGTTTATACGTTATATCTTCGGCGGAGCACCCCTCGCTTAAGAGCATCGAGTCACTTTGGATAAGCGATCTCCTTACACTACTGACAGTTGTACACCTCTGCTGTTTTTGCATTGCAATTATAAACCTAACTTGAACACTACAGGCATACCCCGGTTTAAGGACACTCACTTTAAGTACACTCGCGAGTAAGGAATATCGCCCAATAGGCAAACGGCAGCTCACGCATGCGCCTGTCAGCACGTCCTGAACAGCAATACCGGCTCCCTACCTGTACCGACGCTGTGCGCAAGCGGGGAGACTATCGAGCCCTTAACAAATGCATTATTTATATCAGTTATGCACGTACTGTATATGACGATTGCAGAACAGTACACGCATCAATAAGTGGGGAAAAGGTAGTGCTTCACTTGAAGTACATTTTCGCTTTACATACATGCTCCGGTCCCATTGCGTACGTTAATGCGGGGTATGCCTGTACATAATTATAGTCAGATATATGTATCAATGCGCAGAAGGCTTATTTAGACACCCCTATTTTCCTTTTGGAAGCTACATCTGCAAATAATGGCACACATGCTTATTGTTCAAATCTCTTACTCCTGGGGCGCCTGGCTAACGAAGGAGGAATAGGCTACCCCTGACTTGGTGGATTATTTCAAGGGAAGAGAGAAACACAATTTGATGCATCTCATTACAACAGGTGTGTCCTGTAACTCCTTCCTAGCTCCACTGACTAACACAGCTCAACTATAAAAGTTGACGCAGGTGAGGCCATTTTGTTCCCAACTTGTCCTGATGCAGAGACCCTTCTGTATCTCAGTAACGTCACAAGCTCTTCCTATCTGGAGAATATCCAGCAATGTAGATCCAACACAAATATCATTACAAAGATTGGTGATTTTGTGTGATGCTACAATGTGCTGGTATGTAACAGCAATGATTCAATGATGTGGCCTCTTCTGGTATCTGGTAGGTGCTAAAGGACTTTATTAGAATGGAATGGGGGTTTGTTAAAAAAAAAAAAAAAAACAAGTGTAATTATTAGGCGTGCGCACATTTAAATATTGAATACTGTACGTATATATTTAACAAAATGTATACTTGCATACAAAAACAGACGCTCACACAATCAACTTCAGTAGATTTATATAAACACAAGTAGCATTTAAAACAAAAGTGCATCATAAAGATACGTGCACTTCAAATAAATAAAATGTAACGCACCCCTTCGTGAATAATGATTTTAGGCTAAAAACGAAAAATATCACTTGAGGCAGCAGTCAATCATAATTATTGGGTGTAAGAGTATATAATTAAATATAAATATAAAGACACTGACTGGCACAGAGAGTTTGAAGCAGGGGAGCCTGGTTCAATTCCCGGTGTTGACTCCTTGTGACCTTGGGCAAGTCACTTTATCTCCCTGTGCCTCAGGAACAAAAAACAGATTGTAAGCTCCACGGGGCAGGGACCTGTGCCTGCAAAATGTCTCAGTGAAGCGCTGCGCACAACCAGAAGCTATACAAGAACATGCTATTATATACATCACTGACCCTTGTTGATCTGTATTGGTAATCCTGGAAGTCACCGTCTGATCAGCAACCGCACAAGAAATGTCATTCCCATGAAATAAAAACATGCTGTGTACAATGTGTGGCAAGCAATGATATTCAGGTCATGCTCCCACCTGGACTCTCAGATAAACCCTTAGAAAACTGCTAACTCAAGACTTGCCTCTCCTCAGCCAGACTATCAGAGGCTTCCTGTGCTCTGAGTTGGTAGATGTTGTCTGTGACTGGAAGGACTAATATTTTTAGTTGCTTATCTAAGAATCCCAGTTCGTGTGCAGGGTCAGGCAGCTGTAGCGCACGAGATCAACAACATTTAAATATGCCCTTATTTTAAAGGGATTCGGGAGGCAGAAAACCGGCAACACAATGGTATTAAGCGGAAGTCCTGATGTATTGCATTGTATGTCTTTATTTATATAGCGCCATTAATGTACATAGCGCTTCACAGTAGTAATACACGTGGTAATCAAATAAATAACAGATCATGGGAATAAGTGCTATAGACATAAAAGTAACATTAAGGAAGAGGAGTCCCTGCCCCGAGGAGCTTACAGTCTAATTGCATTAAAATGCATTGATGTTCCTATTCCTCCATGATTTACCAGGACTTTGTCACCCCAAAGTGTCCGTGGAGTTAATACTGTAGTTGAATTCTATAAGAAGATCTTGTCTCTGCACTTCAAAAACTACAACCTTGTAACTGTGAGAACTTGACTTTTTAAATGCTGTGATAATTTGTACTCTTCCTATCCTCCAAACCTGTTTAGTCCCTCCTCCTGCATCTCACTATGCCCTGCCTATTGCCTTTTCTGTTTAATGTCTCCTCACTCCTTTGTAAATGTTCCTGTGCTCTCCAACTTCCCCACTCCCCTCCTATCCACATTTCTTCATCTCTCCTCCCCTCCACCTATGTCTGTGCCTATACACTGCACCATTATGTATACCCACCTTTCCGAAAAACTTCCTTACCCCTCAATAAAAAGCACCCCCACAAATCCTCTATACACACCCTCTTTCTACTTCTTCCTGCTGCTGGGGATCTCTCCTAATCATGAACCCATACACACACCTGCTCTCACCCACACCTCCCTGCCATCTCCTCCCATGCAAATGGTGTTAACTTTCTGATTTAATCCTGACCAACCTTAAAACTCGCCCCACAAATCAAGCATCCCAATAGCCTGCACTTATGGCTATTGTCCCACACCCAGTGACTCCTACCACCCATTGTGGCCAAGCACTTCCATCTACAGCACTTATCCCTTCACCTGCTGTCTCTAAGTCTCCCATCATACAATCGAAGACTTAGATTGTAAGCTCTTCGGCGCAGGGATTTCCTTTCCCATTGTCTGATTTTGCTACGCTCAATATATTATAATTCCCTGTACTGTATTCTTTGTAAAGCGCCGAGAAAACTTTTGGCGCTATATAAATAAAGACATACATACTAGAGATGGGCAAACTTTCACCAATGTTCGAATCCACAGTGAGGTCGACCTTTAGAGTTCACATCGACAAACTTTATAAAGTTTGTCCCAGGCATAAAATATGAGTGAGAGAGGTATGGGGGGGGGGGGGGGGGGAGGAGAGAGAAGGTGGCACAGGGTGGGAGAAGAGAGTGCAGCAGGGGGAGGAGGAGGAGAACGAGAAGAGAGAGGGTGGCAGGGGGAGCAGGAGAGAGAGAGAGCGGCGGGGGGGGGGGGGGGGGGAAGAGAAGGAGAGAGAGAGGGCGGGCAGGTCTATTTTAAACTAGCCAATATGGATATCCAGCTAACTTCGAGCTAAGTGTTTGCAATTTCATTCCCAACAAATAGGGATTCAGCAAACCATGTATTTGCATGTCAAATTCTACCGGGAAAATATCCCTTTTTCTGAATCAAGCTCTAAAAAGTAGGCACAGTAAAGACAATTTCAGGAAGAAAAAAAAAAATTGGGGGGGGAATTTGACCATCACTTACATTAGGAAACATTTTTAACTTTTCCAGTTCCCTATTCTCAGACACATAATTATACTTTGTTATCCTGAACCAGCAGATTCTTCTAAATGTCCTTTTAATTAATCAGCCAGCTCTTCTGCGCTGCAAGCTGATTTACCAATTACAGGAACAACACCTACATGGCTCCAGGGACGACAGAGCAGGGGTTTGCGATGTATAGATGAAGTCACAATAAGTCTATTGTAATATGCCACTGGAGTTTATAAAATGTCATTTTCCAGGTTATCCTTGCAAGTTGGTCTTGGAATCTGTTCAGTTATGCTGCCAACTTCCCTTGCGCTAAACAACGTCTTGCATTCTATACGTGTCTGAAGCAGAGACTGCGGTGGTCTGGAAACATTATGTACATCACCGTGCCTCCAATTTGGGCATCCAGTAAAAGCTACAGCACCCTCCAAAACTGAAAATGTAAAACCTTTTCTCACTGCGGTAGAAAGGGAGAACAGAGAATTGAAAATGAGCATATATAAGATGTCACCGACGTGAACGCAACGCCGTCCATACAATTCTGCAGTTGGGAATGCTTCTTACCACCAAGCTACACTCAGTCCACATACTGTATACTGTGTGCATGCGTAAATACGCAACTCAGTCCTGTCCACATTTGGCAAAAGATATACAAATCCGATCCCATTCCCTAATTTGTAATCGGGTTTTAATTTCAAATATCAAAATTCTGGACGTGCAAAAAAGGAAATACACCTATATTTTTTGCTCCGTCCCGTTTATCATTGTAGCCCCCTTATTATAGGCTATACATACAGTATAGTGGTTCATAACAGGAGACTGCTTGAGTTCTCAGCAAAGGGAGAGGCCTATACACTGGGCCTTTGTTATTCAGAAACTATTCCAAACTACCTTTTTCCATTTAGAAATATATACAATCCTCTATATTGAAATGCCATCCTTTTATAATCAACGTAAACCAAAATGACGATGCTGTACATTGTACGAATACTTACAATGTATTACGCTATGCATTAGGAATAAGGTATAACTAGTTTAAGAGAACAATATAACTATGCTTAAATCAAAGATTATTAACTACTAGTGAAAATAAAATGGAACTAGCTGTGCCCGGTGTAACATACGCCCATGTGGGAGATCTGAAAGGACATTTAAAACATGCAGTTGTCGGAGCAGCAGACTTGGCTTGTTTGGTCGGGTCGCGGCAGAGCGTACATCGTGGTGAAGTGTCACGCGGCGAAATGTACCCGTGGCGAAGAGTCCCGGCGGCGGAACACCAGCTGCATTTTGGTAGCGGGCAAACGTCACATACTTTTTTTCTCGTCTCCCACCAGCTTTTATCTCTTAAAGTTAAATGTTAATTACCTTTTTCTCACAATTTGCAGCTTTACGTTGTTCGATTTACCTATTAAAAAGGAGCAATTAATTTTTTTAGACCGAATTGAAGCAGTGGGACTCCAGAGCTGAAGCCCATTCATTTCGGCTCTGGGGACCTCCTGCTTCCAGAGATACTTACCACCTAAGGGGGTCCCTGTATCTCTGCAGTTTAAAGCGCCTGATCAAGCGGGCCTATAGGAAGCCGCACCTGATGACGTCACGGCTTTCTATTGGCCTGCAGGGCGTTAGAGCTTTAAAAAGCGTCCATTACATGAACCCAGCTATCAAGCCGGAGTGGTTACAGGCACCTCCTAAGGAGGCAGGTATCTCTGGAAGCAGGGGGCCCACGAAGCTGCAAGGAATGGGGTTCAGTTCTAGAGACCCCCTGCTTCATTTCTAAGTAAGGCACGTTCTATAGTGCCGGGCGCGTGCGGAATTTCAGTTGGCTGAGGTTAGTCAGCCTTTCTATAGATGTGCCGCGCGCGCACGGCAGGGAGAGGGGAGCCGACAGACAGCGGCGAAGATGAAGAAATTCATCTTTTCGCGCCGCTACCTGCGCTCAAATGTATGTATATATGTGTATGTATCCATGTGTATATGTGTGTGTGTGGGTCAAGGATTGTAAAAACAAAAAAATTTATTAAACTTTATTTTTATTTGTTTAAAGGAGAAAAAAAATCTATCTAGGACTTACTTTCACTCACACATCCCATGCACACACATATACTCTCACACACACACACACTTACATATACAATAACCTGCAGCTCCCGGCTCTATATACATGAAAAGCATGCGGCACGTGCACGAGCGTTCGCATAGGAACGCACGGCCGCATCCTGTATAGAACAGCCTTAAAAAGGCTGGGGGAGGGGGGTGGGGGGGGGAGAATCAGCCGCTTACATTCAGTACCCTGTTTTTTTTTTTTTTATTAAAAAAAAAAAAAATCGGTTCTGTAGTATTAGACAATAAAAACTTTTTTTTTTAGTTGACTCAATGCCATTTTAATGTTTTAATATACTGAACACTCTTTGATGTCTATAGCAGAAGTGCAAGAACACTTTCCCGTTTGTGATAATTTCTTGCCAATGCAACCAGTAGTTTGAGCTGTAAACTAAAAAGGCAATATTACCTTCTTCATATGGATATATTGTAGCTGCTGAGTAAGGCTGGGGCCATAGAGGGGGTAGCAGGGGGTAGCAGGGCTGAGGCGCGCTAACGCTGAGGCTCGCCTGCTGAAATCTGCACGATTTCATGCCCATGCAGGCGAGCCAGCGGGCGCGATCAGAGGCGGGGGGAGACTGAGGGAGGCGGGGCAGTGACGTCGCTGGGCCAATCGCCCGCGACGCACCGACGTCGAGGCGCCGTGACATTGACGCAGCTCCGCGCGGATTGGATGTTTTCAGCCGACAGCGCTCTGAAAAACAGCTTGGCTGTTGGCTGAAAATTCCAAAGCCTCAGCACGCCTGCGGACGCTCGCGTGCGCCCCCTCTAAAGACATCTTCATTGAGGATGCAGGGGCTCAGCGCGGAGCGTCCGCACTGCTCAGCGCGGCCTGTCCTATGGACTCAGCCTTACACTGACTGAAGCCGAAAGGCAGCCATTACGTGAACCTGATAAAGCAGGATATGTGCTGATTATTAGGTAATTAATGTTTAATAAAAGTAATCCAAGGCTGCATATATTAAAACATGCTTAAAGCGCTGTGAGGATTTCCTCTTTAAAAGAAATGTTAAATACAAAACAAACAAAAAACCCCATCATGAAACAGTTAAGTTCCCTTCATTCCCTGTATACGGTCACTCAACACACATCAGTCTCCCTCATAAGAACTGGAGAGGCACTTTATGTGAAGATTTGAGGCTGATGAATAGAACATCAACCTGGTCCCTTGGCATCTTCATTGGCAGGGCAAATTTGTGACCATAATTGGTCTGCCATTGGCAGTCTGCTATTTTGTGCCTGTAGTTTATTATCACCTTTTAAAGCTAAACGAGCAGGACTCCCAAACCTGTGCTTAGTACTGATTGATACCTGGCGCACCTTGGAATTCCTTAAGCAGATCTGTCCTGCCTGTCAGATGGTTTCTATAAATAGCAGCATAACAATGCTAGAGGCCCGACCTACTGATTACAGACTGCATGACTGGTACTAATGACACATTGTAACAATTACCTACACAAACAAAATGCAATTCTTTGGAAGCAGATTTGTTGTCAAAAGCAATAGTCACACCTGACCTCTCCCAAAAGTCCACCGCACCATGTATCCTTTATCTTTACCCCACGTTATAAAGCCTCTGCTGTCGCCAGCTCGGGAGGCAGGGAAAGAAATAATGAACCATTATGGGTACGCAGTTTCCTGATGTCAGTAATAAATATACAGCTCATTCATTGATCCTAATACAGCATTGTGAAGGCCAGTAGAGTTGTGAAGTTAGAACACTTTATTGTGATCAGTTAAGCGAAGACACAAAGTCCAGCTTTAGAAGTTTTTGATCTGATTATTGCCAAGGTGATTTAATTGGTGGAGTATGTGATTACAAAGGCGGTTCTGAGAAGTGACGCACATTTCTGTTAAAACAATGTGTTTCCCATAAGTGTAGTTACAATATTGTTGGCAGTTTACAGAGAACCAAAGTAATTGCTACCGACTCATATGGGGAAGATAAGCATTCGACTTCTGCTTATGGGTCAAATGTTCAAATAATTGAAGCTATATTTCTCTACACGAATAACTGCATCTTGGTCTAGGTTGTCTCAGTTTTTATATTGTACATATACAATATATTGTAATATTGTACATATATACAATCAAAATGGACACCTAGACAAATCAAATTTTAAAGGTAAAGCTTTAAAAAAATTGAGCAACATATAAGAGAAAAACTAATCTCACTGTGCATCATATTCTCTATATGTTTAATAGCCACTATTAATTCCTGGTTGGAAATCCAATCACAATAACAGATTCCAGAGATAGGAAACAGCGGCAGCATATACTGTTGCGGCCGAGTTTATTCTAACTTTTGCCTGGTCTCGGCCGCGACAGAAACCGGGCGCGCGCCGGGGTGTCCCGTGTGCGCGCCGGAGCCTCAGAGGATCAGTCCTCCGATCGAGGCACCCCCCACCCCTCTCCGGGTCCACCGGGACCCCCGGAGCCCCCCACCGCCGTCCCCCACATTAGAGGACACCAGGGCTCCCTTCGGGGAGCTCTGGGCACGCGCGCATGGCGCGCACGCACCCGATGAAGCGTGACCGCGCATCGGTGACGCGCGGCACGCCGAGGGGATTCGTTTAGAAAGCCGGGAAATCTCCCGGCTTGCGGCACCAGCCAAGTTAGAATAAAGTGTGCCGCCTCTGTAGGTGTACCCATCTGAGAACAATTGCAGAATGAGCTAAAGTACCTGGGATACTTTAAGCCCACAAAGTATGAACGGCACAGCTGAAGAGATTTACAAACTATAACCTTACCGCGGTGAGCAGTGCTAGTGTCTATAAACCTATTGTCCTACTTGTAGAATAAAGTGACGGTTAATGAAGTACGACTACACATGTAACATTTCAGAATTTAAGTGCTAGTGCCAACAAAGATCAGTAAACTAATGACAGTAGCATGTGTACTTCCTTTATCTCTAAGCTATGATTGCGCTGCTCTTCATTAGATTTTTTTGATTGGTTCTTAAGTGTCACTGTCACTATCGGATAAATATGCCTGAACAAAGCTGCCTGAAATAAAATGCCCGAATGCCTAAATAAAGCTGAGCTCCTGAAGTGCCCTAACTGATAAAATACAAAGGGGACGAGTTACTGTGTAACGCACAGTTTATTGTGAGGAGGAGAAAGTTCTCTCACTTGATAGTACAGTTTATTATTATCTGCGCGAGCTCAGATTTGGTGCTCCATCTCACGCTTATGCAACATTTTCTCTTTCAATACCTGACCATTCCCAAACTCAAACGTGCACCAAACAGTTTCTATTTTTAAGAAGATTGTCTTGGTAGCATTAACACAAACATGGCAGGTATCATACTAACACTAAAAAGTGTATGGATAGCTCTTTGTTTCACATGGAGCAATAGCTACACTTCTGGCCAGCTACACCAAGCTCCATTAAATCATGACAAACAATGGTTGGGTGACCTAAATTAATAACGGACGGCACTTTCCATGAGTTTAAAGCATATGCACAAAGGTAATTGATGGGGAAAAAAACCAAAATGTCTTTTGTTCAACTCATTAGCACAGGCTTAATGCAGGTAAAATTAGCACGGCCTTCCACTCGCTTCAAACATTGCTCGTGTAACGCCCATCTTACCTAAAAAAAGGTGCCGTTACTCCTACCCAGGCTCTCTCAGATACTACTGGGTTAACTTTAGGTTATTCTCTTTAGAGCAGCGATTCTCAACAGGGTCTTAATGAGCCCCTTGGTGGGGGTGTCTCCAAGGGGGGCCGCCAAAAACAGATGTAATTATCATCATTGTTTATTTGTAAAGCACGAACATATTCCGCAGTGTGGTACAGAATGAATATAAATGTTTATATTACATAAACATTATGACATACCAAATAAGGACATACAAGCGCAAACAGATAGAAAACTAATTAGGGCCCTGCTCATTACAGCTTACACTATAGGAGGGGAATCCCAGATAGGATAGTGTGTTTCTGAACCCATGTGGGTACTGCACACTTGGTAAAGGCCCAAACCGCTCCTTGGCATGGGGCCAATTACAGCAGGAGATTCCACAATGCTTTGGAGCAACAGCAGTAGCACAGCATTGTGGGGCAGTACTTTGGAAGCGTACACTTTAATTGGCTATACCACCCACGCAGTCTGCTCACACTCAGGTACTTTATGGGGCCTGAAGTGTGTGCTCCCCCCGCGAACGCAGGACACTACACTGCCTGGGATTGGCCAAAGTGTTTTGTGAATGATAGTCTGATAAGTAGGCAGTAAGATTTATATGGGGATATCAGAACAAACATTTTCTAGCATAGGGTGCAGTGTATAAAGATTGGGAAGTACCGCTTTATGGGATATGCATTACGATTACCCCATTGTTAATTTAGGTTGACGTTCAGTTAAATAGCTTAGCGGAGTTAGTGCCCCTGGCCCTTGGTAGGTTCTTTAGCGTGGCGTCATTAAAAAGGTTGTAAAAAATTTAGACAAGAAAAAGGAGCCTTCATTTGTTTCTGCGGTAAGCAAAATCTTTGGATGGTTTCTATCATCTTTAGTCACTTCCGTAAGATTGTTTGTCGATGCTAGAAAGTATTTTTTTTGTCCTATTGCCATCATTGACAAAACAAATAAACATTTTTTTCACAGAAAAAAAAAACAGATGTGAATAAGTAAAATGTTTATTCAATTACATTGAAAAATGGTTTCATGTTTTGTGGCTCCCCTTCAAATGATCTCAAGATTTGTACATGCTCAGACAGCTCAAGTTGAATATGCTTTAAATCTGTGTAATACGGCAGGTATAAGTTTATAGGGGTCTATGTTAAAATGGGTATGAAGTAAACACTGTGTGCTCATGTGCATGTCATTACCCAGGATTCCTGGCTGCAGTGGAGCACTGTATGCAGAAAGATTATGGGTAAAAGCAGCGTTGCAGACCTGTCTGAGACAAGCGAGTGTGCTGACAAGTTTCACTTGTATTTGCCGTGCACTGTACGATGGAGTTTTTGTCACGTTTTTCCTCACCATGACTGTATTGTGTCTGATTGTCGCCACTACCAGGTCCCATTGCAGAGCCAGCACCCAAACTCGCACTGATGAGACCCAAAATGATGGAAAAAGCTGTCTGAGTAGGTTTACTGGCTATAAAACTTCTTAACCCAGGCTGTGGTGTAAAGCGTTGTAATACTACAGGCGTATGCTTATAGGGGTCCAAGTTTAACTAAAATGAAATACTGAGTGATCATTTGCATGTCATTACCCAGAATCCCTGGCTGCAGTGGAAGCATTAAACGCTAAGAGGTCATGGGGAAAGACAGGGTTTCAGATTAATTGCGCTCACAAGTGGTTTTTATTTGCTGTACATGTATTTAGATTTTTTAACATTGTCAAGTTCGGTTTAAAATAGCAAAACACAAGCCACTTCCACTTTACAAAGTTCAACTGTTGAGTAGCTATTGCTCAGTGTGAAACTAAACGCTAGCACACACTTTTAGTTTCAATATGACAGCTGAATATTTGTGTTTATGCTACCGACAAATAGAAACCATTTGGTGCACGTTTGATTCCGGGAATGGGAAGGTATTGCAAGAAACAAGGGTGTGCTCGTGCAGATAATAAACTCGACTACCCAGTGAGAACTTTCCTCTACTCTGATCATAATAAACTGAGCGCAACACAGTAACTCGTCACCACTGTATTATATCAGTTAGGCAGGGGGCGCAAACTTTTTAGTTTGCGCCCCCCTGCCTGCTCTCACGCAACCCCCCCCTTACCTTGTCACCGGCGTTTCTGACATCACAGTCATTTGACACCGCGTTGCCATGGCAATGCGTCGCCAGAAGCCGCCGGAGATCAGGTAAGGGAGTTAGAGGCCTCGCTCGATCCCCGGCATTTAATTTAGATGCTTTGGGGAAGAGCGCGGGGCCTCTAAGCGCCGTGCCCTCCAGTTCGCGCACCCCTGAGTTAGGGCACTTCAGGAGTTGTGCAGTTATTAGCATATTTACTTGGTGACAAATTTAGTGACAATTAAGAACCAATTCCAAAGCTCCTGAAGATTCAAATATAAACAAGCTTGGAAATCTTGGATACCGCACTCTGGAGCCAACCACATGGCGAGCCTAACTATCACACAACAAACCGAGGCAATCCACACCAAATAGATAATGATGTGACAAAAAGATATACAAGTTCAAACTATCTTGGTGATCACCCAACCCTAATTCCCCCCACCACTCTATGCCATGTTTTCTTTTGATTCCAAGTCGGTATAAAAACGATATGCAAAAGGGATTTGTTATACGTATGTAAGAAATACGAGATATGCCATCTACCAATAATTATTATAATTTTTTTTTAAATAAATATACATTTATACATATAAATATGCATATACCTTTCTATTAGTGAATGCTGCATACGTTAGCAACTCATTTCACATAACCCTTTCAATATCAATCTCATGGCAGACTGAAAACCTTAAACCAAACTCTTCATGAAAAGGAAGTGCCACATTTTTTCTGATACATGTCTTAAATCAATTAATAATATGCACATTGGGGTCCATCATGATACCACGATCTGTAAAAGAATTGACGCCAAAATTGCAAATCACGGCATACACGTAGGAATAAAAATAGTAATAATGTTAAGAATTAAAGCATAAGCCTAATGTTTAGTTTGTCTTCTAGCAACAGCATACCACCTGAAACAGAATCCCTTATGTCTGGTGATATAACTTACCAGCAGCCTAGAGGGGACCATGTCTTGGACAATGGGAGCATTTTGATCTGCAAAATCCTCCGTAGCATCAGACTCCTGATCACTCTCCAAGTTAAACATTTCTCAGAGTACCTTTCATGCAACTGCACAATTGGCTACAAGCAACAACGTTATACAAAAATCAAATATAAGACACAAAAAAATAAACCATTCAGTCCATTGTTAATCCGTCCTTCTGGTTCTCGCTTGTGTGAAGTAGATTGAGCCTTCACAATGTTTTCTCACTGTGGTATTGTCAGAAAGGAAATGGCTTTCTTATTTAGCAAAACATTATCTGAAACCAAGTAACCAATGAAAGCTGTGTTACAAGAGACAGCCTCCTCCCTACTTTAGCTGCAGCTAGAATAACCTGAACATACACTCAGGTAAAGGGTATGGCCTTGTACTCAGTCCCATGATGTTCAGTAGCGCTTTCGCGAAAGCTACAGATTAGGTTAATGATTCTTTTGCCCTCCTTTGCACTCTTTCTGCCGAGCTACAATAAAATGATAACATTTGAAGAATGAGATCACAATAAAAACAGGTAAAGCACATAGCAATGCTTTCGAATAAAAATCTTACGCAGAGTTACTTTGCATTGGAAAACCAAAAGGTCACCATAAAAACTTGGAACTGAGAAACCATAAATGGAAAAAAATAAAATAAAAAAAATATAGGAATACATTTCATGCCGTTATTTTGCTTTCTCCGAGCCCACTCATGACAGTGAACACAATGGGGTTTTATGCCCCTCATACTGTGGGGTAGGTCCACATTTGCCAAAAGGCTCCTCCTTCCTGGGGCACTTTGGTACGTTTAGTGTAGCTGCATAGGCATTCCAAAAAAAAAAAAAAAACTATTAGGTTAGTGAGAACAAACTATCGAAATAAAATCTCTTAGGGATGGGAAATTGCGCTATCACGAGGAGTCGGAGAAACAAACAGTTGTATTCCTGTCTCAATGTATAGCCTTGTGTGATGCATATCTTAATGCATTTAACAAAGGAAGAAATCGAAACAGCATAATCCTTTATTCCCCAAAGAAAAGTACAAACCATGTCTGATTTTCTGTAATTGTTCAACAAAAACACGAGGCAAAGCTCTCACAACATCCAAACAACGGAAATGTTCCACCTTTAGGGCAGAATGCACTGCAATTTTATCTCGGTGGACTATGGCATTCTACAGGACATGGCCTGCAACTCCTCAATCCTTCCATCTGAAGTGATAGTTATAAGGAACACAGCCTTTCAGGTAACTCACTTACGGCTCCGAAGCCTCAATTTCTCTACGGCCTTGAGGAAACTAACAAAACGTCTCGCACTTGCTAATATGGTAATGAAGAAACCCCCAGGGTTGCAACTTGAACCTTGAGCGTTACAGTAAGCCGAAGACCCCTGTTGTATCCTCTTTGTAAAAACGCTATCAGGAGACTTGTTTTTTGCCGGATCTAGGCCATGCATGTTACCCCAGTTGCAAAAAATAGCCCCTACCTTATGATGTATACCTTGGATGGTTGTTTGGACGTTACATTTTCACATGTAATCTTGTCTCTTGAAAAGAATGAGATCGGAAAAGATCGTCCAGATATAGAAAAATGTAAATGCCCAGTTTTCTGAGATGAGCAATAACTGCTAGGACTTTGTTAAACATCCTTTGAACAGTGGCTAGCCCAAAAAGAAGGGCGACAAACTGATGGGAATGCCCGATGGGAATGTAGGTATGTGTCCTTGAGGTCAGCTATGACATCTTACAGCCGAAGGATATAGACTACAGATCTTAATGATTCCACACTGAAAGACTTGACTTTCCCAAAAAAAACAAAAAACAACTAATATGATTTGAATAAATCCCCCTCCTTTCCTGGTCACAATGAACTAGTTGAATAACCTGCCAACAAATTCAGTGAATGGCTTCCAACAAAGGTAGCCTCTTGCTCTGCCATCTGGTTTGATGTTAAAAAAACTGTTTCTTTAAGGTATTCTGTTGAATTCTAACGTAGGGGTGTGCAAACATTCCCCCGTGCGCACCCCTGCCTGCTCACCTCGGAACCCCTCTACCCCGCCCCCCACCGGTGTCAAATGATGCCGGGTTACCAGGGTGACGCGTCGCTGGAAGAAAAATCTGATGGATAGAATCTGCTGGTTCAAGTTTTGTTCCTTCCTCCACTGGTCGATTTGAAGAAATTCAACATCTGCCCTTCCAGGTCTATAGGCTCCTGGCATCTTGAAAGGACTAATATCTCAAAACCCTTAACCTTATCTCGAGTTAAGAAAATTCAATTTCATACAGAAACCTTAGAAATGATAGTCCCCAGCACCTACACAAGAGAGTCAAAGCTAAAAGGGGTTGAGATCAGCGGCTCACGATTTTAAACCATAAGGATCTTCTTGCCGAGACTGCCAACTCTGTGGATCTGGTCATGAGCCTACTGGCATTAAATGAAGCATCACACATGAAATCAACTGCTTTTTTAAAAGGAACACAATCATTGAGGACCTTTTGTCGGCTGACTCCAGCTTCCGCCTTATCTTATCCATCCAGATGTTCATAGTACGAGCCATACATGCTATGGAGATCATTGGTTTATAGATTTGCTCCAATAGTGGAGTACTGCTTCTTGTGCATGCTCTCCATCCTTCTATCCATGGAATCTTGGAAGGGACCATCCTCCAACGGAATCAGTCGCACAATTCTGGTTGAAGTAGGGTTTAACCGTGGGTGGAATAGCCCACAGCTTGGCATCTTGAATAGAAAAAAAAAAAAGATACATCCTCCCAAAATGTTTTGTTGTAGAAAAGCTTTTAAAATTAGGATGCTGCCATTCATTACTCAATTAGGTCTTTGACGACTTGATGAAAAAAGCAGTGGCACTCCAGTGGACTTGAAGTAAAAAATAAAAAAAATGTTTTAATGAGCAAAGACCGACGTTTCGGTCCACACAAGAACCACAAAAAAAAAAAAAAAACACACATTCATTCACCTGAGAAGTTTCTTCAATACGTTTGACACAGGACAAGCTTTAAAAGAATAATTGCTGGGCAGTTTTTTCACATAAAGCACATACAGCAACACAACTTAGTTTTGGCCATCACCTTTCTAGGCTTAGTGGCCACAGGTTCAGAAGCTCAGAAGCTCTAGACTCCATAGGCAATAGGAGTCAACATATGAGGCCAGGAAGCAGCAGCAGCAGCAGCAGCAGCATACACTGCCTAATCCTGAACCAGAACAGATGGGATCCCCTGGTAATTTATATGCTCCTCCCAGGTAGGCAGCATTGTCTGCTGCAAACAGGTATCAGGAGGTAGTTCTGCCTCCAATTAATTAATGCCAGCTCACTTCCAGTTGGGGCCTGTGTGGTACGCAAGACAAAAATATAACGGTGTCCCAGGAAGGAGGAGCCTTTTTAAAGTTTTGGCAAAATGCTGTCCTACCCCGCAGTAGGAAGGGCATAAAAAAACACATCATGAGGGAGAATAAACATATTGAAAAAAAATGTTTTAACCTCTTGCCAGTGTAACTGACATCCATTCACATTTAAAATGGATTACTGTACATTTGTTTTCTTTAATTGTTCCTATCAAATATCCTGTCCCCCATTATCCAACGTGTAGTTATTTCCTCCACATTTAGTCATCTGGATAATGACAGCAGCGTAATTACTTTTTAAAAATGTTTTATTTATTTCACACGGAAAAATGTGTAGATTGGCATTTTACCGATCTGTAAAAGTCCCATAAATATTCTCATCTCCAAATTAGGTACAAATCCTCCTAAGTATATAGTTATCATTGAAACAAACAATGTGTGTGCGTTATATACATATGTATACATTTATAAATACTTATGCCTGTCTGATATAAAAAATAAAAAATTCAACCCACGTTTAATACACAAATCAGAGGACTTGTTATTAGTCCATTTTTTTCTTTATTGTGACTAACTCTTCAATCAATGTCCCAGATTTACAACCCTCCTACAAACTATCAGTCTATTTGGACTGTTATCCATTTTAATCCAGTGAGTAGGGGAGGGTAGAAAAAAACAAACCCAATGTATTTGATAAATTACACCACTTAGGTCAAGCGAAACAGAGCTAATCACATTTTGTTTGATGGTATGGCCTGTGAGCCACATCAGGAACGGGGAAACCAAAAATGCGACATCCATTAGTGATTGGCTCGCTGCAGCATTTCAGTCCCTAAAAAGGGAGAAGCTTAAATTGCTCTTACAAAACAACACATTAAAAGAGACAAGTGGAAGGAGGTTTTCTTGTTTGTTGAAAAACCAAAACCTATTCATTGACATGACTCAGTCATGACAGAGATGATACACGACATGAAGAGGAAGAGACCAAACTCATGTGTCTGTTGTGCTTCATGGGAGCTTTTAATTATAGGTCAGTGATTCACACTTTTATAATACTTACTAGGACTACTCGGCTACCTGCTTTGCATTAAAGCTCGTTAACTGGTGAATGAAATATTATAAATGAATAGCCCATGAGATCAATTATATTCATCGAAACAATTAGAAAACCTTACAGGGGAAAAGTGGTGAATTAAATAAAGAAGTGAGATCACCTTGTAACTATAGAGCAAAAAAACCCAAGTTAAACTGAAGTAAACAATACAAAGCTGTATAACACAGTAAATGCGTGCTCTGATCCAAGATTTAGTCTATGTTTTGGCCCATTAATTCCAAAACCTAATAAATGAATTGTCATGTCAATGAAAGGCGATAGTCTGCTCACCAAACTCAACATGTGACTTTTCTTAATTAACCTGAAATCAAGTTCTCAGAAAGCTATTCTTTTTGCACAGGGATATGTTAACTATTGCAGTTTTTATTTCAAATTGGAGAGTAAATCAATGACCTGTGTATTTTATCTATATATGTCATTCTCCAACATGTACTGGTACTGAAAATATAGTGAACTGGAGCAGAACAAATTGTAAATAAGATATTGATTTTAACATAGCAGAGGAATCTGTGGTGCTGTCTGTTTGAATGATCTCATCCAAGTGTCTGTTTTCTGAAGTCTCTGACAATGTTTTGCACTGTATTATCTTTTTGGCACTATTTATGACTGAAGCGCAACTTGGAGGAATATATAAAGGAAATGGCAAGTTATAAAGCAGGGGTGCGCAAAGTTTTTGGCGTGTGCCCCCCGTCTGGTACCCCCAAGCGTTCGCACCCCCCCTCGGTTAGAACCCGGCGTCAAATAACACCACGGGTCATGTGACGTCTCGCATTGTCATGGCGACACGTCACATGACCGCACTGCGTCATTTGATGCTGCGTTGCCGAAGACCCGGCTGGCAGCAGGTAAGGGACGTTATGGAGGTCTCACATTTTCTCTTTCCCCCCCCCCCCCTCCATTTAATTTAAATGCCTTGGGGAAGGGCACGGGGCCTCTGTAACCACCGTGCCCCCCTAGCAAATCTTGCACCAGCCCTGGGGGGGCGTGCCACCCACTTTGCATACCCCTGTTATAAAGTATAATTCCAGACTGTATGAAAAAGTGTTTTTGCCCTTTATTAAGATCACCATCAACATAATTAAACCAGTCTAATCTTGCATCAATCTTGTGATTTGTAATGAACCGATGTGTATAGGAAACAGAACACCACACTGACACCTGCAAACTATCTTATGTTGATGAAGGGTGATGTGAATTGCACAGGAACGACAAGATTAAGGTGTGTGACATTATGTGTGTCAACAGACAATGGATTTTCTTTCTACCATCATGACAGAGAATAACACGGTCACAATTTGAGGCCGACCAGAGTACTAGGGATCATAATCACCAGGAAGAACACAAGAGTTAATCAACACAAGTTTATTTGGACAGAGCCAACAGTGACCCACACAAGCAAAGGCCACAATAACACCACAAAATAGGCACTTACAGGGGTACTCTTTGTTCGTTAGGTGCAGGCGCTGCCAAAGCCAATTTACGCTCGATGTCCCATTAATAACCCATTTCAGGCTCCAATTACTAGGTCTCAGGACACTGACAACAATTTAGGATAGGCAAAATAACCGTGAAGCCTTGATCGGCGTCAATTTGAATAGTGTCAATGGTCAACATTTGGAAACATGGAGAACTGGGTGCAAACCAATCAGTGAAGTCCCTAATGACTGCCCTGGAGGTGGGGCCTGGGATTTTTGAAAAGTGGAGCTGACCAAGGGGAACCGTACTGATGGGGCTAGGACTCCAAATGCTGGTCCCAGAGAACAGTTCCAGGCCTCCTGCAAGGTTAGATGCCTTGGAGTGTGTACTTTCCCAGCAGGTGCACATGTCCTTCCCTGGTTCCCCATTGTTCCTTAGCATCGCATCTGGCCCACACAATGACTAGCCCCTGACCCATTGTTACTGGTCCAAGCATACAAGAAGTCTCACAGATCAGGGTTGGGACATTTTCTGACCCATGGATGGCACATTTATATGCTTAGTGGGTCGCCATCTTGAGTGGCAGAGCAAGTGGACAACCTTTATTTGGGCATGCCATGCTGCCACTGCCGTCACATACACAACTCAATGTTCTTCCTGAAATTCATTTCCAGAAGGACTTTCTGGAACATAAGACCTGAGACAACTCAGAAGTGTCTCCCCAAGAGAGACTCCCCAATATGCCTTCACTGTCCCTGTCCTCCAAGCCAGCATGGAAGGTTAACAGCATGAGGACAAGCCACTTCAAAGACCACCATCAACCCCTCCCCACTGCATGTCTGCCTGAGGTACTGTGTTTTGCCATGCTACTTTTTTTTTTTTTTAAGTCTCTGGAACATAACACCTGAGTCGTCCCAAAGACGTCAGTCGAAGGCAGCCAAAGGGTGTCGCAGTTTGCTGATGTTTGGTAATGTTACAGCTGCTCTATTGCTTCCAATACTCAACACGCCATCATCCCCGGTACCCAATGACAATTTACCCTGCCTATAGATTGTAATCTCATTAAGGAACGGCTTCTAACACACAGAAGAGGCAGGATAGATCTTCAAACACAATTTTAGTCCTGTCTGCAAATGTTACTTATGCCCATAATCATCTCTCTAACAGTCCATGAAATATATTTGTAAACAGAATGTGTATAACCGTTGTCCAATTAATACAAGCATTTATTATAACTTGTTTTTTTCCCTGTCTGTCTCTTGTGTAACAAAATAATTGTAGTTGTGCTAAAACGGACTGTAAAGTATTGTGATCCCCCTTAAAGTGGAGGCCTGTATTTAAGAAAAAAACAAAAACGGATGGTGATGGTATGGGCTGAAGGTTGGCTCCGTCCAAAATTCAGTGAACTATTCTACTAATGGGGCACTTAATATCCTAGGAGGCTGGTCCTGATTTATAGGAGGTTTATAGGTTTTGTATCTGCTCAACCTGATTAACAAACATTGGTCTTTAACCCTCAGTTTGCCTGTGCTCAGAGTGACAAATGAAAGCATTTTGGTAGGGAGCTTCTCCAAAAGTTCACGGAATTGTCGATCGAGAATGACTCAAGGATTTCAGAATGACATCGCCCCAAGGAGCCATCGTACAGGATTTAGGATACCGTACAAAACTGTTCTACCAGAAAGGACTAGGATTCTGATTTCATACACATACTGTAGTTATAAAATGATGGTAAAATAAAATTCCTGTTTTTATTGATCAAGACCCTAATATAATTATTGTTCTGATGGAGTACCTTATGTGTATTATTTACAGACAGCAGAGGAGCCCAGAGAAAGTAACTACCTGAAAAGGATTGCAATGCCTAGATTAAAACATTTGCTACAACTGCAGGGCTCTGGCAGGAAACATGCAAAATTGGAAGCGTTGCTACAGTCTTTTGAAGAGAGCATAATTTGTAGTTCTTTATATGAACCAGATGAGTGCCATTTTGGTTGACTACAGCTCTCAGGCTACCAATTAGAAGGAAATATAACAGCAATTGCAGTCAATGTATCACCTTGCTAAAATCTCAATCACCACACTACCATTTGCAAAAGGGGACTGCAAAGGAATTAAAAGAGAAACGAAGGAGTTGAACATATCTGGCATACATAAACATACTATGACATCTAAATTGTAGGTGACCCACAATACTTAACTATTCAAATGTTATTTTATTTTGTTGGCCTTTTTGCTAGACGCACAATAGATGGTAAAGCAATTCTATGCAGGCCCATCTGGCAGCACAGTGGACCAGGTATTGAGAAGGCTTTACTGAAATAGATGTTTAACCACCTCTACTCAGTGATCAAGTAATACAAATGTATGATCACTTGATTTACAACAAACTAATAAAGCAGTAATATTTACCTGAAATTGAAGAAACAGCATATTGGGACAGAGTATAATAGTCAACTTTTTATAACAACAAAAAACAAGGCAGCGCTAATAATAATAAGACCAGCAGCCTATGATATAACTCTGACACCCTATGTCAGATAGAGAGATGAAGAAAAACGTTATATGTGTGGCGCTAAGCCTTAAATATAATATACAACCAGATGGAAGTGGATGTCCTCTGGGGCTCTCCTCACGAAGACGGTCAAATCATGTAAAAGATATAAAAACAAACATAGTGTAATACAATAAAACCTCCTAATAGACAGACATACTAACACATATAGACAACGAAGGCTGAGACAAACAGATGATTGATGAGCAATAAAACATTTAATAAAACAATTCAATATATAATAAAAAACACTAAAAAGTATACTTGTGCACACCAACGCTGGCTAAGCTAGCCGCTTACCAGACTAAGATGGTAAATGAGCAGTGGATAATTCAGAGAGTTTCCCCTCTCGTGATGGTGGATGTCAGCTCCACAACTCAGCAGCGGTCCCACGGTACACAGGGGCCTCCAACGGGGTTTCTCCTTCCCCTTCTCCGCGCAGATCTCAGCTGGGCAAGCACGCCGGACCGCGTGTCACCGGAACAAGCGTCACCACGTGAGCAGCGACCGCATGGGACACAGGCACATCTCAGCGCCACTCCGCGGCAGATGAATCCAGCAAAAGATCTATGTGCGGCTGGGGACTGTGAACTGTCCGTGTAGCTGGTAGTCCGAGGAGCTGTACAGTGTAGAGGGTACTCTGGAGCGTCAGAAGTGCACAAGTGATCCGCCCTACGCGTTTCGGAAGACTGCGCTTCCTTCCTCAGGGGCAAAAAAGTAGTGCATCAATCACACCTAGTCCACCTAATATAGTCCCGGTTTAAAGGTACAGTGTCCCTAATAAAGAATCTTGGACATGTGCATTAGGAACACACAGACACACAGACACCATGTTCCTAATGCGTGCCCAGCTGAGATCTGCGCGGAGAAGGGGAAGGAGAAACCCCGTTGGAGGCCCCTGTGTACCGTGGGACCGCTGCTGAGTTGTGGAGCTGACATCCACCATCACGAGAGGGGAAACTCTCTGAATTATCCACTGCTCATTTACCATCTTAGTCTGGTAAGCGGCTAGCTTAGCCAGCGTTGGTGTGCACAAGTATACTTTTTAGTGTTTATTATTATATATTGAATTGTTTTATTAAATGTTTTATTGCTCATCAATCATCTGTTTGTCTCAGCCTTCGTTGTCTATATGTGTTAGTATGTCTGTCTATTAGGAGGTTTTATTGTATTACACTATGTTTGTTTTTATATCTTTTACATGATTTGACCGTCTTCGTGAGGAGAGCCCCAGAGGACATCCACTTCCATCTGGTTGTATATTATATTTAAGGCTTAGCGCCACAGATATAACGTTTTTCAGTCAACTTTTTATAGCTACATTAAACATTATTCATGCGTTTTTTTTATCATTAGAGGTCAACATTGCAGCCTCAATATGTGTGTATGGCAGTGGCCATTTTGAATTTACAGTGTGGAAAAGTTTTATATAAAAAGGACACCTTCAGAATATAGTATATGAGACCCATCACGAATGACAAAATGGCCAAAAACATTGCCGGGAACAGAGGGGATTTCCGCTTTAACTACTTCTCACGAGAGGGATATAGATACATTAACTGATTGATTATATCTATCTTAATCTCTATCCTAACAGATTACGGATCAGCACACCTGCTGGTGCAATCACCATTTATTATATATAGATCAACGTTTTGGCCCCCAATGGGACATCATTTGAGAAAGGTCTAGTCCGGAACCTAAATGTCAATCTATATTTAATAAATGGTGATTGCGCCAACGCAGGTGTGCTGGCCCTTAATCTATCTCATATATTACTCTATGACCGAGTCACCTTGTTATCGATCCAAAAGGAGTGTCTTACCATATTCCATGTTACATATTAATGTAACAATATTATCAATGTATATTTACACAAAAACACCCACAGACACGTGTGGCTTTATCTTGTCCAATCATTTCATTTGCAATCGTCCTTTCCACTTTACAACCAGCTGTTTCTATAGCAATACACAGAAGTTTGAGTCAGTGTTTACTGTTACACTTGTGACTGCTCTGGTATTTAGCAGGGACAAATCAACTGAGAATGCTGTAATAAGCCCTTTGTCTGGGCCCTGTGCCTTTGCAGTTTCTTTCAGTCTACTTTTTTCCAGTGCTGCTGCATACTGCTAATTATACAGTAGATAATCACACAGAAACAGAAAGTTCTAGGTCAGCCATGAATCAGATTTTAGAAATCCCCTGCAGAAATAAGTACTCCAGTCATCAGAAGTCTCTTTCCCTCCAGTTACAGAAATCATAGACGATCCTCCAGCGCAAAACATGTAGCGCTACACTACATCGCATTTTATCGCCTCTACTGCATGGAAACCTCATCGTGTATCAGTTTGCAATGAGCAAAAAGGTTCTTCTTGCAGCCAAGGGTGTATCAGTGCATTCCCCCTCATTCACTGCACCCCTACAGTACTTTTGCACAAATCACCAATACATCTCAGTGTAAAATCCTCAAGTACATTGGTGGGTAACAGGCTGCCCGGCTCTATGCGGCCCGCAACTGCTGACTATCCCAGCAGCCCACTCTCCCCAGAGTATAGAAGGAAGGGTGATGCTTCTGCTGTAGATCTTAGCTTCTCCCCGCTGCGCTGATAATTCTCCTCCTCTCCTGTGCCAACCACCAGTTGTAGGTGTAAGACGAGGAGTGGGACAGTATTCACCAGCTTTACTCTCTGTACGCAGATTACTTACCGTGTATTGTGTACCCAATAATATTTTATTTAATGCACTATGAGTGTTGTGCGCCGTTTGTGTTTTTCTCTGTTTTAGTCCAGGGGGTGTTTGAGCCTCCCCTGCTTCTACAGCTGCAGACGCTCGCTTCAATATACAATTGGGATCACGAAAATAGTTTATTTCACTATCTTGTTTTACCACCATCTCACTTGGGTTTTTATGTGTGGTTGACTATTGAGTTTGATTTTTAGTAGCGCACTTCTACCATTTTGTTTTACTCTCTATACACCTGTATACAAAATGTTGCTTTCCACTGCTCAAGGGGATTGCCATGTTGAAAAAATATTAATGCAAATATTATTTTTTTTATTAATTATTTGTATGACACGTTACATTTCGAAAGTCTGCTTTATAACTGTATCCTGATTTCCGCAAAATTAGAATAGCAGTTGAATTTTTAGTCCACTTACGATTTCTAACCCAAACCAGACAGACATTGGCAAAACTAAAATCAGACTGAGTGTGTAAAAAATATGTTAATGTCATAACGACAGCATGGAAGGACAACATGCTCATGAACAGTATGTGTTATGGCGAAGATACACAAGTTGCTTGGTAATTAGCAACACAGTCACGCTGTAGGCACGTGCATTGCTCGTCACTGTGCTGTGCTATTTTCTTTTAGCCCAAGTGACTTTTCTCACATTGTTCTACTAGCGAGCTGTAATGTTTTTTCATCCTATTAATTAAAGACCTTTAGCGTGAAAGGACTTAATGAAAAGCAGAACGTTGAAGTGAGAACAACCCGATTAGGTAACCCACCCACTCAATGGTTTTAATTTTGTTTTTATTTTTTTTTAATTAAGTGCTCCTTCACCCCCTTGTTAAAGTGTAACTGCTCAATCACAACCAACACGCCTATTTAGTCATCTGTATATTGCCGAATTTGATTTGTGCCCTGTAATAATAATCTGGATTCATAGAGTCGAGACTTATTTTAAAACTAATGCAATATAAAACCAGAACAGAGGAGCCCGAAACCTTATGCTGCAAATATTTCCCTTTTGTCCCCTCAGTATTGCAAGTAGATTTGCAAAACGTATTGTGTTGGACGTTCCAAAGATAATATACAGACTGTTCTGTACATTATAAATACGGTTCTACAGGATGTTATTAAATATCAACAGAGATCAGGCTCTCCTAAAGCAGCAATTCCCCCCCCCCCCCCCCCCAAAGTCATAACAGTACGCGTTAGTTTTAGAAAAGTGCAACTTTTTTTGCAGTTTGACAAAAATCGATACCTGGTGAACCAGTTCACAGAACGTTTAAGGGCTAAAAGTTTACCAGGAATCACACAATCAATTCGCTCTTTCACCAATGACTCAAAGCTCTGTCAGTCACACTTCACAAGCAATTCACCAAGCAATTCACCAAGCACGGCCTCCTCTCCTGCAAAAACACCATATTTCAGCCTCTGGGTGGGTGTTAGCGTCATTAATTGACATGATTGGCAAATGTTGACTGCGCAGTGACAGAGCCATGACTGAATGGCACAAAAACCACAACTGTGTGGTTAGCGAACTCGGGTGAAATCTTCACACATCAAGTTTATATTGTCCCAAGTAGCAGAAAAAGGCAGTCCCCTAAGAGTCTCCTCAATATGCTTCACCTTCACTACTCCTGTCCACTTACCCATCGTGGACAGGGGGGTTACCATCATGAGGAAGAGAGAGACAACTTCAAAGACCTGTATGCCATCAGCACCTCCCCTCCTGCATCTCTGCAGTGGGGTCTATTTGCATCTCAACTGTTTTCACATCAACTCCAATGCTCTTAGAAACATCCGAGTCACAGGAAAGGCGACAGCCGAAAGGCACCCATAAGGGTGGCAGTCGTTCGCTGAGGTTACAGCTGCTCTGTTCTGAACTCCGGTAAAATATTTCAGCTGTGAATGGAAGCATTTCCATCTTCACACTTCACCCTCCACTCGCAGCTCTACCTCCTCACAATCCCACTTCTTCCCCAACCTCTTCAATTACCAAGACGCTATCCGAAACACACCAACCTTCTTATCCCCCTGTACCTTCTAATTCCACTTACCCTTCCTTATAGAGTGTGAGCTCCTTGGGGCAGTGCCCTATTTACCTATTGTAACAATGTTTAATATTTTATGATTTTTGTCCTCCAA
This sequence comes from Ascaphus truei, assembly GCF_040206685.1. NCBI lineage: Eukaryota > Metazoa > Chordata > Amphibia > Anura > Ascaphidae > Ascaphus > Ascaphus truei. The sequence goes on from NC_134484.1 coordinate 137,974,194, forward strand.
AACCATTGTACTGAGCCATACGGAATATGTCGACACATAATAAACAAACGACAATAATAACCGTAATAATCCAATCAGTTTAGATTGTGTCGATTTATCCCTTCCATCTTATTACTTCCCAAATTTGATGTCCCCCGCCAAAGTTTCTACCTGTTTGTTATTTCAACGGCATGAGTCGGCAACCTTTGATGTTTTTGGATGGCAGAAGACAAAATTTTCAGCAACGGATATCCCCCAGAATACAAAGGTCGTGAGAGGCGGTGCAGCTGCCTTGGAAAAACTTATGACCAGTACTGCAAAGGTCTAGGTACAAAAATGTATTAAGGGCACATTTAAAAACAGTAACACAAACTCGAAACACGTAAGTGTTCTCTTACTGTTTTTAAATGTGCCTTTAATACATTTTTGTACCTAGACCTTTGCAGTACTGGTCATAAGTTTTTCCAAGGCAGCTACACCGCCTCTCACGACCTTTGTATGCTGAAACCCTCTGGTAGGAGCACGCCGAACGCACCCGAATCTCCACATGGTCATCAGGGAGTAACCTCATTATTACATGTTGCTCATTCTATGTGACTTTTATTACCATTTAGTTCATATAGCCATTTGACACCCATATAAGACATACAGCTATTATCAGTGTTCGACAAACCTATACATTTGCTCGCCCCGGGCGAGTGGATTTAACCCCCGGGCGAGTAAATATTGGCCAAAGCAGCACATGTTTGGTACTAGGTGGCGAGTAGATTTTTTTGTGTGGTGAGTAGATTGTTTGGTGATTTGTCAACCACTGCCTATTATAGGCTATTGGGAGTCTACAGACAGTGGCGTTTAAGGGACTTTCATAGTGGTATATATCCATAACAATAGATAAGGTTACCCTAGTCATATAAGGATACATTGTAGCTGCTGAGTTACACTGACTGAAGCACCCATTATGTTAGGCACACAAGCAAGATTTTTTTACAGAATCATAACGAGCACCAAACGATTGCCATTTTAGGTAAGAATGTAGATTTATACAATATCACATGTTTGTCATACAAATAAGGGGAAATGTAGTATTGCCGCTTTAACCACAAGCCTTTCGCCTAATAGTTTAAAACAAATATCTCTAAACAAAATACTATCAATTTAATCTGTCACACAATATGGAAATCTGTGTTCGCTTCCTGGAAATAAATAAATAAATAAAAAGAAAATGGACCATCCTGTGATTACGCGTTTGTTTTTTTGGAAGCCATACTGCATGTCCATAAAGTTAGACAGGCCCCTTCCCTTTCTGTGCAACCACTCACATGTATTAGTTCTGTCTGATTGATATGCAGTAAGTAAATAAATATGCAAGGTGTCCTGGACATGTCTGTGCCCAGGATATACTTGAAAATGAGATGCAACTCTCTATGTATTACTGTACTTCCTGGTAAAACATTTTATAAATAAGGGGAGAGAGAGAAGAGCACAAAGGGGTTCTTCAAAAGATGGGTCCTGTTTAATGTTGGACCTATGTCCTATTTTGTGGTACATTAGGATTTACCAGCTCCAGGGACAGTCATACTTTCTGGGCCAGGGGTGTGCAGCCAGTCTCTAGTTAAAGTTTGCTACAGATGATGGGTAAAGCGTTAAGAACTGGAAGCTGAATTGGGAAAGATCTGCTGCATGGCGCCGATCTAGGAATAACAAGCTGGAGTTTTGGGCAGCCGGGTGTCCCCCAAAGATATAATCATGAGGGAGGCTGCAGCGTGCCCCAGAATGAGTTGGCAAGTGTAATGGAGTGTCACCTTTTATGTGTGGGGGAACAGATTGCCCCAAGGTATGCTGATGTTGCCAAGGGAGTCAACAAAATGCCCCATGGATGTTCCGAACAGGAGACTGCTTGGATAGATGGGTGTGAATGGGAGAAAATCTGTGACGAAGGTACAGATAGACAAATCTCTTACAGATGTGTTTCATGGTGATATCATTGGGTGTTATTCATGGACTATCAGTTCCTCTACAGGAATGGCTGCTGCTACTTTGTGGAAGAGGCCTATTGTGTCCCGTTTTTGGACCGCTAAAATGTGGGCCCCCTAGCGTATTTATTTTTTTGTATAATCAGCCTTATGGCACACTCAGCTCTACCAAATCCCTTGCAGGTCCCTCTACAATGAAGCTGGGTTTCAGGCTAAGTCTACAGTGCAGGCACGAGCAGCGGAGTGCATGGCGTCGCTCGCTCCTGTCGGCCAAGCGATCCGTGGCCTGTGATCAACAGCGATGGGGATGCATGACTGTGACATCACGTGAGCAGTTCGCCCTCATTGGCTGAACCGCACATGTCACGCGGCCATAGGGCGGCAGACACAAAATTGTTGGTGTTGAGAATCGCACGCAAAGTGGCCCTCACCACACGCTCTATGGCCTGCCTCAGAGGAGCCGTCTCTTGTTCGCTCCACGCACGCCCTCACGATCACTATGGATGAGGCCTAAGACTAGTGTTGTACAGAGTCCTAAATTATACCGGGTAACTGTCACCCGGGCAAAATTAGACATTTTGTCCAGCCGGGTAGCATAGACTTACTTGCAGCGGAGGGTGAAGGGGACCGCAGCAACATCGTGGGAGCAGCAGCAGACATCCTGGTGGTGGTTGAAGCAGAAGACGTCCTTGTTGAGCCGGTGAGAGCAGCAGAAGACAGCACAGCTGATGCCGGTGGGAGCCAGGGGACCATGTAACCGGAGCAGGAGCGTTCCTATTGGACAGCCTGCTCCTCCCCGGCTGTCCAATAGGAACGATCCTGCTCCGGTCACATGGTTCCCCGGCTCCTACCAGCATCAGCTGTGCTCCACTGCTCCTGCTCAACAAGGTTGTCTTCTGCTGCCAGGATGGTTCCTGGTGCTGCTCCCACGATGTCGCCGCGGTCCTCCTCACCGGTCTTCCTCACCCTCTGCCGACTGCAGTCAAGTCTTCACCTCCTCTGAAATTACTCAGCGCTGGTTTCAGCCCCCTCCTGCCGGGTCCGGGTACATCACTACCCAAGACCCTTCTTTGAAAATAAAGCAATGCAGAGTAGGTTGATTTAAGAGCTCTGGAGGTCATGTAGTCTACAGAAATGCTCACATTTATAACACAATATGTTCACCTTGTAAAGCCACTTTTCCCTCCCAAAATCAAAGAGCAGCCGAAAGATAATCCCAAATGCTTTTATCCAGTGTTTTCTGATTCATGGATCTTAGAATTAGAAAACACACACACACACACACACACACACACACACACACACGGGAGGTGCTATCTTATCTCCTTTACAGGTGTCATTACTTTAAATGATTTCCATTTGTATGTGAAAGAGCATGTCAATAGGTCATGTGCGCATGAATTCCAGATTATCAGGAGTATACCTCAGTACATTGTCCTATAGAATGTTATGAATATTTCACAACTGGTGACTTTAAAAGTTCATTGACTTGCAGGTGCAATCCATAATAGCTTGCCACGAAAATAAAAAAAAAATATTGCAACATTAGGTATTTGTCTTTGTTAAACAGATGTGATCATAGGTAGTGCAAACATTTGGTGTTTTGCTCTCACTGGCAATTAGAAAATGTGCTCCTCACCTGAGACTCTACATACGAGAGTACAGTACTTGCCAATGAAGTACTTAATCTTTAGTTTATGCTGTCCCTGTACAAGGCCAGTACAGAGAAGGCGGGAGAGGTGCTTTTCCTGGTCCTCGCAAAAGGATAATCACAAAAGGGAAAGCAAATCCCTACCATCTCGCCATGTGAATAAAAAATACTTAGACAGTAGGCGTCTGCTCTTTGCAGAAAAAATAAAATAAAACAACACATCTTTCACAGAGTGGAGGCTCTTCCACAAAACAATACATTTCGCTGGGATAATTCTAACGCCTATAGGTCTATGAAGTAACTAATGTTGGGAATGAACTAGAGAGCTACGCCTGTCAGGACTGAGGCAGCAGCATGCACTTATTTCGAGGAACTACAGGTCATGGATTCTGTTGGCTACACAATTATTTTTAACTATATTTTATCAATAGATTGCGTTAATAAACTACATGTAATCCACCATCAACCTGGGAGACCTTCCTATAAAACCTTCCTATGCAGATTGACCTGTACGGTAGGAGGAATTTGCTGGGGAAGGCTGAGACTCACAAGCAGGAAAGAGGGGATTGTGTTACACTCTCAGGCAGCTTTAGTGACACGTCTGTGGCAAACAGACAGGTTTGATCCTAGATGCTGCTGCCTGGAAAACACTGGCATTATAGAAACCTCATTACTCCCTCCTCTTCCAGAGGCACATGATACAACGGAGGCTGCCAATTGTCTGCAAAGCCATTAGAGGGGGGGGGGGGGGAAGAGAGAAATATCAAGTGCCAATATGTGGCAGAGAGGTTGGTAAGCGCACTGGAGCTGGCAGGGCATAGCATTAATCATAAGACATGTATGTGAGCAACAGTGCGTGACTAGGAAGATTTTCAAATGTGCAGCTAGAGTACTCAGGAGAAGGACTGGCTCTGAAAACAATGACACCGAGTTTGGGACAGGGAAACCTGGTTCAATACCCGGTGTCAGTTCCTTGTGACCTTGGGCAAGTCACTTTATCTCCCAGTGCCTCAGGCTCCAAAAACAGATTGTAAGCTCCACAGGGCAGGGCCTGTAATAATACTATGTGCCGCTTACTGCGCACTACACGAATTGTGAAGCGCTTTGCGTCCCATTGGGAGAAAAGCGCTATATGAAATAAGTTATTATTTTAGTACCCAAGACACAGAGCTTGCCACTGTTTAGTTGAACATGACAACTACTTTTTAGCCAACACAACACTCAAGTGGTTAAAGAAACAGTACATCGGCTGCAACAAGACAATGACTTACAGAGCAATCATTGGGAAGTGGCATAACGGATTGGACCTCGTATTGTGCAAACCAAAAACAAATCAAATGAGGAACTAGTAATTGACGTGATCTGAGGTCAATGCCCTTAATCTGGAGTCATCAAAACAAGTCCCGGGGCAAATCGGACTTCGGTCTGTACACACTTAACCCATGCCAATGATGTAGCATGCAGTTGTAAACATCAGGAATCGCTGGTTGGGAGAGGGCCAACCTGGCACCACATGCATTGGGTACGGGGTGTATAAATAAAGATCGCAGCGCATAGAATCACCAGGGTGCAAAACTGGAGGCACCACAGCATTAGACTTGGGTTATAAATTGGTGCAGTCACCACCCCCAACCCCCAGAAAATCATGAGCCCTGCGACTCCCGGCATCTCAGAGCAGCCCCAAGAAACCCGGCATTGTTCCATCAGTAACCCGACGCTCGCTGCCAGGGCCGGAGTGCGAGCCTCTCACAGCGGAGGGGCTCGTTTCGTTCCCCGAGGAGGCAGCGCCGCGCCGGCACCCACAAACACAAGGAGGGACAGCGGGGAAGCATACCAGCGGCGACCTCTCACCTCCTTACAGACGCTGTTGATGAGAGCGGCTGCTTCTTCTTCGTCTGCTGCTGGCGGGATCTGCCCGGGCTGCTGCTCTCCGGGTTCCCGCTGAATGAATGGAACGTGTCCGTCTCGAGACGCGCGTCCTCCCCTGGGGTAAAGTTCCACGCTCTCCTCCTCCCTCTCACAACCCCCTGCGGTCTGCCGAGCCGCACCGTTCGTACCTGGGAGGAGCTTGATTCCAGGGGAGGGGGCGGGGCTGTCGGCGAGGGACGTCACGCGCCGGCCCTCCTCGTGCTGCGCGGGAACGCTCCGCCTCCCTGCTGCACCAGCAAGAGCTGCAGACGACGAGGAGGAGGGCGGGGCCTGAGGGGCTCATGTTTCGGCCTCATATGTCACAGCCAGCAGGTGTCAGAGGAGGCCGGAGGTGCGTGGAGCAGTTCAGGTCATCAGCTATGAGAGAAGCGCTCAGGATCTGTACCTGGGGCAGGAAAGGTGTGGGAAGAGTAATGGTATCTCACATTAAAAAAAAAAGACATTCTGTATGTGTTAAATAGTGGAGATCAGCTATTTACCGTTTATTTAAAATATATATTATACACGTTAGTTCCCAGCATCTTCCTAAAATAAATCACATTTTCTTTAAATAGAAAAAAATCTTTAGATGGTGGTTTTTTTTTTTTTAGCAATCTGGAGGCTGTAGTAAACAATAGCCTTCTATGGGAAGAAAGGCGGCAGAAGGACTAAGCCATAAACCCAGGACATATACGCCCAGAACAGCTTGTAAAGATCACCTGCAGAAGTCTCCTGAATGCATAGCAGGTGCAAAAACATCACGTACAAAGTTCCATTGTTTGAAACTGAAATGTGTTATTCTTGTTACTGCTTTTTGCACCCGTTTGGACTGGGAGACGTCGATAAATCCCTCGCCATATGTTGAGCTGCTGCTTTTGTCCTAATTATGGTATTGATGCCGGTGCAAAATGCAACAGAAGATTTAATAATAAAAAAACAAATGTCAGTGCTTTTAAAGGGGCAATTCATGCGATTTAAAAATTATTTTCTTTACATAGGTTTGCAGCAGGGGGTCTCCGGAGCTGAACAGCAGGGGGTCTCCGGAGCTGAACAGCAGGGGTTCTCCGGAGCTGAACCCCATTAATTTCGAATCCAGCGGCCCCCTGCTTCTCCGAGATACAGACCTCCAAAGGGGGTGCCGGTATCTTTGCAAAGATTAAAGCTTCCGCATCACGCGGGCCAATGAGAAGCCGAACCTCATGTCATCACGGCTTCCTATTAGCCCACTGGGCGCGGGAGCTTTAAAACTCCGCCATTACGTGAACCCTGCTAGCCGAGCGCAGTAGCTACAGGCACCACCTACGATGGTAAGTATCTCTGGGAGCAGGGGGTTCCCAGAGCTGAAATGAATGGGGTTCAGCTCCAGAGACCCCCTGCTTCAATCCCATGTTAAAAATAAAAGAAACATCACCCACTTTGCCACTGTAAAGATTTATTTTGTTAGTATATAAATGTTGTGCTGTTTTTACACCTCTATTAAAGCCAGGAGACTAATAAATAGTCACCAAAGAGACATTTTTTTTTTTAAACTTGTATAGATCCAGGGTTTGAAGGGAGCGAAATTTCAGGAACACCCCAAAACAGAAAAGATAAAATGATGGTGCAGTAGAATCACAGATGACTGGTATAACAAGACTTGGCTCGTATAAAATGCCTACTTACAAACAGTAAGTGGAGAATCAGCATGTAATGGGGAACAGAAAATGCAGGAACTCAGGAGGTATGGCTCAGGAGGAAACAAAATGGAGAGAGACCATAGTGCAGACCAATAAAAAATTATCACAATAAAATCTGAATGAAATGTACTCACAATGTGTACAAAAGTATTAGGCATATAATAGTAGAGCAATGAGTCTACCACGAGGTGGTATCCAAGCCGTCTCCCTTCGATACTTCCGCAGCTGGATGGCGTCGGTGGTGTCTGATGTCACATCCGACGATGGTATAGGAATAGGCTATTGCTCCTGATGAAGCTGACGTTAGTTCAGTGAAACGCGTTGAGCCCCCACATGCTACGCAGTGAGCACCAGTCAAGAAGAGAGGAGACCGCCCTGCCGCGTACCTACTCCCCTTCCCGCGCTAACCGGAAGCTGTCAGACCATCGACAGATGTGACGTCAGACACCACCGACGCCACCCAGCTCCGGAAGTATACTGTAACCATAGGGATTGTGTACATTTCCCTCTGAAGGTCGAGAATTTTTCTAATTCACCTTACAACTTATTTTATTATTCACATCACTGTATTCATTATGAATTTTGCACATTGTGTTGTTTAGCACCGTTCTAAATCACTTGAGTTATTTAGAAAGCAACTTGTGAAATCTAAAAAAAAAAAAAATTAAGTACAGTATAGCCATGGCTGGTCCACACAATTTTTCTGCCTTCCTGTCACATAAATTCTGATAGCTACAGACTGTGGCAGGTTATCCTGTGGGTTTACCGTTTCTCATGCTGCCTCTGAGTGACAGGGGTGTAGGTGAACAGGAGTCTGTTTACAGCCACTCATGGTGCAGATCCTGTGCCCTGCCCCTCTGAGTTTAGGGAGGACGTGTTCAAATTATAGGAGTTGAGCTTAGCCCCTCCTGGGGGGGGGAGAGGATCAGTTCAAGGTCCTCCCGGCTGGGAGTGAGACGTGCGTTCAGCCCCTCCTGGGTCTGAGTGAGATCAAGTTCTGTGCAGAGCACAAGGCCTCAATATTACCTGCTGGCCCGCACCATCCAGCGGTCTGGGACCCATTCTCCACTATGATGCAAACACTGTGATACCACCTGCAGTGGCTGCACGAATAAAGACCCTTTTTATATACTTCTGCCTAAGTAGCAGTCTATTGGGCAGAGGTATGGGAGAAATGACTGTCATGGCGGGGACTGCTTCCAGCTCTGCTGGAGCCTACTGTGACTGGTGGCGCAGACACCGATGAAGAGAACTTGAGGATCACCAAAAGCCTGTCCTGTTCTCCATACATTACGGAAGCTCATCTCTCCTGGACCCTCAAAGGTAACCAGCACCACACGGACCTGTAGCCTAGGCAAGATCTCCCAGAGGGGGGTGGAGGGGAGGGAAGCAGTGCTACATATGGAACCCATAATATGAGGTTTTGTGCATGCGTAATGAAGATTTGTGCCTTACATTATAATGGCCATCCTGAATTTTATCTCATTTGGCAGGCGGGTTTCACTAACCTCAGACAAGAGCTTTATCCAGTGTTAACTGCATTTAACATGGGACCAGCCAACAATATCCGCCATCGAAACTTGGTAATTCCTGTCCTATGGGGCTTATGCAACATTACCGAGTTCATTTTACATGACTCCTGTATTCTGGCATCGGAAATACATTGCTAAAGGATCCCTTCTTAGTGACAAAAAACTAATTTTCTGGGATTTGGCAGATTAAGGAGAAACCTGACCCTTGCCACATCTTTTCCCATGAAAATAAAACAATTTAGACATTTAATAAAACACATTTTTATAACTTCTTATTTGAAATAATGTGTACATCATATACAATCTACAATTCTTATTCAATACATTAATGTATACATTCATTTTCATATTACACAATAATAGTATTATTTGTTTTGAACATTATATATAACATGGCCTATTAAACAACTCTGCAATGCTTGTTTCTCCCGTGATTAAATTATCAAATTAATTGATTATCAATATCTTGGCAATAACTGCATGTCAGAACCCACCGTTCCTACAGTACTTATTCTTGATCAAATCAGTCACATTCTAATTTTATGTAGGTGGTCAAGTAAACAGCAAAGCAATTTTGTGACATCAGCCTATATGTTAATTTTGTACATTTATTTTATTTTGATCCAATACATGTGATTCAAAGGCCAGCTTTAATATTATAATGTTGTAATTTTATATCCTAGCAATTATTACACTCATGGCACGTGTCATCTCTCCAACACTTTAGTTGAATAATGTGCTTCATTTTATTATGTCAGCAGTGTAGATTTATTGATGCTTTGAGCAATATTATTTTTATTGATGGTGACTTGAATGAGTGTGTTGCTTCTAATAAAAACATAAAGTCGTGGGGCGCATGCGCGACGGCAGAGAGAATGGATGCGTGATCCCATTGCTCTATGCCCCGCTCGTAATATAATGCAATAAAAACACCTTTATTCTACAATAAAAAGCTGGAAATCAACTCCTAATACTAACCAAGCCAAGCCTAATACTAGCCAAGCTACCGGGATGTCGAAGCGCCAGGCCAAAACCCCGAAATCAAAGGGGCTCCCACAATACTTTAACAGCACGAGAAGCAGCGTGGCTGAAGCAGTAATGGCGCCGAGTTCGAATCAGGGCTCTGATTCAGAACGGGAAGGGGAGAGAGATGATGGCGAAAACCCTGAATACCAACCAGTTCGGCTCCGCGATTTTAATCGCCTGTATACAGACCTTAAAACCCTCTTGGAAGCGGAAATTAAAGAGCTGGGGAGGGAGCTCGGGAGCCTGGGGGAGCGCACGGGACGAGTGGAGACCCAGTTAGACATTACCTCCACGGCCGCCAAACGCAATGCAAAAAAACGGCGGAGATGCAGATTCAAATTAATGACTTGAAGGAAAAGCAAGAGGACGCCGAAAACCGTGAGCGGCGCAACAACATCAGGATCCGGGGGGTTCCCGAGGATGCAGGGGATTGTGAGGAATTCGTCCTGCGATAACTGGGCGAGTTGCTACCGGACGTCCCCAAAGAGAGATTAGAAATGGACCGCTGCCATAGGGCCCTGAGAACAAGGCCTATACAGTCAGAGCAACCGCGCGACATCATAGCACGCCTGCATTTCTATAAGACCAGGGAGGCCATCCTCCACAAAACCCGTGCTACCCCGTCGGTAGAATTCGAAGGAGCAAGATTACTGATTTTCCAGGACTTGTCCCCCTTAACTTTACTGAGACGCAGGGCCCTTCTCCCAGTCACTAAAGTGCTGAGGGACCACAGTGTTCGGTACCGATGGACTTTTCCATTCGGGCTGTCAGTTAGTAAAAATGGCAGAGCCCTCTACATGAAGGAGATTGGAGAGGGAGAGGCTTTCCTCCAGAAGTTGGGGCTTAAGGGGACCCCGTCAGCACCGGAGGAGACGGAGGAGACCCCGGGCTCCAGCTGGGCAACTGCGGGACAATCTCACCGATCTCCACGCAACAAAAGCTGAAACCCGGCAAGGCAATGACTTTCTACATATCCCACGTTGTTCGGGGATCAAGTTTCCCAGTTATCTGTTAAAGTTGCCTGTTACACTGTTACAGACTTGTGCCTCCCTACATAAAATAAAGTCCGCATCAAGATCCCCTCCGGTGGGGGGAAAAAAATACTTGTTCGCCCACCTGTTAAAGACTCTGTACTCACCTGGGTGATGGAAGCAGAAGGCCCAAAGATGGCGACATACACGAGGTGGGAGAAGAATCCAGTCTGGAACGCAGGAGCAGGAAACCACCATCAGCCAGGCGGAGAGCACACACACATCCGCCCAGGACGAACGACGCTCCCAAAATGGCGGCGGCCAGATGTCCGGGCGCCGATAGCGGAAGTGCGCGTGCGGCCATCTTGAAGGGGGCAGAGTGGATCCCCCGACGTCACGAGTAGGCGACGAGCGCCATACGAGCAGCCCTGACTGGCGGGAAATTCAAAAGGACACAGGTGCCGCAGCAACTGACGGAGCGGCGGCGGCAAACAGTTCCGGAAAGAGGAAGGCCTAGTAGCCACACTCCACGAGGGAAATCAGGGGTAGAGGCCCTAGGACGAGGGTAGCGGGGACCTAACTAAGACAACAAGAGAGGGAAATTAGGTGTAGTGGCGGAAACCAGGGTAGAGGAAGGGAGAAGTGGGGGTAGTTCATAACATAGAGGGTTTAGTCTGAGTAAGGTGAAGAATGCAGAAGAGGTAGGAAAGCAAGAGTACGTAGATAAGTGGAAGGCGTAAGGGAAGTGTTGGTAGTCGGAAGGGGACAAGAAGAAGATGAAGGGAGAGTAGCAGTGGGGAGGAGGTCAAGGGGGGCGGGAGATGGGAGGGAGGAAGGCAAAAGCAAGTGAATATATATGAAAGAGAAGGGTACAGAAAGTGAATAGAGAGCAGTAGCAAGTAGAAGTTGGATAAGTAGGTTATAGTGACGTTTAGAGAGGAGAGGGTTGTAGGCAATAGGATAGAGTCATAGGAGGATCAGACAGGGAGAAGAGACGGGAGAGACTACTGAATAGATCTACAGTACAACAAGGAGAGTACCCTAGGAGGAGGGTAAGAGGCAGGGGCCACCCAACCGAATAGGGGATCAAAGAATAGGGACATAAGCGGAAGCACTAGATGCCTGGGCTAGCATCGAACCTAGGAGTTATAAGGTATAAAGGTTTTGTTGAAGTTTTTGGAATAGGAGCGGGGCGGGAGCTGGGGGATCTCAGCCTGCTCTGCGGTCCGCATGGGCCAAGGGCTGGGAGAGGGTAGTCCCAGCGAAGTCCTTTGGGAGGGAGGGGGATTAAGAGGTGAGGTAACATCGGAGGGCGACCCGTGGCAGGTGCCCAGTCCCCAAAGGCATTGGACTCGGAGCCAAGTTGGCAGGGCCACAGCTCGGAGGACAATAATTGTATGTTGTTATATATGTGTCATCCCCCATGTTTCCCTGTTGTTTCCCCCCAGCCCACAGGACCCACCAACCAAGGAACAACAAGAGCGCAACAGGTCGGAGACTGCCCTACATAGGTCAAGGTTATCGGCGAAGCACACAACACCGCCGCCCCCTGTTGCAGGTTCAATCCAACCCCCAGATGAGTAATGAACTGATCCTTATTTCACATAATGTTAAGGGCTTTAACAACCCAATAAAGCGTAGAATTGCCTTCCGGGACTATACCCGCAAAAAAGCAGATATAGTGTTTGTCCAGGAAACACACTTTTCTAAATCTAATCACCCCAACTACCTGGACAAACACTTTAGGACAGTTTTTATGTCCTCTGCGACAATTAAGAAAAGGGGAGTGGCTATATTAGTTCACCGCAGAGTGCCCTTCCAAGTTGTTAAATCATATACGGATTCAGATGGACGCTATGTCATAGTCACAGGCACAATTAACAACCAGGAGGTCACCTTAAGCTCAATATATGCCCCCTGCGAACAGACACCTCAATTTTGTACGTCATTCTTTGATAAACTACACAAGGTGGCAATAGGCTGTATATTCCTAGCAGGGGACTTGAACCGCACCCTAGACCCAGACTTGGACAGATGCACGGGGACTAACCTACCACAGAAACATGACGTACTAACCGTACTCCAAGGGCTCCGTGACTGTCAATTAATTGACATATGGAGGGAGCAACACCCCACGGAGAGAGCATACACTTTCTACTCACATCCCCACAACAGATACAGTAGGATAGATTACTTCCTGGTCTCTAACAAAGCGGTTTCCATGGTCTCCCATTCTGGGATCCATGATATTTCATGGTCGGACCACGCACCAATTGAGCTGCGGTGTGCGTTGCAGCTGCTGGACAGACCAGGGGCGAACTGGAAATTAAATGAGCTGCTGTTAAAAAACCCAATATCGGAGCGGGCGATAGGAGATAAAATCAAGGAATATTTTGAAATCAATACAGGGAGCGTATCTTCCCACTCTATACTCTGGGAGGCCCATAAGGCGACCATGAGGGGACTTCTAATGAATTTAGCAGCACAAACCAAAAGAGCTAAGGAGTCCCAGATAAAAGATTTACGTGAGAGATTAGCACACCTCTCCGCACTTCATAGTTCCAACAAACAGAGGACTACCCTGAAGGAACTCTCTGACACCAAAACTAAACTCAATTTATTGCTAAACTCCAGAGCCGAGAGGGAGTTGGCCTGGTCCAAGCGTAAGTTTTACGACAAAGCCAACAAGCCAGATACCTTACTTGCCAATAAATTGCGTAACAAACTCCCTAATTATAGTATCTCCTCAATCCGCACGAAGGGGGGGGACCTTACCTCCGACCCTAGAAGAATTGTTGAGGAATTTAAAAGATTCTATGAAGTTCTCTATGATGGAGATAAGGTCAGCCACACTCAGAAAATAGGAGAAAAAACCCAGAAGTTCCTAAAAGAGGCACGTCTTCCCAAATTGAGCAGGGCAGAAAAGGAGGCATTACAGGGTGACTTTACGTTCGAAGAATTATCAGAGGTTATAAAGGCCCTTAAACCAGCCAAAGCTCCGGGACCAGATGGTTTTTCAAATTTATATTACAAAAAATTCCTTAAAATACTAGCGCCACAGCTTTTAAAATTATTTAACGAGATTCTAGCGGGAGGCTCCTTTCCATCCCAGATGCTCCAGGCCTCAATCTCCCTGATCCACAAACCAGGCAAGGACCCGGTGGACTGTAAGAGCTACCGGCCCATATCCCTGATCAATTCCGATGTGAAAATATTTTCTAAACTTCTAGCTAACAGGGTGGGCTCTGTCCTGCCTGGGCTAATCCACCCGGATCAGGTGGGATTTATTTGAGGAAGGCAAGCGGCAGACAACACAAGACGGATCATAGATTTGATCGATCTGGCCAATAAAAAGAACATCCCGTCTTTACTGTTGAGTCTGGATGCTGAGAAGGCCTTCGATGGGATCGATTGGTCCTATCTGAGAGCCCTGGCGGCTCATATTCGCCTAAGCCCAGATATAACAGGGATAGACGTAGGGGACCAATCCCATAAGGTTGCATTATACGCTGATGACGTCATCCTGACTCTATCGAAGCCGCTTACTTCCCTGCCCAATGTCTTTGAGATTCTGGGAGCGTTCAGCCTCATCTCCGGGTTCAAAATTAACCAGACGAAGTCTGAAGCCCTAAATATTAGCCTCCCACGTCCAGTGGAAAAACTAATCGAACTAAATGTCAATTTTAAATGGCAGGCCTCCTCAATCAAATATTTAGGTATCCAAATTACTAAGACATATGACTCATTATACAAAGCAAATTATCCCAAATTATTCCAAGCTCTAAGAGAGGACCTGCGGGTGTGGGCGGGGTTTGGAATTTCTTGGTTTGGAAGAATTCATAGCATTAAGATGAATCTTTTGCCAAGGGGGCTTTACCTGTTCCAGGCCCTGCCGATACCGTTGGTGCGGGCAGATATCCTCGCCTTACAGTCAAAGATCATGAAATTCATTTGGCACAAGAAGAGCCCACGAATTGCTAAGAGTATATTAACCAGACCTACGATTAGAGGGGGACTAGCGGTACCTTGCTTGATGGCATACTACAAAGCAGCACGATTGGGTCAGATTGTCCAGTGGCACCTTGATCCGTCCCTGCGGAGATGGGTGGCGCTGGAGAAAACCTGCTGTGCTCCAATTGAGTTGCATAATTTAATTTGGCTTCCAAAATGATGTGACAACACAGTAGGGATGCTGCTACGGACCATGGTGAACTCTCTGGCGGTGTGGAGGAGTTCCAAATTTAAACATAATTTAACGACAAAACACTCCTTAATGACCCCGCTATTCGATAACCCAGACTTCGCCCCGGGGATGGCCGGAGAGCGGCACTTTAAAATTTGGATACAGTTGGGATATAAGCGGTTAATAAATCTGGAGGGACCTACATATATTAAAACATTTGAACACGTCAAATCAGAAAAGGGCCTCCCAAACACCGAATTATTTCGCTACCTCCAGATAAGAGCATTCAATAATAAATTTCCAATAAGACCAGCTAGGACCAATTTTGAGCAGCTGTATTCTAGAGCCACGGACACACGGGGACTTACCTCTAGATTATACCGGGAAGTGATCTGTCCAAGTGGACCTGACGCCGACACACTGAACTACATGACTAAATGGGAGACAGATTTAGGGGAGACTTTAGAGGACAAAGACTGGGAATGGATCTTACAGGCGGCGGCCAAAAGCTCCATCTGCTCAACGTTAAAAGAGAACGCATATAAAGTCATGATGCGCTGGTATCACACCCCACTACGTCTATCCAAATTCGTCAGCGGTTATTCCCCGCTCTGCCCAAAACAGTGCGGGGAAACAGCAGACTTAGTCCACATGCTGTGGTCCTGCCCGAAGGTACTGCCGATTTGGGAGAGCATTAGAGCATGGGCACAAAGTATCCTCGACTTAGAGGTCCCCCTGGACCCGTGGCTGTTCTTACTGGGCAGACGGGCCCAGGGGCTGTCGAAAGCGGCACACAAATTGGTGGCACATCTGGCTACAGCCACTAGGTGCGAGATCGCAGCAGTGTGGAAACAGCAAGATCTACCAGTCATCCCCAAAATTCGAAACAGAATGTGGCAAGTTTGCCAGATGGAAAAGTTGACTAGCTGGGTCAACGACTCTGGCCGAAATTATGGGAGCCATGGCTTACCCAATCCGACATCCCCGGGATAGATGCCAGCACAATACTGCAATAATAAACACAAGTGCGTTCTCTGGTGACGGAGCGGAACATACTACAACATAGGCACGCGACAGGTAGGATCCCCCCCGACTATTAAATCCAGAGCCAAGAGGAGGAGTCGTCAGGTTCTTCTAAGATGAGCGCAGTACAGGCCGAAAGCAGATCTTCCGATACTGGAGAACATGGTGGAAGTCCATTCCCTCCCCCCCCTCCCCCCCCTTTTTCCTTTCTTGTTGTTTTCACCCTCTGTTTTCTAGTCTTTGGTCCGGTTAGTCGTGTTTGTCTAGTCTTGTGAGTGTATGTTGTTAGTCCCTTGTTGACTTTGAGTGATTTTACCCTTGATGGTGAGAGTGAAAAGGGTAAACCTCGGGGGGTTTCGAATTGTTCTACTATGGGATGTGGCATAATATACTTGTTGTGAAACCCAATAAAAATTTTGAAGTTAAAAAAAAAAAAAACATAAAGTCATTGGAATGTGATAAACAAACACAGAAACACTTACAGCAGGTAAAATAAATGTGTCCTTATCTTTGTCCAAACTTTTTACACTATTTCACTTGAAACTTTGATGCCATTATTTGGTTTTGCCTCTAAAATATTTTCAGGTTTTGGTTTTGATTCTGGTGTTGCCTAAAGTTTGATCATTTTGTTTTTTTGGATTATAGTGGAATATGTGAATTTGATATAAGCATATACTGTTGTCAGGAATCGGCATTCTCCTCGCTCCCCACACAGAGCACTCCTTCCCCGCAGGGAGCCCCTGGCCACACAAAACAATCCTGCCTTACCGGCCTCCACGGCTCCTCGCCCCTGCTGCCGTCGCGGGATCACTCCCCTCGGCGATTCCTCTGCTCAGCGCCGGGCGCGCCCACTGCCTCCTGCACGCACACCTGCACCATCCACTGGCTCGGTTCACACGCGTATACGAGTTACGGAGCATGCTCAGTCTGCACACTCTTATTCCCGTCCCCCGGACCTCAGGCTCCGCCCCCGCACACTGCACGGCATACTCAGGTTACTAACAAGACTCACCTGGCCTGTAATGCCTGCACCAATCTGCAGTGTCTCCCTGTAGCTCTTCCTGTCCCGCCTCCGTTCCTAATTGGACCTTCCTGCTTTATCTAGCTCCTCTCTACTCTCAGTCTTTGCTAGACATAGTCTCTGTATGGAAGTACTTCTGGATTCTCTCAGTGTTTTCACAGGTTCTGACGCAGCTCGTATGACTACCCCCTCTGGCTCTCAATCTCGGCACTCCTTGGACAACGCTCACTCTGGTAACCCCTTGAACACGGCTTGGACTACGACCTATCTCCACTCTCCACTCCCTGACTTCGGCAAGGCATCATTCACTCTATCTCTACAACCGGTACCGGCAAGTATTGTCTACCTTACTACACCTGGCCTGGCAACGCTTCATACCACACTCCGGACACGATCCCTTTGCTGCGGGTGCGTGTATTACCACTTCCCCCTTCAGCTCAGGGGACGGGTCTGGTCTGCGGGCAGCACCGGCGTAACATTATGTCGAGCCCACAAGACGCAGACCAGACCGAACTTCAACAGTTTCTCTCCAATCTGCTTCAGCAAAACCAGGCCATGGCGGATCAAATTGTGGCACTTACACGCCAGGTCGCAGTACTCTCAGACAGGGTACCGACCGCGACCCCGCCAGATGTAAGCCCCCACTCCGCAAGCGCAGTTAGCAGCTCAGATGTAAGGATTCCTCCCCCAAGCCTTATGCAGGTGAACCGCAAGATTGTAGGGGTTTCCTAAACCAGTGTGAGGTGCAGTTTGAAATGGCCCCCCATCTCTACAATACTGATCGCAAGAAGGTAGCCCACATTTATAACCTCCTAACTGGCAGCGCCCTGGCTTGGGCTTCCCCGGTTTGGGAGCGACGTTCTGACCTTACCCAAGATTACCTGGCATTTAAAGCCGAGTTTCAACAAGTATTCGATTCTCCCGCTCGTCGGGAGATGGCATCTGTTTCTCTCCTCCAGATCACTCAGGGACGGCGAATGGTGACGCAGTATGCTGTGGAATTCCGGACTCTAGCAGCCGAGACTAACTGGGGACAAGAGGCTCTTGTCTCCATGTTCTGGCAAGGCCTGGCAGATCCCATCAAGGATGAACTCTCTCGCCAATCCAGGCCGGATCAATTGGAGGTCCTCATTGATTTGGCTGTCCGAGTGGATCAACGTATCCAGGTACGCCGCTCAGAGCGTCAGCGCACTCGCGTCCATAACTTTCAAGTTCCGTTCTCCAGTACTCCCAGCAACACTACTGCTCCACCAAGTGCTACCATACCTCTTCGTCCTGCACTGGAGTTGCCAGAGCCAATGCAATTGGGGGTACAACGCATCCGCACACCGATACGGCAGTTGCGCCACGCCGGGGGATTGTGTTTCTACTGCGGATCCATGGAACATCTGGATCGGGAGTGTCCACTGCGTCCGGGAAACGGGATCACCCAGTGAGTACAGAGGGGCTCTCTCTGGGTGTAATGTCTCCACGTCCCCTTTCTAAAGGTGAACTCCCTAAGAAACTTACATTTCCACTCTCCCTTTCAGGCGATAAGTTCAAGACTTCTACCGCCGCTTTCATTGACTCAGGAGCTGGAGGAAACTTCGTGGATCTTGAATTCGCCAGGTTAAACCGCATACCACTCGTGAGAAAGAAGGTTCCCATCGCACTCGTCGGTATCGATGGACGTCCTCTTACCCCAGCCCACATCTCCTTAGAGACGGCTCCCTTGCTTCTGTCCTCACATCTGCACAAGGAGATCTTAGTTCTCGATGACATTCACGCTCCTGGGATACCCATCACCCTTGGTCTTCCTTGGCTACAGCTTAACAATCCTCTAATTGACTGGACTTCCTCTGCTCCCATTTCCTGGAGGCCGAGGTCAGACGAGACTCATCAACTGCTGGCCAATACCTCTGTTCCCGAAGTTATTCTACCTTCCGTTTACCATCAATTCTGGGACGTTTTCAATAAGGTACAGTCAGACCTCTTGCTGCCACACAGGACTTACGATTGTCCGATCGATCTAGTTCCAGGTTACTCCCTACCCAAGTCCAAGACCTACCCCTTGTCGTTACCAGAATCTCACGCTATGGATGAATATATCCAGGAGAATCTCAAGAAAGGCTTTATCGTCACTCCAATTCCCCAGCAGGGGCTGGGTTTTTCTTCGTCAAGAAAAAGGACGGGTCGTTGAGGCCTTGCATCGACTACAGGGGTTTAAACCACATCACTATTAAAAATCGTTACCCCCTTCCCCTCATTACCGAACTGTTCGATAAATTACAGGGTGCCAAGATTTTTTCCAAGTTGGATCTACATGGTGCCTATAACCTGGTGCGCATCAGGAAGGGGGATGAATGGAAGACGGCCTTCAACACGCATAGTGGACACTACGAATATCTAGTAATGCCTTTCGGCTTATGTAATGCTCCCACTGTCTTCCAGGATTTCATCAACGACGTCTTTCGTAAGGTACTCAATATTTTTGTTATTGTATACTTGGATGATATCCTGATTTTTTCCAAAGATCTCCAGGACCATATACGCCACACCTCCTACGTCCTTTCCCGTCTCCGTGAACACCATTTGTACGCCAAACTGGAGAAGTGCACCTTTCATCAGACCTCTACTCCGTTCCTGGGGTATATCATTTCCGATGAGGGGTTTATGATGGACTCCGGTAAACTTCAAGCAGTCACTGAATGGCCAAGACCCAACTCTCTCAAGGCCATACAACGTTTTTTTAGGGTTCGCTAATTACTATCGTAAGTTTATACGGAGTTTTTCCACCATTGTGGCACCCCTCACTGCGCTCACCAAAAAAGGAGCTGATCCTTCTGCTTGGTCATCCGAGGCCATCTCCGCCACACCTCCTACGTCCTTTCCCGTCTCCGTGAACACCATTTGTATGCCAAACTGGAGAAGTGCACCTTTCATCAGACCTCTACTCCGTTCCTGGGGTATATCATTTCCGATGAGGGGTTTATGATGGACTCCGGTAAACTTCAAGCAGTCACTGAATGGCCAAGACCCAACTCTCTCAAGGCCATACAACGTTTTTTTAGGGTTCACTAATTACTATCGTAAGTTTATACGGAGTTTTTCCACCATTGTGGCACCCCTCACTGCGCTCACCAAAAAAGGAGCTGATCCTTCTGCTTGGTCATCCGAGGCCATCTCCGCCTTCGAGACACTCAAGGAAGCCTTTATATCCGCACCTATTCTCCGTCATCCCAACATCGAACTTCCCTTCGTCCTGGAGGTCGACGCTTCTGATTGCGGCGCTGGTGCCGTTCTTACCCAGAGACCCACGCCCCAAGATAAGTTACATCCCTGTGCATATTTTTCCAAGAAATTCTCGTCTGCCGAGAGGAACTACGACGTGGGTATCAGGGAACTTCTGGCCGTGAAGATGGCTCTTCAAGAGTGGAGACACCTGCTAGAGGGGTCGAAAAAGCCGTTTACTATTCTCACGGACCACAAGAACTTTCTTTACATAGAGAACGCTCGACGCCTTGGTCCACGACAGGCTCGTTGGGCTCTTTTTTTTCTCGATTCGATTTTCACCTTTCCTATATCCCCGGGACCAAGAACGTAAAAGCAGACGCACTCTCCCGAATACATTCTTCTGAAGAGAGGCCAGAGGAATCTTTGGAGACTATCCTTCCACATGAGAGGATTCTCGCCACGTCTTCTTTCAAGAATCTTGACAAGATTTTGCACTCCCAGAGACGCATTCCCAAGGACTTGGTCGTTCCCGACAACAAACACTTTGTACCATCCAAATTTGTTCCAGAGGTCCTGTCTTGGGGTCACTCCTCTAAATCTGCAGGTCATCCAGGTTTTAAGAAGACTACTGATCTCATTCGTCGGAATTTCTGGTGGCCAAGGATGTCTTAAGATATTCTGGAGTTTACCCGCGCATGCCCCACGTGCGCGCAAAGCAAGACTCTCCGTCAAAAGCCTCAGGGTTCTCTGTTACCCCTTCCGGTTCCCGAACGCCCCTGGTCCCACATTTCTATGGAATTCATCGTGGAGTTGCCCAGGTCCAGAGGAATGAACACTATCTTGGTGGTCGTGGACAGGTTCTTGAAGATGTCCCATTTCATTCCACTTAAAGGATTACCCACCTCCCCCGCCCTTGCTGATATCTTTACAGAGCAGATTTTCCGGATTCATGGGATCCCTTCGTCCATTGTTTCTGACAGAGGTTCTCAGTTCGTATGCAAATTTTGGAGAGCTTTCACGAAGCGATTGGGCATCTCTTCTTCTTTCTCTTCCGCCTATCATCCTCAGTCCAATGGACAAACGGAGAGAATCAATCAATCCCTGGAGAAGTACCTGAGATGTTTTATATCCGATTTCCACTATGATTTGGCTCAATTCCTCTCTTGGGCAGAGTATGCCGTCAATTCTGCAAAAAACGAGACCACCCGGGAGTCGCCCTTCTTTATAAATTAGGGGTTCCACCCTCCCTGTCTTCCCATCCCCAACATTCCTTCTGGAGTACCAGCCGTAGATGAACGCATTTCTTCCCTCCAAACCGCATGGTCCAGGATTCAGTCTACCCTTCTCAACTCCTCCCGCAGATCGAAACTACAGGCCGATCGTCGTCGTCGTTCGGCGCCCAGTTACAAACCAGGGGAATTGGTATGGCTATCCTCTAGGAATATCCACCTCAAGGTACCATCTCCTAAACTGGCACCTATGTTCCTGGGTCCCTTCCCTATTTGTGAACAAATCAATCCCGTGGCATTCCGGCTCCAACTACCACCCAGTATGAAGATTCCCAATGTCTTTCATGTGTCCCTCTTAAAACCATTTATCTCCAGTCACTTCTTTCCGGATCAGACTCGTAAACCGGATCCCATTACTGTACAAAATAACGAGGAATACGAAGTTCACTCTCTTTTAGATTCTCGCCTATCCAGGGTTCAGCTCCAGTTCTTGGTGCAGTGGAAGGGCTTTGGCCCTGAAGAGAGATCCTGGGTACCTTCAAAGGACATTCATGCCCCGGCCCTTCTTAAGTCCTTCAGGAAAAAGTTTCCAGAGAAACCGTTCTTGGACCGTCCTGAGGCCGTTCCTGAAGAGGTGGGTACTGTCAGGAATCGGCGTTCTCCTTGCTCCCCACACAGAGCACTCCCTCCCCGCAGGGAGCCCCTGGACACACAAAACAATCCTGCCTTACCGGCCTCCACGGCTTCTCGCCCCTGCTGCCGTCGCGGGATCACTCCCCTCGGCGATTCCTCTGCTCAGCGCCGGGTGCACCCACGCCCTCCTGCACGCACACCTGCACCATCCACTGGCTCGGTTCACACGCGTATACGAGTTACGGAGCATGCTCAGTCTGCACACTCTTATTCCCGTCCCCCGGACCTCAGGCTCCGCCCCCGCACACTGCACGGGCATACTCAGGTTACTAACAAGACTCACCTGGCCTGTTATGCCTGCACCAATCTGCAGTGTCTCCCTGTAGCTCTTCCTGTCCCGCCTCCGTTCCTAATTGGACCTTCCTGCTTTATCTAGCTCCTCTCTACTCTCAGTCTTTGCTCGACATAGTCTCTGTATGGAAGTACTTCTGGATTCTCTCAGTGTTTTCACAGGTTCTGACGCAGCTCGTATGACTACCCCCTCTGGCTCTCGATCTCGGCACTCCTTGGACAACGCTCACTCTGGTAACCCCTTGAACACGGCTTGGACTACGACCTATCTCCACTCTCCACTCCCTGACTTCGGCAAGGCATCATTCACTCTATCTCTACAACCGGTACCGGCAAGTATTGTCTACCTTACTACACCTGGCCTGGCAACGCTTCATACCAAACTCCGGACACGATCCCTTTGCTGCGGGTGTGTGTATTACCACTTCCCCCTTCAGCTCAGGGGACGGGTCTGGTCTGCGGGCAGCACCGGCATAACAACTGTATATATATACATACCCACACACACACACGCACTGTGTGTATGTATGTATGTGTATATATATATATACACACACACGCACGAAAAAAAGAGAAGAACAGGCACAAACTCCTAGTTTATATCCGATAAACAATTAAATCTTCTGAACAGTTAAAAAGTAGCGCACTCACAATCGTCGAAATGTTAAAGGCATTGTATGAGACCAGCTCATGCTCTGTCACAGCAGGCGAATGGGAAGATACACGTCCACACTCCAGGACGCTGGCCGCGATCTGGAAGCAGATGGTGTCATCTCCAATTTGGCTCCTCTAACAACAGGCTTTCCAATTCCTCCTGGCATCTATGTCTTTCCTGCCTCGTCAGTCCTTCCGGCGTGTTGACGTGTTACGTACGGCAAAATCCCTGCGCGTTTCGTCGTGATGTCACAACTTCATCACACACACACTGTATATCCATACTGTGGCAGGATGGCCGTGGTAAGTGAGGAGACAACACAACTTTTCTGGTGAAATAGTGCTGGTGGATTTATTTGTCCAAAAAGGGTAACTAAAACAATGGGTACTCTATCCCTTTAAATTAAATACGTAAACAAAAACCTAACCCCGGTCGGGGCACTGACTAAACAAAAGTGCAGGCTATCTACCTGGCTGGCTAGCTAACCTAGTCCAGCCCAACAATGTTCAACAATACCAGTTGGCTCCTTACCTTGGAGCTTTATTCCCCCCTTGGGACAGGGTCAATCTGAGCAGCTTGTGTCTGTCTGTCAACACTCCTGTCTTCTCTCTGTGCCTCAGAGAGACTGCCGCCCCAGAGGCATTTCCTCTTCCTGTTTTAAAGCAGGTGAACTAGCTTAATTTGAACCACCTGTGGACTGCTTAATAAGCTGGGTTAACCCCTCGTCTACTGGAAAGCATGCATACTGCCATCTCCTACTAACATACACAGAGTCAATGACCCTGTCACATATCCCCCTTCCCAGCGTAACGTTACAGAGTGGAGCGGCCCGTGCACCGAGACTGTGCACCCTAGAGAGTGCATCAGCATTACCG
The DNA here is from genome assembly GCF_040206685.1 of Ascaphus truei. Lineage (NCBI taxonomy): Eukaryota > Metazoa > Chordata > Amphibia > Anura > Ascaphidae > Ascaphus > Ascaphus truei. The sequence goes on from NC_134484.1 coordinate 137,998,093, forward strand.
TGCAGTATGCCTGGCCGATGTTGGACCATGAAGTTGAAAGGTTGCAACGACAGAAACCAACGGGTAACTCTCGAGGTCTTTTCTTTATTTCTATGCATCCACTGTAGGGGTGCGTGATCTGTAATGAGCGTAAAAGACCTGCCTAAAAGGTAATACTTCAATGTGTCTGTTGCCCACTTTACGGCCAAACACTCTTTTTCTACTGTGGCATATCTTTGTTCGCGGGGACACAATTTGCGACTTAAATAGCGGACCGGGTGTTCCTCTTCTCCTACCAACTGGGACAGTACTGCTCCAAGACCTACTTCGGAGGCGGCCGTTTGCAGAAAAAACCCCTTCATAAAATCCGGGGCTACCAAGACTGGGTGACTACCGAGCGCTGTATGTAGGTCTAAAAATGCAGTCTCCGCATCACTGTTCCATTTTACAAGATCAGGTGCCTTTGCCTTTACTAAATCTGAAAGCTGTGCAGCCCGGGTTGCAAAATGGGGTATAAATCGCCTGTAGTAATCTACAATGCCTAGAATTGTCCTAACAATTCCTTAGCTATAGCTTTGCAGGAAGTATTACTTAAAGGCAGCGCCTCTGGATAGCGAGTGGCATAGTCTAGGATCACGAGGATGTATTGATGACCCTTGGCAGATTTCTCCAAGGGACCCACTATATCCATTGCGATCCTCTCAAATGGGATCTCAATAATAGGCATAGGGATCAATGGGCCCTCAAACTTGGTCGGGGGGCTGTCAACTGACACTCGGGACAAGAGGCACAGAATCTCTTTACTGCATTATATATCCCTGGCCAGTAAAATCTTTTTAGGATTCTTTGCTGTGTCTTCTCTACTCCCAGATGACCCCCCAATAAGTGAGAGTGTGCTGGCTCCAGGACCTTCCTTACTAATGAACTGGGTACTAGCAATTTTTCTATTTCTTCGCCCTCCTCTTGGCTCACAAGGTATAATAAATCATTTTTAATACAAAAATAGGGATAGGATTCCTTGGTTGTCCCTTCTACCGGGACCCCATTAACTTTTACCGCCTGGCTAAACCCATTTTTCAACTGGGAATCATTAACCTGCTCCCTACCAAAGTTAGTCAGGGAAAGTTCTAGACTTCTAAAACCTTCCCCATCTGGAGTTTGGCCGGTTACCTCCACGGGTGACTCGGACACCTGAGCATCAAAAGGCCCTGTCTCGGACAACTCCTCTCCCTCTGGTCTCCCTCCGTTAGGAGTAGTAAAAAGTGCTAACTGGGGTGGGGGCGTACCTCTTTTTTTTCCTTCCTACGTTCTCGTTTCGACTTAGGCGTTTTAGACACCTCGGAGACTAATTCGGGGTCTGTAAATGGAAAAAGCTCATCCGGAGTAGGATTGTTTAAGGTGAGCTGTCCTCTGATCAGGGTGTCAAAACCAGGGAAATTACAGCCTAACACTAGGGAATGGGGTAACTTTGGTACAATTGCTGCCGCAGTTTGGATGACTTGCCCCTCGACTTTCACTTTTATCAGAGTCGTGGTGTACGGAAGCGTACACCCATGCACACATAATACCCGCAACTTCTCACCCTGGTTTACCATTTAAAATCACCGTGGTGAGGAAGTTGTGGGTACGTTTTCCCTCGCGGGTCATACCTACCACCCCACAAAATTCAGACTTCACAGAGCCATACGCACACTCCATTGGCTCAGACAACTGTGGGCAGTGAGCCTTAATATGCCCCGTCTCCCCACACTCAAAACAAACAATTGGCCCAGTTCGTTCTTGAAACCCTTTCTGAGATTTAGAGTTTCTGTCCCTATCCGGGTTTTCTTCCACCCTCTCAAATCGTGCGAACGGTCGTGGGTCCTGGCGCCAGCGCGGGCCTCTACCGTTCGTGTTGGGACGTGGGTTGTGGTTTGGGCGAGGGGAGCGTGACAGTTCACGAGTAGCCAGAAAATGCTCCACTGCGCCTACCATGGCATCACAAGTGAGGGGATCTCCCTGCCCCACCCACCGTTGAAGGTCCTGGGGTAACGCTCGAATGAAGCGGTCCAACACCACCATCTCAAGGATCCGTGTCGGGCTATATACCTCTGGTTTTAGCCACTTTGACGCTAGGTGAATCAAATCCCATAACTGGGATCTGGGCGGCTTCTGTTCCTGGTATCTCCACGTATGGAACCTCTGCACACAAACTGCGGGAGTCACTCCAATCCTTGCAAGGATTTCGCTTTTCAGACAGTCATAGTCTGCTGCGGCTGCTTCGTTGAGGTCACAATATGCTTTTTGGGCTTCCCCAGTAAAAAGGGTGCGATAATCCCAGCCCATTTGGAGCGGGCCCAAATTTCCCGGGAAGAGATTCGCTCAAAGGACCGGATGTATCCCTCGACGTCATCGTGCGGCGTCATTTTCTGCAGGTACACGTTCGCCTGGACGGGCCGCGCCTGGACCGTACTGGTCGAGTCCATTATAATCTGGGCCAGCTGCTCAATCAGCTGCCTCTGTGTTTCTGCGATAACGTCAAGCTGGGCTGCAAGTATCCGGTTTGTCTCGCGTTGTGCAGCGGTGCTTTCCAGTCCCTGTTTGTTAGCTTCTTGCTGGACAGCGGTGCTGTGTACTAAGGCCTTCACAACGTCCTCCATAGTGACAGCTACTGCGTGGACAGATGTGAAAACGGGTAAACAGCCAGTTAACCCACCAGGCGCTCAGAAAATGTAAATGTAACTACAGCTGTGAAATGGTGTTTAACCAATAAATCTGATTGAAGAGTGCCACTATCCCCCAGTGTGTATTTGAATACATGTAATTCTCTGCAACTGGCTAGCTGTAAGCACAATGAAGTTGGAGAAAAACTTGAAAGAAGATAACTTACAGTTGCACTGGGGGACGTGATGAAGTGGCCCGTCTGTCTTCCTGCATGAACAATGATGTGTGTCCCTCTGTCTGTGATGTCTCCTGATGGGATGATGGAATGATCTTCTCACGTTGCCAGCACTCTCTTCTGCCGCCAACCCTGCACCCGCTTGTTCGCGGTGGCTGGTCTCCTGACCGGCGGCAGTGCCGGTACTTCCGGATGCAGCAGGGAGACACAGATACACCATCCACAGCCCGGCGTGCAGGCAGCAGGCACCGGAACACTAGAAATCCTCCCCAGGGAGGTCAGTACGCCGCACAGCCGTGGAAAAAAGCTTCAGAAAAGGCTGATCAGTGAAGCATGAAACTTTAATAGAACAAAGTGCAAACGGATCCTCTTGACGCGACGGGCCGAAACGCGTCAAGAGGATCCGTTTGCACTTTGTTCTATTAAAGTTTCATGCTTCACTGATCAGCCTTTTCTGAAGCTTTTTTCCATGGCTGTGCGGCGTACTGACCTCCCTGGGGAGGATTTCTAGAGTACTGCGTGGACAGGTTCCACCAGTCCCAATCTGTAGCTCCGCCCCTTTTACAGGGTGTTCCACATCCCACTTCTGACACCACGTGTGGCAGGATGGCCGTGGTAAGTGAGGAGACAACACGACTTTTCTGGTGAAATAGTGCTGGTGGATTTATTTGTCCAAAAGGGTAACTAAAACAATGGGTACTCTGTCCCTTTAAATTAAATACGTAAACAAAAACCTAACCCCGGTCGGGGCACTGACTAAACAAAAGTGCAGGCTATCTACCTGGCTGGCTAGCTAACCTAGTCCAGCCCAACAATGTTCAACAATACCAGTTGGCTCCTTACCTGGTAGCTTTATTCCCCCCTTGGGACAGGGTCAATCTGAGCAGCTTGTGTCTGTCTGTCAACACTCCTCTGTCTTCTCTCTGTGCCTCAGAGAGAGACTGCCGCCCCAGAGGCATTTCCTCTTCCTGTTTTAAAGCAGGTGAACTAGCTTAATTTGAACCACCTGTGGACTGCTTAATAAGCTGGGTTAACCCCTCGTCTACTGGAAAGCATGCATACTGCCATCTCCTACTAACATACACAAAGTCAATGACCCTGTCACAATACATATGGGATAAAGGAATCGACAGCATTCGCTACGTTTGGCAGTAAAAGTTAAATCTGTTCCATCTGGTACAAAAATGTGTTAACAATGGGCGACATTGGGCGTTGCCAGGACTCTAAGCTGACGCAGGTCGGCTCAGCTCCTCAGCAAAGAAGTGAATTTGGGCACAAATTTGCGTAATAAAGGCTATCCACATGCTCCAGCTGCAGGAGACTGGACTCAGAAAGCTGAAAAGTCCTGCTGCCTGATCCTGGGACCTACCGGTAGACGAGAGAGTTTGGGAGAGATCCATGTAGCCGCAGCTCCAGGGAATGCCCAAGATAGGCGCTGGCCACTCCCGGCTCTGCTGATCTGAGACCTTCTGATCTACCCGGAGCCAGCGGGAAGAACCAGACAAGATTGAGCGTCGGTCAGATCGGTGATCGTGCTTGGATGGGCTCCGGCGCCCTCGCAAGTGAGCGTGGCGGGCAAGCAGGAGGCGGAGATCTGAGAGCCGGAGTCGCAGCTGACGGCGAGCGGGAGGAATCTGAAGGGGAGTGGGATGCTGTGCAGGAGACAGGTCGCAGAGCGGGCTGACGGTCGCGAATCCCCAATTCGGTGCTGCAGAGGGTGCCCGTCAGTCAGCTGCTAGCCGGTGCGGTAGCTGGGAAGCCCTCAAAGAGTGGAGGGGTGGCCATCTTGCCCTGGTGCCCCATAGCGCAGCCGCAGGGGAGTTCGAGTTTGCCTCTTATTCCCCCCGGCTGATATCTGATTGCAGCCTCTGAAGGAAGGCCGGCCCATGCAGACTCCCCCTCCCCTGTCGGGGTAAACAAGCAGCAGCCTGCGAAAGAGACAGGGCCCAGGACCACTCAGGCCCAAAACAGCAGCTGAAGGCCTCTAAAAAGCAAGAGTAAACTAAAGTAAGTGCTAGCCTCTGACCCAATGTGGGTTCACCCAGTCACCTCACCCACGCACATTTAACTCCAAATAAAGACTCCAAGGTAAAGCCTACAGCCCAATATCTATCTCAAGAGAACATCCACCCTCCCCTGTTTCTGTGGGAATAAGATCAAGAGGGCGGAAGAGACAGCTAGACAAACCAACAAACAATTCTGTGATCTCCCTTGGAGGAACCTGTACCCCTTTACAAAAAGACCGGCACGCCCAGATAAGCCTGAATTGAGCTGACTAAGACAGCCTCCTGTGATCCGGGTTCCATAATACGCCAGGCTTCATTCTAATCTTATGTAAGCGTATCGGCTCTGTCTAAGTACCTAAACAATAAATCTCCCCTTGTGCAAGTCTCATTTACCATGGCTTCGAAAGCAGTTAGAACCATCAAAAAGAAAAAGAACCAGAGTGAATTCCGTGAATATTTTAAAAACCATGATCGGCCAGAACCGCAACAGGTGAAATTGGAAGTGGTCCCTGCCGTGGAACACCTAGACTCGGAACCAGGGGTGGAGATGGAAAATCTTTCCATAAAGAATGACTTACTCATCTTCTTTAATAAAAGCAAATCTCTAATTAAAACAGCGGGGAAGGGTCTTAAAGAGGAGATATCTTCCCTACGGGAACGCACTAGCTCCTTGGCATCCAAGGTCGACACTACAATCACCCGGCAATCTCTGATGGACACTGAGCTCAAATGAAGTCCCAGCTCCTAGACATCAAGATAGACAGGAGGATGTGGAGAATAGGGCCCGCCATAATAATCATCATTCTAAGTCAAAACTTTGTTTAGCAGTATATTTGTGGATTCGCTCGTGTGTAGTTCCTTCCTTTTCTCTTCTCCCTATTATCTAGCCGCCCCTATTCCACCCCCCCCTCCCTCCCCCAACACTTTCCCTAGAATGTTTTACCGCTGTATATCTCGGCAATACATTTTATTTTACAACTGTGCTGTCCCCCCCCCTTCCCTCCCCCAACCCCCCCTTTTTTATGTATCCACCCCCCCTAGCACCTCCCACTAATGTTTTATCTCTGTATATCTCTGCTTGAAAAAATAATAAAACTTGAAAAAAAAATTGTGCGACGTTTCGGGACATGTTCCTTTGTCAAGCTCCTATCACAGTGTTGTCTACACTGCCTTCTTATAGTAGAGGGGGAATTAGATTTGACGCCAAAGCAAACCACTTCTGGTCCTACGGTGTCCTAGTGTGAATGACCAAAGACTTTATCTATTTAAAATCCGCATCATCCTAGCGGCGTCTGAAGCATCCTGCATAGCAATGGTTGATAAGCGTTTCAGCGTCTCCGCTTCTGCGCTCTAAGGGAAACTCCAATGCAGGGAGACGAGGGATGTCACATGACCTCTCTCGGGCAGCGTCCCTAGCTAGGGACGTAGCAACAGTAGTCTGCCTTTACTACACCGGCGCCCACAGCTAACCAAATCACGTAACTATTTACAAAAATATCAATAGAAAAGGGCACAGCGCAAAGGGAAGCAGGTAATATAAGAATATATACAATATCTGCTCTAGCAATTCTTGAGTAACACTTCAGAATAATTTTATATCTTAGTCTAAAGTCAACTCCCCCATGTTGATTATAACACCACTATAAATGGTGAATAAAAATACAAGACATAAACACTTCATGTCTATCTATACTGTTTTGAAAATCATAGATATACAGTAGGCATAATACATCCAAAAATTGCTATCTTACCTATTTTACTAGCTAGCCTCTGAATGTACATTGGATATAGGTGTCATGCTGTTCCAAGTCTGTTAATGCCAGTCATACAATGTACAAACAGATATATACAATATGTACTGTCAGTCAGTTGGAATACATGAAAAAAAGTGTCAATTATTCTCATATCAAAGAAACATTCCAGACAGTCAGGGCCACCAACATCTTTCCTGGGGCTCAAGACTACAGTTTCCACCACCCCGTGTCGGCGGCCTTGCAAGCCCACCCCTTCTCTTACACATGTCCTCGTTCTATCACTCACCTTCACACACACACACACATACACACAATTCCCCACTACACACACAGAATACCCCCACATAACTCCTGTACACACACAATATCCCCATGTAACCCCCGTACACACACACACACACAATACCCCCACAAACCCCCCTACAAAAACACAATACAATACCACCACAAAACCCGTCCACACGCACAAACACTGTGGGGAGTCGGACTCGGGACTCCAGTGCCGCAGCGTTCCTGCGCGCTTGATGTGGAATTTGAGCCCAACTTCTGGTGTGGATCACCGGAGGAGAGAGGCCCACAGCAGCTAGGGCCCATCAGCAACTAGAGGCTCGGCAGCTGTACGAAGAAGTTGGGTCCGACCTCTGGCCAAGCCCAACTTGCAGTACTGGCCAGGACCGGTGCGGCCGCCGGATCCGTGACAGTTGTTTTGGCTCCCGCCCCCCTCCCCCCCCCCCCCGTCAGCGGCCCAGCACACAGTTATGTCTCCTCTTGCATTGTAGGCACCCAGTCGAAGGTTATCAATAAGTAATACAACCTAGGCAGAACCTATACCTGGGTTCAAGTTAAGGATGGATTGGAAAAAACTGAAAAAATATCCAAATTATAAAAACGTCAAACCACACATCATCTCGAAAAAAAGTACACTACAACAACTAAAGGATGCTTTGATAACTTCAAGGTTGTGTCCCTATAGAGCATCTGCACTTTCCAGAAAAAGATTCAGGGGCAACTCACACTTATGTGACATCAGCACTCCTCAAGGTGAAGAGAGGGAGGACATACTGTGAAAGAACCAATATATAGATAAAGGACATACACCAGCACACACACACAACATAAACAGAAAAATGGTGAGCAGTAAGTGCTCTTGGACGCTCAATACTCACCCCCATGACACTTTATTAAATAAAAACCAAAGAAAAATATATATAATGCTCACTAAATCAAATAGTGTGATGATAATATGATGGTGCCTGAGCCGTCAAGATTGGCGGTGGGTGCAACTAATGAGCTGCACTAGACAGAATTTGGTTTCAGCTGAGAAGTGAAGGCATCTTTATTGCTACCACTTAACAACTAGAAGCTCATTTCGTAGTGCACTCCTAGGCTTTTAAAACTTAACATTTAATTGATAATGGGGATAAAATAAGTTCTTAACACAAAGTGATAATATTAAATACATATAATGTACAGTGGCGGGAGGGAATGAGGAGACGATAGATGGCCAAGGTATATAGTCTGATATGCTGATGCCTAATAATATAGATCAAAAGCGGTGATACCTAATAGGCCTTGATGAGAGAGTGGGTTACTCAGCTGGGAAAGCTCAAAGGTGCTTGCCCTGTGTATGTGTATTGTGTGTCATGTGGCATAGCGTACCGAGCACCCAACCTGTATTGATAATTAGCCCATTTATTTGATCATCTGAGGAGATTGACATCTTGTTCAACTATCCACAATATGTCTCTTGCTGATATAAACTATATACCTGTTATTTAATGTCTCCCTACTTTACTGGCAAGCAAGCAAATACATCTTTGATCGTGGACCTAGTAAAGTTTTATATGCATTCAATTCAGTACATGTCTAAATACCTCCAGCCCACTATGATTAAGTTTTGCCACATATCACTGAACAGCTAATCAGTATCTGTTAATTTGGTATGGGCTCAACAAGTTTAATATATGCCCTCATACATGAGCCCATGTCCCATATGCTGGTGATTCTTTTAAACCTTTATTAGTTATTATTATTGCTGAAATTAGTGTGTACCTCTTTAACAATCGCTGTTCTCAACATACAGTTCCCTACTGATCAGTATAAGCGTTGAGTAAGCTTTCTATTGGCCCGCGGGTTGCTATGGCAACCCATGACGCTATATAAACACGCTTCTGAGATCAGCTGGTTATCACTCGCCCCTGAAGAATCTCCGTCAAGGAGGGAAACGCGTAGGGCGTTTTGGCGTGGTGACGTCAGCGCGAGGGAACTGAGAGAGACGGGTAGTATCAACATTTTGTGTCTGTGTTCTCTGCTGGTGCTCCTTTTAAATGCGATCGCGTCCAGGCTTAAACTGGTTCTACTCGCTCAGTGGTTTTTTGCTATAGCCTGTCTCTGTACTGTGATACATTGTGTTACTCTGTCCTGTAGCTAGCAGGGATTCAATTGCAATTAGTTGCGACACAATGTATGTTCAATCTCACCACTGCTAGTCTGCCAGCATCTGCTACACACTGACACCTATTCATGTATCAATGGCTCTATGAAATGGTAAAAGTTTATGTGTGCAGGGATTTTTGCTAAGGACAATTATTCACAGTATTGATTATTTGTTGACGGCTTATTCCACAACCACAGTAATAATTTGTTTACTGCTTTAATACCTAGCAGAGTGTTTAGCATCAGCTTATTCTGGTCTTTTATTATTAATAGCTTGCCGTATATACTATCTGTGTAGAGTGATTGTTAAATGTCATTGGGCGCAGAATTAATCCACGTACCACCAACCTGTCATTGAGTTGCACATACAGTGATTATATCTACTAGTTTTAATATGGTAGATTATATCTATTAGCCATAACATTTTATTTATTAAACTTAGGACTAGCACACTGATTTGGGCTAATTATCAATACAGGTTGGGTGCTCGGTACGCTATGCCACATGACACACAATACACATACACAGGGCAAGCACCTTTGAGCTTTCCCAGCTGAGTAACCCACTCTCTCATCAAGGCCTATTAGGTATCACCGCTTTTGATCTATATTATTAGGCATCAGCATATCAGACTATATACCTTGGCCATCTATCGTCTCCTCATTCCCTCCCGCCACTGTACATTATATGTATTTAATATTATCACTTTGTGTTAAGAACTTATTTTATCCCCTTTATCAATTAAATGTTAAGTTTTAAAAGCCTAGGAGTGCACTACGAAATGAGCTTCTAGTTGTTAAGTGGTAGCAATAAAGATGCCTTCACTTCTCAGCTGAAACCAAATTCACTTTATTAAATATACTACGTAATCGGAATTACACGTAGAGTACCAGATGGAATACATTTGAACTTTTACCGACAAACTGAGCGAGCGCTGTGAATTCTCTTTTCCTGCATACAGTCTGTGACTTTGAGTTGGAGGGGCCAATTGGGGAGGCCTTCACCCAGATGTGCATCAACAAGGGCTGAAGATGATGATGATGATACTTTATGTATTATATACAACATCAGCTTGTGATCAGCATAACGGGGTTAGGAAAAACAGAACAGGCCTAGTTCCTATAGCGAGTGCTGATTATGCCACAGCTTACAACCTATCTGGGTTGGAGGGCTAAGCCCCTTACCAACAACACCACAGGTCACTTTGCCTTTGGGCCCGGATTCCTCCTATCTGGCTAAGAGGGGGAAGGGGGGAGATTCCCAGTGCAGACGTGCTCTCTTCAGCGGTCCAGGTGGCGTCTCTAGATCAAAGACACAAAAAAACAATGATAACCAAAACTTTTGAAAGGGAAATCGATGACATACAACCAGATAAAACTAAGAACAGCGTGACTTTTGTATCAAAGTACACTATGGCAAGCAAATTTCTTACATAAACTATTAGATGCCACTGGGAGGTACTGCAAGAGGACACCAAGGGGTACCAAGCCATATCTTGAAAAAGGCTGCACGCACAGCCGAAACTTCAGTTTTGTTCGGGCTATAATAAATATATTTTTGTTCAAAATCCAAAGTGTCTGGGTTCTCTTCTTACCTTGGAATCTACTACAGGAAAGCAACTGGTCTTCCCATGGGCTAGGAACAGCGGGTCCAAGTATCATTCTTTAGATTTTTCTATTTTGGTTGTGCAACATGTCTATTATTTTCTTTACTCAGTAGGAGTGCACTAAATAAATAATGGGACTGAAATCAAAACCCATTAAACAATGGGGCAAATCTCTCTTGACAACTTTGGAATGGTGTAATTCATATGTATTCTCTAACATCAGAAGCAGAGAGAAGCTTTTTTAAAACACATCCATTTATCCTAGGACAGAAGTGCAAATGTTATAAGTAAACACATAAATGGTACTTTATGTTTATAAATAAAAAAAAATAGTACTTTGTACCCACTAACCATCAAACTACTACCACTGATTAAATCAGGATACGATAAACCAAACAGAAAAAATAAATAAAGCTACAACTGCATATTCTTTCTTATTATATACAAATTTAGAGACAATAACAGCCAGGAAATGATATATGTGGCAATGTAAAACAAATATGCATTTTTTTATGGACAGCTGCCAACGTCTATGTTATTGTAATTGTGAAAAGCAATTTCCTTAAACTGACTCAGCCCTATTACAGTCTATTCACCCTAAATAATTTGCCTGACATTATTTGTGATATACAGTTACCGGATCTCACCTGACCACGTGGATATTTCCACATTCCAGTGACTGCACACATGTTATAAGATGCTAATTTAGTTGTTTGTTCTGTCATAAATTATTTCACATACAATTCATATTCATGAAAACAGAAAACATAACATAAGTAAAAACAAAAAGTGTAAAGTGGTTGGTCTGTGACTTCCTTACACAGGATTCTTCTTCTTTTCTGCCACGTTCTATTTGCTCACTGACGATGGATCCCTCAACCCAATGCAAGTTAATAGAAGGTTTAAAGGTCTTCCTTTCAATCAAGTAAAAATGTGTGGATAAATACAATTTTAGATGCTTTAACCTTATGTGCCCTTATGATGTACCTGGTACGGCTTAGGCACTTACTTGTGTTGTAGGGGGTAATCGGGCTGACCACTTAAACAGAGACCAGCCCCTAACGAAATGGAAGTGGAGCTCATCCACTTCTGTTACCGCCATCCGGGCGCCAGTCGCAGTCATGTGTTCACTCCTGGAGTGATCACATGACCGGAAGTGCCGGAAGTCCCACATTGTAAAGGTTAAAGATATCATTATCCAGGCCAAGTCACCATAACAAACAAAAGAATTATGAGAAGTACTTAATACAGTCCATGCTGAACACACTAATGCTCTAAAAATAATATCTTGTATATGTGAATGTCCCACTGGTACAAACCAAACATGTTAAAAAGAGAACCTCATATTTCAACCTGTATAATACAGTAAATACAATGTTTACTATTATTGTCAGTAACTGCACCATGTTCCCATACTCTCTAATCAAGAATCACAATTTTATCTTCATCTGACCCCTTGGAGTTTATTTACTAAACTACGATAGTGCTGATTGGGTCACTATCGCACAGAAACTCCCATTGAAGTTCTCCAAGTGCCCCGATCGCAACTAGTGCAGCTTCGTAAATAATCCCCATTGTCTCCAACATCCACACATTCAGCCTTTTACCAAACACAGCTGCTAGCACATTTAAATTCCTTGCTTTCCCCTGTTTTTGGTTTACCCTAAAGATAGTTACTACATTACAGCAGCAGCCCCCACTTTTTTACAATTTAAATTTGTTTTGTTTTTTAAATGTCCCCTTGGACCTTGTCCGACGTTTCTGACCTCCAGGGACTCTTCCATCCTTTGGTTCCCAAGATATTTGGAGTAAAACATTTCTGTTTTCGTGCCTGTGCGTGAAAAACTAAAAATATGGCTGTGGAGCCACCAACACAAAGTTATGACAATATCTCACAATGACATTAAAGCTTTCTATTGGCTGCAAGAGGTGAGCTGACCCTAAGGGCCATATTGTGCCCAGTGAACTAGTGGAGAAACAAGTTATGGATAAACTCTGGTCATCATCATCTCTCCCTCCGCCCCCTTAAATAAAAAAAGAGCGTCATAGACTGTTACTTTAATATGTAATCAACTTTCAAAACAGAAGTCGGTAATAAGCGTATAAATGATGACCATCCATCCTTATCTCAATACCATTAACTTGACTCTTAAATTCAATATGGCATTGTTTGTCTTCCACACATTAAACGTCAAGTGTATAGCAGGCTATTATAAAGTCACCAGCAGGACTCATTTCACGAAGGTTTGATTCATATATTGCAAAATGTCCTCAGCAAAATCTGAATACAATGGGACAAACTGTATCTACGTATTAACCTGTAATCTGATCCAAAGGGGAAGACAGTGCTGTTATATTTCAATATATGGGCACAGTTTGTTCTGGCAAATGTGACACAGTTGGTGACATTCCCTATTTTAAATTTATCGTACAACTCTGGTAGTTGACAACAAGTTAATCTCTTCATGAACACTTTGTAATCTAATTTTCATTTTGCTGTATGGACAGGTCCTACTATGGTTGTTCCCCTCATACAGAGGTAAAAGGAAAGGTTCACAGTGTAGTGTTAGGACCTGCACATTTGGTTATACCTTGACGTTTGGTACACAGGCTTATGACACTTTGGCCACAGGGTTTAACTAAATAACCAAGAAAATATTATTATTGAAGTATTTAACTTTATACTTATTACCATACAGTATATGTTTTGTCAATTGGATGTAGCATTGGGCTCCCCTGTCTTTTGTTGTATACATTTGCCACGCTCAGTATCACTCCTTTTGACATATACTGTATATATATAATTCACTTTGTAATCTAAACTGCACTGGTATTATTGTATAATCACAGTACATTAATAACTCTCTCTCTCTCTCTCTCTCTCTCTCTCTCTCTCTCTCTCTCTCTCTCTCTCTCTCTCTCTCTCTCTCTCTCTCTCTCTCTCTCTCTCTCTCTCTCTCTCTCTCTCTCTATATATATATATATATATAAACAGTACCGTGTTTGTGGATACTTAAATATTTTTGCTGAGCTGGTAAAGTTGCAAGTTATGACTTTGGCAGAGCTGGATCTTTTACTCCTGTCTTGTCAGACATTCACAGTCTGTCTGGGTCTGGGAGTAGGTGAATCATGAATCACATCCTTCTTTTTTGCCTTAAACTCTTCTTTGGGAGGTTATCCTACATAATCTGATGTGGCAGTTTGGGATGTTTGTGGCGGTAAATTCCCATTGCCTTCAATGGGGATTTTTTTCGGCCCGAAAACAAATCCACTCCTCATCGCACTGTATAGAATAAGGCCCTTCATTTTGCAGGCACCTAGCAACCCTTTAGTTAAAATATGATAGTAAATTGTGTACAAAGTAGTGGCTGCATTTGGCTTAGGTCTTGCAGTTTGGGAATTTTATCAAAGTTAATGAAGATACACATTTTGTGTAACCAAGACAATATTAAAGCCCTATGGAGCATATGTACCAAGGAAAAAATGGGGCAATTCTGCTGTAAAATAACTGCACCATATGTATCAAGGAAAAATATCATGTTGACTTCATACAGCGATACATGCATTACGGTTATTTTGCCCCAGAATTGCTCCACGTTTGCTTTGACACAGATGCCCCTATGTATAGTTGTGTCTAACATAAATGGTACCAAATAGGTGCACATATTATTTATATTTTTGGAGTGACAATTCTGGTAGAAGATATTCTGATAAGCACATTAACGTGTTAGCTTCCCATCTATTATGGTTCATTTGCAATTAGCCTGCACTCAAAGTTTGTACAGCTAGAATAGTTGGCAATCGAGGGAGGAGACTGACTCGGGTTTCCTTGCGCTGTATGGTGAAGCTGGAGACAAGTTGCAAACCAGACACAATAAGCATATGGTGAGAAAACAAGTGACATAACCACTTTATTGTACAACAAAGTAAAACAAAAAAACACTGAATCTCATTCACGTCATTTATAGATTAGAGGTTTCAAAGAACATAAAAATATTTCATAATGTTCCTGGCAAAAAGTGACAAAATGTAATTTTCTTCATGTTACATGAATAACTTTAATCTCATGACCACAGCTTTAGATTGGTTAGGACATTAACTTGTGACGTGTAATCACCCACAATTTAAAAATAAACACTGTTAGTCCAACTCTACTGAATTACATCATTATTTTAAACAGAAGTGAATTGTGCCATGCTCCAGAACAATTGTCTTCACCAATATGTATCATTTGAATGATTTTAAAATTCGATGTAATTGTTCTGAACAGTGAGGGTCAGAACATGTCTATGGCTACGAGAGTTGGTTTTGTTGACTCCAATCTCCTAAAGTAAGATGTTAACACCACCTGAGACCATTTGAGCAATGCAAACAAACAAAGATACATCAATCAGCGATACAGTGGGCTATGTGCAAAATGAGTAAAATTAATTGAAAGAGTAATTACATTAAAAAATCAATTTCTCACCTAAAATCTGTTATATGGTGTGCATCATGTTCATACATTCATATGCACTGAGTTGTTTGCGTCTATTTCTATTCTTTTTTTTTTGCCAAGAAATTTTTTTGTTCTTAGTGAAAAGTTGACGCACACACACTGCACATCCTATAAAACTTGGTTTTATACACAGACGCACAGAGATGCACTGTTATGTTTTAGGACACAATCACTTATAGCAAAGCTCTTTACATAACCCCCATAAACGTGGTTAATCTATTGTGACACGTAAATCGTCCTCTAATTCAAGAATGACGTCCTAGACGTTGTTGGGAGGGGTTATTTAAGGTGATCTCCCACTCTTTGTTGTTACTCCTTGAGAAAGCGCCATTTGGTGCGATACGTGTGGGAGGATTTTTAAAATCTTTCTTATATTGTAATATGTCCTAAATAAAGCATTTGTAATACTTTTTGTCAATCGCTTGAGTTCCTGTGACATCTGTTGCCTGCTTTGACTCCACACGCCTTCGATTCTCTGCGTACTATAGCATTTGTTTGGAGACACACGTCACTGGGATTCATGCAGCAGTTATACTGCTACAAAAATACTGCAACACTGTTATACAGGCATACCCCGGTTTAAGGACACTCACTTTAAGTACACTCGCGAGTAAGGACATATCGCCCAATAGGCAAACGGCAGCTCGCGCATGCACTTGTCAGCACGTCCTGAAAAGCAATATCGGCTCCCTACCTGTACCGACGCTGTGCGCAAGCGGGGAGACTATAGAGCCTGTTACATTTATATCAGTTATGCACGTATATGACGATTGCAGTACAGTACATACATCGATAAGTGGGAAAAAGGTGGTGCTTCACTTTAAGTACATTTTCGCTTTACATACATGCTCCGGCCCCATTGCGTATGTTAATGCGGGGTATGCCTGTAACAAGGTGAAACCGGGATGGCCACATTTCAATATTGAATAAGAAAAGGATCTTTACAACCATTTACGACCCGGAGTTCCTCACAGGAGGTAAGTTGCCCAGATGGGTGAGGCAATCGTATTTGACCCCCAACTCATGCTATTTCAACTCATTAATCCCACATGGAAGCAACTTCATAATTTATTTGAACGCTGTTATGTTTCTTTCCTGGAGTATTTGATGGTCTGGTTACTTTGCATATGTTTATGCTGACTTGTTTAATCATTTGTTTAATAGAAGTATAGGATCTGTATTGGGTGAGTCAGGGGTTGCTGGGCAGATTACCATTTCTATAATAACCAAGTTCTAGGCTGGCGGCCAACTACCTTTGAGTTACAACAAAGTATAACTCCATAGACAACCCTTTGGCAACTAATAAACTCTTTTACTGTATTATAATTGTCTGCAATTACTGGTGTGTACTGTTTAATCTGCAAAAAGGGAGATTATTAGTGCCAACCCTTGTAGCTTCAATCATTGGTGTACAAAAAACGTTACATATATGCTCAACATAGATTTTTATTTTATTTATGTCATTGTGTTCGCCTGTGGCAGTAACTCTTAATCCGTGAGTGCTCCTTCCTCACCATATAAAGAAACAAGCCAAACAGGAAGAGCATATTAATCACTCAAACACACACAGGTTTGTGAGCAAAGACACATGATGCATAATAACATATAGAACCTAATGCTAAACAGGAAACAAAACTCTTTACATTGAACTTTTTTTTCTTAATGCTTCAGCCGTTTTTACACTGTGGCAACCACAGCTGAATTTGGAAAGACACGTAGGGGCTTATTCTGGTAGCTTCTAAATGTGACTTAACACATCTAAAGTACACTTTACAAGCGATTTTGTATGTTTTGCTATTTTTTAAGCTGTTATCGCATGTACAAATCGCCTGTACGTCTTTTTTAGATGTGTTGTCACTCTTTGACAATCCGATCGTTAGGTCAAAAACGGGTGATACTCGCATTTTTTGCAACAACTGCTATTCTCGTAGCACCGTCATGCAAATCTCGGCTGAAATACTCGCTTTTTTCCCCCTAGCACCTAAAGGGTAACAAGATAAGAATTTCTGGAAGAGGAGGAGGTACTTTTTATACATGCGATTTGCAATAGAGAATACCGTTTTTTTCACACATTTCATATCGTGAGTTCTGAACATGTCAAAGTGTGAGATTTAGCAATGACAAAATTCGAAGCTATCAGAATAAGCCACATAGGGGCCTATTCTCGTAGCTCCAAAGTGTGAAAAACCACTTCTAAGACCTCGCTCAGACAGGGCGCGTTGCGACTTGCGCGCATTCTTACATGCGCGCACACGTCCGTCGCAAATTTGGGTTGTGCGGTGGGAGGTTTCAAATTGAAAACTCCACCAGCGGCAAACTACAGCGTACGACTTTTTGCCGGCACAAGCCAAATTAAAATTTGGGGCTACAGTCGCGTGACGCAAGCTGGTTCAGCCAATAAAGGTGAACCAGCTCCGTGACGCGTTCGTTACACGCCCCCGCCACGCCCCGATTTAGCTCCTGCAGTTGGAGCACAGATCGCTGGGCTGCAGGAGCGAGCGGCGGGGGCGCGAACGCTAGCAAGTAGGAGTAGCGCCCTGTCTGAGCGAGCCCTAAGGTGTCCTTTAGAAGCAAATTGACATGCTTTGCTAGTCTGTAAGCCCTAATCGCATGTCCAAATCGCATCAAAACGTTTTTTGTTTTTGTTTTTAAAAGCGGTTTCAGTGTTGCTCTGACAATCCGATCGGTTTGTCAAAAAAGCCCCCACCTGCTATTCTTGTGGCTGTTATGCAAAGCGCT
Source organism: Ascaphus truei (assembly GCF_040206685.1). Lineage (NCBI taxonomy): Eukaryota > Metazoa > Chordata > Amphibia > Anura > Ascaphidae > Ascaphus > Ascaphus truei. The sequence continues at coordinate 138,015,989 of NC_134484.1, forward strand.
TCCAAAAACGCAATATTTTTTTAACGCCATCTAAACAGGGTGAGATTGGTACTACGAGGTACATTTACAGCCTGAAATATGGCTTTGGCTGAGAGCAAAACCCATACAGTAAGTCAGACTGGGGATGGAGTTAGCACCACCTATGGCCATTCCACTACTAAAGCAAGTACACACCGGGGGCGGTTTGGCTGTTACACCGTGCGATGTGTCACTTTTTTAGACGGGGTGTGGAAGAAGTGGTTTGCAATAGAGAATACCGTTTTGTCTCACATTTAATTCCGCTACTTCTGAACATGCCATACCGTGCGATTTGGCAGTGACAAACTTTGGAGTTGCCACAATATATTTTTTTCCTTTTAAACAACTCTCTTTTACATCACACGTAATTCTCCCATAACGGTTTAGCTGTCTTCTATTTAGAGCTGACATCATTTTTATTTATCTTTTTCTTCCCCAGTTTTTTGAAGAATTACAATGTGGTATCTCATTTTTTTCATGTTCTTTAAATATGTCGTCTGAAGTACATAGCACCAAAAGATACGAGTTATAGTGATATGTTTTAAAGCCTTAAGACCCATATTATTTACAAAGCAGTGCTATGCCATAAGACAGAGGTCCCCAACTTCAGTGCTCAAGGACCGCTAACAGCGCAGGATTTAAGGATAGCCTCTCATTAGCACAGGTGGCCCAATCATTGTGACTGAACCACCTGTGCTCTAGCAGGGGTATCCGTAAAACCTGCACTGTTAGTGGTCCTTGAGGACTGGAGTTTGGGACCTCTGCCATAAGACACCTTCTAGTGCCAGGGCATGCCTGAAACATTCACCTGAATGGGTCATAAAGTGTTTCCCGGTGCATAAACCTATCTTGTGCTGCTTAGTAAATATGGGCCTAAATCTTGGTAATTGATGCCCTTTAAAAATATATATCATTTTTTTTTAATAGGTACGTTTTCAAACTTGTCAGGTAAATATGGGCATACCCTGTAGATAGAGGCTCACAGGTTCTTTTAGTTCCCCAATATCTTACCCCTTGTGAGTCATGCTGCTTCCTATTGCAGTACCTCTCCTTCCTCTTTCCCACGTGGTCATGCGGGGACGTAATATGATATAACACAATAATTGGGTGGGGAAAACAATAGTGAATGAATAATTTTTACCTGCAATATATATTTCTTTAAAGCTTCAGTCACCAACAGTTAACCCATTAACCTCTTCAGTGCGAAAGGGGTCTGAACCTCAATGCACTGCTGGCCCATTTGATGCTGATGGGTTATTATCGAGCATTAGCCAATTTGGCTGAAGGTCATGACACAACAGGGTTAAGAATTTCTGTATTAATCAATTTGTTACGAAGACGGGAACACAATTCTTTGTAATGCACTTGTGCTCCTGGGGTTAGGGATAATTGTTGTAAGGGTGTACAATTTCATTTTATTCATGTTCTTAACTTGTGGGGGGAGGGAGGGGGGAGTGACAAGTGAGTTTTATCACTGCCCGTCCACAGCAGTAGATGCAGTTGTTAGAAGTTACAGAAGATCTTCCGATGGGGGCTGACACTGTTCTGCACCATCTGCTTCTTCCACAATAGGGATCTCATCTGGAGATGGTGTCTCCTCTGTTGCAATGATCTCTTCCACGTGCGGTTTCACCAAATCTGTTTTCAGTAAATGAAGCATAAAATCAATGTCAAGACTTGTAACTAATGTATAAATGCATATAAAAATGTATTAGTGGCACAAACCTGAAATGATTTATTTAAGACTTTAGAAAACGTCCAATAAAGCAGATACTTATAATCCCGTCTCTGCTAGAAGAGACATGGTGCAATGTAATGTTGACCCCCTGTGGTTGCAGAGAGGTGAACAAGTGTAGGGCCATATTCTCAGAATTACTGTCTGTCTACAGTCGAAGGTGCATGCTATTTGCTGCCGTTTGCTGCTGTCTGTACACTGCACCTGCCAACACCCCAAACTAGAAACACTACAGCTTCACGTTAACGGTGCAATTCATGCTTTTTAAAAACTTTTGAAATTAATTAATATTTTTTTAACATTGGTTTGAAGCAGGGGGTCTCCAAAGCTGAACAGCACTTATTTCAGCTAGATACCTCTGAAGGTTGTGCCGGTATCTTGGCACAGTTTAAAGCTCCCGCGTCACGTGGGCTAATAGCAAGCCGAACCTGTTGACATCATGGTTTCCTATGGATACGCAGGACGCCGGAGCTTTGAAAAGCGGCCATTCAGAAATGGGATCCCCGGAGCGGAAATGAATGGGGTTCAGCTCCAGCGACCCCCTGCTTCAATCCTATGTTAAAAAAAAAAATTCAAAAACAAAATGACCATCTTGGATTGCCTCTTTAAATGAATGCAGACTAAACTCAGTTTTGGACTACGGTTACCTTGCGCTCCATTAATTACCTCCACTCTCTCACACTTGTACTTTTGCCTGAAGAGGAGGTCCTGTCGTTCAGGATTTCCTCCGCGGACCGGAGACGGAATGTTCCGTCCTGACGGAGCCAGCGAAGGGAGAGGTGGTGTCCAGCGAGCTAGTCAAGCCCCTGAACTAGGCCAGACCCGTTCCCCTGTAGGCTCCAGGCAGTTTCCCCTACACGGTAGTGGATGTATTGTTGGGCCGCCATAGTAAGGGACTTGCACCTTAGTATACCGACAACTAAGCAGAGCAGACGGAACCGCAGCGGAGGACTCCCCAGGCCTGGTGGAATCGCTCGCGCTGTGCTACCGGACGTAAGGCGTAAAGGGGATTGTGTTGGAGGCCCTGCATCGTGGGACCACGCTTGCTGCCTGTCTACAAATCCCCTGGTGTACTCGCGTAGCCAGGAAGGTACCACCACATGCACCAACACCACACCGGGAGGGTAACGCTGCCCTCACATATATCTGGGTGGGACTGTTTGGACGGACCATTGGGTTTTAGGTTCTTAGGACACCCTCAGTACTTTGGGGGACGGTTATTGTGATTGTGTATACTATATTGCTGAGACTGTGGGATCATAGTAAATAGGTTATATATACTTTGTTGTGATTGTGGTTATTGGAGGCATACCATATAGGTATACCGGTTCTCGTGAAGGGGCTATCCCACCAACGCAGGGATCCTCACGGGTGGAGGTGCTGCACCAGCCACCCAAGGCTCCCCCAGCACGGAGGGTTAGGCCTCTTTTGAGCCTAACACGTAGCACCATAACACCCGTAACACGCATATCTGCCTGAGGAGGAGGGAAGGGGTGTTACACAAATATGAAATGTTTGCCAAATTTTCAAATGTGTTTTTAAAAATGTCCCACATCTTTAGATTGCAGTACTAGGGGGGATCTTTTTACATTGAACAACTGACTGTGGACATATTGTCCTGTGTTTAAAAGTGCAGTCCTTGTTGATAACAAAGGAGACAGAGTAAATCCATTTTTTTTCCTTTCTTCCCCTTGGCCTGGAAGATTTCAGCTCCATTAATTTGACTTCTAATGTTATTCACTCCATACAATGGGAAGACATCTTCACAGCATATTGAATAGTCACATTCAGAAAAGGGATTTTGAAATAATATTTAAATGTTATCTTGTAAAAAAAAAGTTGAGATGAACTTTGGAATATGTCACTTCCTTTAGCTCCTCCGTTTTGTATGCTGTTAGTGCAACCTACCTGTCACTCTCACTTCTTCCCCTCCTGTTGTTTGATTATCTGTAAGAGTGCAAAAATAATACGAAGCCTTCGTTAGATTAAAAACATGTAATTACTTTGCCCCTGAGGAAAGAATTTCAGCTCTGGTGACCCCATCGATTCAAGAGATACACACTGGGGAAGTTATTGGTGTCAATGGCCCAGCATGGAAAACAAAATAGCCTTTCAGATTTCATGGGTCCCATGAGATATAGATAAATAGGGGGTCTCTCGAGCTGAGCCACTTTAATTACAGGTCTGGGGACCCTCTGGTTCCTGAGATAATTCCCGGGAATGCAGGGTAATAGAACAAAGTTCCAAAGATAGTGCTCCAATGACTATGGTAATCAGTCTATTTCAGACCAATAAAGGTAATAATCTTGATTGAAGAATATTGTCAATAAAGTGAGTGGTGGGGTATACAGGTAAGCGCTAAGGACAGACACATATATTTGATGTCCTGGTAAGTGCTGTAGATGAAGATTGATTGGCTCCACTACATCACTCCCAAATCGGACAGTGCCTACTGCGCTGACATCCACCTTGTATTTGCATCCCAGTAACCAAGAGTTAACTCACATACATGATCCTGTTGTTCTTCTGTTGGCGTGCGTCCCCTGGAATCGATAGAACGTTGAACCTCCAAGAAGGTAAGGTGAAGCGGAGCACAGCCGTGCCGAAAAGGATATTGCAGGATACCAGCCAATGAATAAAAACTTCTTTATTGAAACAACATGGTGCAGACAGGAGAAAAGCTCTTACGCGTTTCACGCCTCTTTTGTACACGCTGTACTCTCTGACGAAGCGCCAACCGTGGCGTGAAACGCGTAAGAGCTTTTCTCCTGTCTGCACCATGTTGTTTCAATAAAGAAGTTTTATTCATCGGCTGGTATCCTGCAATATCCTTTTCGGCACGGCTGTGCCCCGCTTCACCTTACCTTCTTGGAGGTTCAACGTTCTATAATTCCCGGGAAGGTGCCACCAGTGTAATCCCCTCCAGTAGAATTAAAATGGTGTTTAAATCTTCAACATTATGCGGGCCAATAGGAAGCCGCAACGTCGTCCATCGTGACTTCCTATTGGCACGTGTAACGCAGGCATTTAAGCAAAGCCCCTGATGAAGCATTACCAGCGAAACGCACACTACGATTTCTAAAAGGCTGTGATGTCGGAACCGGGGACCAGAAGAAAAAGAAAATGCTACATTCTAGGTTGACAGAAACCACACGTCCAACTAACACACTGCCGACATGACGGTTTAGGCTAAAGGCTGTCATTGAAGTTCATGGGAAGTGCAGAACTGATCTAAGAGGACTAATATCAATACTACTACCATTGGGTGAGACTTATCTCTTTTTATTCCCAGTTATTTTTCCCTTCCTGACACCATATTTATTTAATTTTGAGTCTCAATCAAAGTGGTATAGTGCGTTTCCTTTTGGTCATGTTTGTTACTATAGATTTCTATGCACAAATATGGTTCCCAGGTTGCCCACTACGAATAATGAGGAACATTATTGATCCTCACATATTCGAAATATTTATACCAACATAGTGTGTCTAATATAATGTACAGTGATATATTACTATACCGCATGTCTGTAGCAATGTATATCATGTTTTTATGATGGTGAAGGTGGAATGTTTTCATTTTTGTTCTACTAAAATATGTGCTTTTTTTAAGAGTGCTCCATATTTAGGACTCCGTTTTGATTCCTTTCTATAGAGGATCTCTATATATTATTGTTTAGTTAATCTCAGGTAGCACCACAGCAGTTATTGAAATATTACACGGTTTGTGAGTGCTGGATTCTTTGTGATGTCAGGCATGCAAAAGGTGGCACCTTAAAGTGTACAGTAATTATTTTGGGAACCAAAGTGTCCTAGGGCTGAAATAAGCACTGTTCAGCTCTGAAGACTCCATGCTTCACATACATACATACATACATACATACATACATACATACATACATACATACATACATACATACATACAGTCCTGAAACCAGATTCCATATTCCTCTGTTCCCCTTTACAGTTTGGGATTCTTTTCTCCCTAGTTTGGCTGTCTGTTATTTTCCCTGTCCCAGCAGCTTGCTGCATGTGAAAAGGCAACATTATTGCTACATGTTGTTTACACAGCTTGTGTTGGTTGCCTGCAGCTCATATTCTCCTAGCTGAGTGGGCTATTCCTACCCCCCTGTCCTTGCTGACAGTTAGTATGGTCTCACTTCCCTTCTAGTGTGACCCTTGCTCCTCACTTCCTTTTCACCTTGGACTCTGAGTGAGTAACTGCCTATTTACCCCAGCAAGGCCTTTCTGTTTTACACTGTCTCATCCTTGATACACTGCACTTCAGACAGAGAAGCACTGTCTACCTACATTACATCTACAAGTACCTTTCTCCCTGTGATTTTCCCTCAATAAAACTAAGAAAGAGAAAAGGATTTGTTTGTGCTTTGGAAGAGGGAAGACATGAGTTAAGCTTACTGGAACTAATCATACATCATTCGTGACCCTGGTTTCAGGAAACATACATACATACATACATACATACAAAGGAGGGGGGGCAAAGGAAATGGCTGCTTTAACATAATTTGCATTGGTAAGTTGTTTACAGAATGTTTTAATTTTTTGTGAGCTACATGGATGCCCAATACTTCAGGACTGAGATTGAAGAAATTGGAAAATTCTGCCTCATTTTCAAATTCGTTAGAGCTGACAGAAATTGAACTTTGACCATAAATTGTTTACTGTTCCTATGAACTATTTAGTAAGTCAGCATTTCAGCAATTCACGTGATTGTTCTTCTGGCTATGAACTGTCATTGGTTATGCAATTTATTCCGTACTTCCAGGTCAGCTTACGTTAGCTGCTGGCACAAACTCTGAGACTCTGCTCTACGTTCCTGTTACCGACTTCTGTCCTCTACTACAGTAGCTTGCTACCTTTATTTCTGTAACCTGGTTAATTCTGTCATTCCTGATCCGTGATCTTGGCTCAACCCACTTATTCTTGTTATTGATCTCCTGTGCTTTGCACTGATTTCCTGTCTCTTTAGTCAGCTTATGTTATCGACTTTCCTTCCTCCTTGACCCTGCAGGCTTTGCCACGGCTAACGTCCCTACATGCTGCTTGAAGGAATTTTCTGCACTGAAAATCCACTCAAAGACAATTACTAGAATACCAGTGTAGACAACCACTGATGCTGAATGTCTACAGGAATGGATCAGGATGTATGCAGCTTAGATAAGGGCTCAAGGAAGTTAGTGGGAAGGGGTGTTTGTGAAATGTTGATGTGCTGAACACGTCTTAATGAGCCTATGAATATAGCTATTGCACGATGGCTCGGCCAAAACACTTTTTACTCCCTTTTATCAATAAATATCAACAAGATTACAATCATAATAATTAGGATGGAAATAAAAAAAAGCCAATGATTTGAGGAGGCAAAGTTGCCAGATATTGTCTGCAAATACTTCTGCAACACACAACTGTGGGTTAATCCTTTATCGTTTGCATTCATGACTATGTGAACCTGGTGATACAACCCTTTAGCTTCACAGGCTTTATCCTCATTTAGTCCACACATATTATTCATTTTAAACCAGTTTGCCTTGCAAGAGAATTTAGAGGAAAAGAAAATCTATCAGGGTAAGAGACTTATGGAAAAATCTAATACCTCAACAGATGTGCAAACGTCTCCATATTTGCCTATGTTTAGCTCGAACTTTGACAATGTTGATATCAAATACATAGTATACCCTGAAAAATTCTCTCCCTCCTCTCCAGAATGACCAACATTTCTAGGGGATTTTAACTTGGCAAACTATTTAAAAAGTTTGTTTTTTCAAAGTTCAACAAAAACAGCAACTTTTGCCGGGTTTGCAAACGTAGGCGAACAGTTTGCACAGCTCGAAATACTTCATTGTATTTCTTTAATATCGCTGTAGATTTCCAAATATTAGAAAAACAACTTGACAGGGAGGTGGTAGTAAATGGAACTTACGTGTCAGATCACTAAATTATTATCAATCCTGTAATTGCAGACAATAATGTTACTTCATTTTTTTTTTAAATTAGTTTAATATGCTGTCATTTAATCTCTTGTTTAGGCATGCACTGACAAGATTTCTATTGATTATTTGTATGCATGATTAATATATGAAGGTGTCAAATACCTGTGCAAAACTCATTACTTAATTCCTCTACTGCTTACTTTGGAGAACCCACCTTGCTTTAACTCATCTCTGGCCTGCCATTTAGGGGAAGGTCCTTTCTTCTTTTTCCCAGGAGAAATCGTTTCCATTACGTGCCCCTCTGCATCAGCAACAAACAGAGCCATTCCAAGCTGTCCCATCGAATGCGTCACTATCACCTAGAGCAGCAAGGCAAGGATCATGTCATCTCAGACACAGAGAGATATGTCTGTACAGCCCGAGTGCTGGTGCCAGGCAGACTCTTATTTTCATATCCTGGAGACAAAAGCTTAACGTAACACTTAAACAACAATATGGGACTTTTGATGTGATCTATGCCCCAATGGCAGTTGATTAGACATTGCATTTTGGAGTCTGTTCCTGTAATCGTGTTATTCAAACCTGTACAAATATGTATCGTTAATTCTGATTAAAAGTCACTTTTTTTTTTAAAGAAAACAACGTAATCTGCTCTGTGCAGCATATCTCACAATAAGGTTGATGTCAAGTAAAATGAAGCACAGGCAAAGCACTAGGTTCCAGGTTATTTTAGTAGTGAACAGGGTAATTAATGTGGTCTTTTGTGGACAAGTCAAGTTCATGCATTCCCAATCACAGGCAAGGGAGTACAAAACACAGAACAGTGAGCAGTGAGCAAACATGACACTCTGGTGCTAATCAATACAAATTCCCTTTCTAGGACCCAGGGTGAAAGTCCAACCAGCCTTTCTAAGGTACATTCACTCATACAAATCTACAATAAAAACATGTTATTTCCAGAAGTTCCTCGTCTTTCCATGCACTGGAAGAAATGCGTAATAATAATAATAACAATATTAGTAGTGTAGGACCTACTGAAATTGATCTACAGTGACATGGTTGTCGGCTTAAAATATTGTGGCCAAAGTATTGAACTAAATGACCCATATTTATGAAGAAAGAATATAGATAAAATATATAGTAATGTACTAACTTATTTGTCCAGTTGGATGTAGCGTTTGGGGCCTTTTTGTATCTTATAAACGTGTTGTCACCCAACTTTATTTTGTGTTACTTACACTGTCTAGGTTTCATCACAATTAATAATATTTTTCTAGTTTCTATAATGGGTGAAGCAAATCTTCATGAACATCTTTAATGGGACACAGAAAAGATGTAGCCCCTGTTTTTACTTTAAAATACAACATATAGGTTAAAGGAGAACAAAACGCAGCTTTACATTTTGATGCAGCCTCTCATATCTCTTGGCATATATACATGTATTTACTTTTCCCGGCGCCCAGGTCCATTGGTATATATTGGTAAGATATATACTGTATCTTATCATTAATAAACACAATACATTTTTACATACTGGTAAGAAAACATGGCGTGTTTAGCAGGACCTTTTTGTTTTTAAACTGGTTTTAAAATGTACAAACCCTCTAGACATATCTATTATGAATTCTTGTCACAGCTGGTGATTTTAACATTAGGAAATTACATTCATTAGTGAATTACTTTGGACTCAATAATTTGTCAGAGTTATAGTTCTGAAATACATCCTCTGAATTAAGTTGAGGGGGTTACATGTCTTTTCCCTACTATAAACCCAATATAAACGGCCATTATTTCTGCCATTCTAAAATGGCTGCCCAACAATTTCCACCGGGGCCCCGTGTTGGTGATCTTGCGAGCCTCCTTCTCTTTCTCTTACACTCTCCCCTTCTCACACACCTCCTCGCTCTCTCACCCCCCTCTGTTTCTCTCCCCCTTCTCACACTCCCTCATGCTCTCCCTCCCCACACTCCTCCCTCATGCATTTCTCTCCTCTGTTTCACTCCCCCCTCACTCTCTTACATCCCCACCCTCCCTTACACCTCTCCCCTCCATTCCTTACACCCCACCTCTCCCCCTCCCTCCCACCCTTACACCCCAACTCTCCCCCTCCCTCCCTTCCTTCCTTCCACCCCACCTCTCCCTCCCACCCTTACACCCCAACTCTCCAACTCCCTCCCTTCCTTACAACTCACCTCTCCCCCTCCCTCCCACCCTTACACCCCACCATTCCCACTCCCTCCCTTACACCCCACCTGTCCCCCTTCCTCGCTTACACCTCCCCTCTCCTCCTACCGCCCTCAAACCCCCACCTCTCCCCCTCCCTTCCTCCCACCCTTACACCCCACCTCTCCCTCCCTTACACCCCACCTCTCCCTCCCTTACACCCCACCTCCCCTCCCTAACACCCCACCTCTCTCCCTCCTTACCACCCTTACACCCTACCAGTTCCCCTCCCTCCCTTATACCCCAGCTCTCCCCCTACCTCTCGCAAACCACCACCTCTCCCCCTCCCTCACACCCCCACCTTTCCCCCTCCCTTAAACCCCACCTCTCCAGCTCGCTCCCTTACACCCTACACCCTCACCTCTCCCCCTCCATTACACCCCGCCTCTCCCTACCCTCCCTCCATTACACCCCACCTCTCCCTACCCTCCCTCCATTACACCCCACCTCTCTCCCTCCTTTCCACCTTTACACCCTACCAGTTCCCCTCCCTCCCTTATACCCCAGCTCTCCCCCTACCTCTCGCAAACCCCCACCTCACCCCTCCCTCACACCCCCACCTTTCCCCCTCCCTCCCTTAAACCCCACGTCTCCAGCTCGCTCCCTTACACCCTACACCCTCACCTCTCCCCCTCCATTACACCCCGCCTCTCCCTACCCTCCCTCCATTACACCCCACCTCTCTCCCTACCTCCCACCCATCCCCCTCCCTCACACTTCCACATCTCATCCTGTCACCTCCCTCATCCTCTTCCTCTCCCATGTACTTATCTTCCCCATCCTACACCGGAATCTAACATTTGAAGCCGGTTTGCCGTGACCAAGTCGGTGCCGGCGTTTGGCCACCAAGGGACCCTTTCACCGCAGGCGCTTTGTCGCTGGACACTCAGCCGCCGGCCGTTTCGTCAATAAGGTAAGTTCATTTAAGGGTTTTAGCGGATAGGGTAAGGGGTTAAGGATAGGAGTTTTAGGATAATACTTAGGTTATTAGGGCGGGGAATTTGGGGTTAAGGTTTTTAGGGTAAGGGGTAAGAATAAGGGGTAGTGTTAGTAATAGGGGTTAAGACTATAACTTTTTAGAGTAAGGGGTAAGGTTAGTGGCTGACCTTGGTGGCAAAATGCCTGGTGGCGAGATGGGTGACGACTAAACGTTGAAAACAAATGTCCTAGACCACCTCCCACTCCCTCCCTCCCTCTTTTATACCCCCACTTCTCCCTCTCTCACACCCCCATCCTTCTCTTCCTCCCCCTCTCATCCTCTTCCTCTCCATTTATTTATCTCCCTCTCCACCTCCCTCTCTTAGACCCCTACCTCTTCCTCCCTCCCTTACACCCTAATGTATTTTTCTCCCCCGTCTCCCACTCCACTTCTCCCTTCCTTACACCACCACTCCACCTCTCTCCCTTACACCCCTATCTTTCACCATCCCTTTCACCCCACTTCCCCTCCTACACCCCAACTCCCTCCTCCCTCTCCCACACCCCCACCTCTTCCCATCCCTCCCTTACACCCCCACCTCTCCTACACCCCACACTCTCCCATCTCAACCTCCCCTATGTATTTCTTCCTCCCGATTCTCATCCCCTCTCACTCACTTACACCCCACCTCTCCCCCTCCCTTCCTTACACCTACACCTCTCCCCCTCACTTACTCTCCCCTCCTCACTCTTCCCCTCTTTTACACACTCTCCTCACTCTTTCCCCCTCCCACACTAACTCTCCACTCAATGCCCCATCTCACTCAATCCCACTACCTCTCAAATCCCATTTCCTCTCAAATCCAACCCCCCTCTTTACTCAATTCCCCTTTCCCCTCACTAAATCCCTCCCCTCCTCACACTCAATTCCCCCCTCCCCACTCTTAATCCCCCCTCACTCAATACCCTGTCCTCACACTCAATTCAACCTCTTCCCTCTTCACACTCACTATCCCTCCCTCCCTCCCCAGTCTAGAGTTGCCAGGTGTACAGTATTGAACCGGACTGTCCTGTATTTAGACAGTCTGTCCACTAAAAATTTAGAGGTAATACAGTACTGGACATGTATGTGTCCGGTATTACCTCTCTGGACATAGTGACCTGACTGGCGTGGAAGGCTGCGGGATTTCCCCAAACAGAGAGAGGCAGTTCTGTTGCTAGGGGGCTGGGCAGCTTCCCCCATCCTGATTGGCTGCTATGGGGTAATGCAGCCAATAAGGAGCAGGTGTCAAGAGCCTGAGGGTGGGGCCAAGGGGAGGAGGAAACAGCATGGAGTGGTCAGAGGTGTGTGTGTTTTTGTGTGTATCTTGAGCGTGTCGCATATTTCACCATTGTGTCCAGTATTTTTGGATAAGCCACCTGGCAACCCTACTCCCCACATTGTGTCTACATTTTTACAAGTCCACCTATTATTTGGTTTAGACGGCAAATGATAGGGACACAAATATTGTTTACTTTGTTAAATTTGCTACAGAACTGCTGATGCCTGCTGCAGAATCCACCTTGTGTTTGCATAAACCTTTCTTCAAGGCAAAGAGGTCTCTCGGTTCAACAAAAGGTTACATGGAAGATGCATCAGCTAGATCTATTTTTGCTTGTAACAATTTTCAGCTGCAAGCAAAAAATATGGGTGTGTGAACATGTAAAGACAAATGATGATGTGTCTTTGGAAATGCTCCAAACGTGTATAATTGTGTGCGAAAAGTGTGCCTGATCTTATTGCTTCAAGACCTAACCTGTTTCTGTTTCGTAACCTGTGTTTGTACTTCAGATCAGAGAGCAACATATAGTAGTTGCCTGTAGCCTTTCTACATTGATCATTATTTACGTAATAATCCCGCGAAGAACAGGGCATTATTGGCCAGTAATGCCCTGTTCTGAGTGTATTATTAATATTATAGGCTAAATGTAGGCTTATTACACCCACAAACACAGAAACACACACTGCAGCCCCCTGTAAACCCACAAAACTGCAGACACACACACCAAAATACACTCTGCAACCCTCCTCCATCCTCTACACCCACTGACACACACACACACACTGCAGCCCCCTCTACACCCACAAAACAAACTGCAGATAAACATACACACCAACAAAACAGACTGCTGCCCCCTCGACATCCACAAAACACACACCAGCAGTCACCCCTCTGCACCCACTGCAGTCCCCTGTAAACCCACACACTGCAGACACACAAAACAATCTGCACCCCTCCTCCAATCACAAAACACACACTGCAACCCCCCTCTGCACCCACAAACCAACAAAACAGACTCTGCCACCTCTACATCCACAAAAACACACCTGCAGCCCCCCTGTAAACCCACACACTGCAGACACACACCAACAAAACACTCTGCACCCCTCCTCCACCCACAAAACACACTGCAGCCCCCCCCTGCACCCACAAAACACACACACAGCAAACACACACCAACAAAACAGACTCTACTGCCGCCTCTATACCCACAAAACACACACCAACAGAAGACACACACACCAATAAAACACTCTGTTGGCCCCCTTTACACCCACATCAGACACACAAACCTTTCCCCTCACTCTCCTGTACTGAGCTCTCTGCAGGTAGGGTGGGGGCTGCAGGTAGGGGTGCCTGGCTGCTGCCTCCTGTCCAATCACCTCCCATGTCTAGGCTGCAGCCACGCTGGCGCTGACCGCGCTCATGCTTGAGAGTGGTGATGTCACCAAGTGTCTCTGAACCTGCAGCCTGGTCCCAGGCATCAGGTCATTGTATGGATAGCTGTCCACCTGGCGCAGTAGTGCTGCTACAGACTAATGGGAGGATCCCTATCTAGGGCCTTCCCAACTATACTGTACTCAGTTGGCTCAGGGCCTATCTGGGGCCTAAGAGGCAGAATCAAGGCAAAGTCCAGGAAGCCACTTGCTACCTGGACACTACCTACTCCTGTCCTGGCTCCCACTCGACTGACTCGCTGGCACTAGTCCCGTGGAGGATATCCTCTACCGATTCTTGGCTCTAGCGCATGCACATTCTCCTCACGGCGCCACCTACAAGATGGTCCCCACATTGGCCATGTCCTGTGTATGCGTAATGTACACTGCAGCACCCCCTGCAAGATGGCCACGCACTCATAGCACCCTTCTCATGCGCCGAGTCTCGCGCATGTGATAGCTTAAAAAATGGCACCGCCTGCCCCGGAGCAGTTCCCCGACCCAGAGGCAGGGTGGGGGAACACCACTACATATATATATGAACCCCGTTAATTTCAGCTCCAGGTACCCCCTGCTTCCGGAGAGCCTTACCTGCGAATTAGGTGCAGGTAGCTGCTCTTCTCGGTTAGAAGATCTCGCAATCACCCCTGTTCAGATATTAACAGGCCTGCGGGCCAATAGGAACCTGTGCCATCTTTTTTCTCCTATTGGCATATTGGATAATACTTATAGTAGTAGATGCACTAGGTGCTGTGGCTATAGCTGTTGTACAGTACATGTATGAATGTATGAAACATTTACACATTTGACATATTCCAGTTAGTTGTTTTGAGCAATAATTAGTGAGGGTGGGGCGTGATTTCCACTTTGTTTATATGTTTTTATCCCTTGCTTATATTTTCCTGATCTGACTCTTCAGACTGTTTTTAAAACACTCTTCATACATAAAATAATGCTCACTTTATATACAGGCAGGCACATGCTCTAAAGTAGAGGCGGCCAACTCCAGTCCTCAAGAGTAACCAACGGGTCAGGTTTTAAGGATATCCCTGTTTCAGCAGAGGTGAATCAATCATTGACTCAGTCAAACCTGACCTGCCTTCGGCCTCTCCTACATGTTTACTTTCAATCACAACACACTATGCAGAAGGTGGTGGTTTGATGGTAACTCAAAATTGGACCAATCAGCATTATATAACCAGTTTAGCTGACAGTTCTACCGTAGCTTGTTGTTTGAGGGATGTCATTCATTTCAACAGTCCTGCTGGGAGATTGCCACCACAAGTCAGAGATGCCAATAGGAATAGAGATGTACCTTTTATACTGCTGCAGATGTCATAGAATCCAAATAAAGCTAAGGAGAAATTCAGAGGAATATGTAGGTTATCAAAATATCCTCATGGGTAGGACATTAGCCTGAGAAACCACCACCTGGGAGACAGAAATACACACCTACTCCCAGGAAGTTGAGGTCACATTGTGTTGCTTAAATAGGACAATACTGCACTTTTAAAGCAGTTCTGTTTCCATCTGGGGAAAACTACCTTCTCCTCCCTATGGCTAACATACTGCCCCGGGTGCTTCTGTAACTTATAGGAACTCATTGCTACTCAGAGCTGTTCTACTGCTAATACATATATTTTTCTTGCTATGCATCCCTTTAATTGAGAAATGGCACATTCAGGGCAAAAACCCCTGATAATCTGTAGTCCCTGTTAATGTGAAATAAATATAGTTGTTTTTTAAACAGTGTACGAAATAATTACTGAAGATAACAGTGATAGACCAATGGCATTAACTTTAAGCTAAATAGAAGTGTAAATTACCAGCATCTTAATAACTTGTATTAAAAAAAGTGATATAAGACAGGGACATGGAATCAGACCTGAAAATACATTTATATAAAACGTATGGCTAGATTTCAGTAACTTAATGTGAAGGTCAATTTTTAAATAGTTTATGTTTTAAATTGTAAATTTGTAGAAAAGGGAAATGAAAATGTGATTATGTTTATCCCACATGCTCCAACAACTTATATTTATTATTGTATATATATTCATGTTTGAATAAGTAATATTTAGCTAACCATTAACTGAAGGTTAAGTCATATCTCAGTGAGATAAATATAAAGCGTACTAAAGATGCAATTTAAAGTGTAGGGGTCTATTTGTAAGGACATTTATGCTTTCAGAAATACAGTAATCTTCTAACTAGCACTAATTCTCTGCTGATGTGTCTCCAAAAATATATTATCAAAGCCCTGCAGCTGGGGCAAAATGCCACTGCCGTCTTATAGCAGGCAAGGACTGACCACATCTTGCCAGTATTACAAGATCTACACTTTCTCCCGCGGAGCAAATGGTTATTTTTAAGATCTTGACCCTTACCTTCATGGCTAACCATGGACTTGCCCCCCCCCCTCTTACCTTCAGAACTGTCTAATCAATAACAACACCCCCAATCATGCTCTCAGATCTGCCATCACCCCTCAACAGATTGAGCCTCGGTTTAAGGTCAATAAAGCTGGTGGAAGAGCTTTTCCGAGAACCGCCCCAAGACTGTGGAGTAAGCTCCATGCAGCATTAATAAATAAGGATGTTTTGCTTCCATTAAGAAATGAGTTAAAAACCTTCCTTTTTAACCAAAACATTGTAAATAGACCCTAATACCCTGGCATACAGCTTTCCTGCTGCTATTTGTGCTCTCTGGCCTTCCTCGTTGTTCCCCTGTGTGTTTTCAGTAGGTCCCAGTTCTAGGTCTGGGATGGGTGTCCTCCATAAGTTCCTACACGTGCTCTAGAACTGAGTTTCTTGGTGAGTAGAGCATTAGAAATAAAAATCGAAATAAATAAAATAAAGGGATTTATGTGCCCACCGGCAGGGGGTGAGTCAGCGGTCCGACCTGGAGGTCAATCACAACTTCCGGTGTCTGCCGCCAGAACGGACCTCCTCCCTACTCCACAGGTTGGGACTTTGGTGGTTGGGAGGAGTTGAAAGAAACTTGGGGGCAAGGGGGTGTTGACAGGGACTTGAGGGGAGTTGAGAGGGACTGGTGGTGGGGTGGGAGGAGTGCAAGAGACTAGTGACGGGGGTGAAAGACTGATGGGGAGAGGGAGGGGAGATAGTGAGGAAGGGAGAAAGAAAGAAGGGAGGTGAGAGAATGGAAGGAGGTGAGGGAGAGAATAGGGGCAGGGAGGGGTGAACAATAATGGGGGGGAGGAGAGAAAGGGGGGAGAAAAGGGGAGATTGTGTGGGAGCAAGAAAGAGGGAGGTGGGGAGAAAAGTGCAGGGAGAGAGAAGACATAAAATAGATTAAAAAAATGACAGGATTGTTTTGCCTGGTCCTATTAAAACCAATTGGTGGAACTCGCCCCAGGCCAAAATACCTAGTTCCTCCTCTGCATGTGCCATTGTATTCATAGAAATGTGCTTCACAATTTTGTTAATCCTTGGCATTCAACAGAATAGTGCTATTACATCTACAGGAAGACACTGTCCTTGTTATACAAAAAATAACACTATAACTACTATCAGGAAGTGAATGTAGCACTGGGAACATGTGTTTGCAGAGTCCTACTTGTACAGAGGTTAACAGGTTATTTCAAGGAATAAACTCCTGGCATCAGGAATGCATGTGTAAGAGGGTGTTAGGAACCTCTTGTGGCTCGGAGGGAGTGTGGTAGGTTCCGCTGTGGCACGGTAATACAGGGCGCCGCCATGTTGTTGGACAACCTTGCAGAGAGCACTGATAGAGTGGAAAGGTCGCGCATGCGCAATGGAAGCGCGCGAACGTCGGACCTGTAAGGGAAAGGCTCCGTTGAGGAACTACAACTCCCATGAGCTCCTGGGCAGTCACCTGACTTGAGGAGCCAATCAGAAGGCTAGGATTGCGGGAGGAGGAAAGGGAAGCGTGGGGGAGAGACCACGCTAGCCAGAGGGGATCCGGAAGGTAAAGGAGGAGGGTGTGTGCGTGCAGGGGGTCCGTGACCCACCTGCATAGGCTAGCTTTACCCCGCAGGCCCTTAGGAGTACCCCTGAGTCACAGTAGGCTGCTGTGCTGCAGGGACGCCCATAGTGGTAACGATCCGTCACCTTATTGTGTAGACAGCAGCTAGGGACAAGGGTGCTGAGCAAGTTGGTGGTGAGCTGTTTGGGACCACCAACACCGTTTACAGGCGCTGATCCCGCCTTAGGCGTAACTCTTTGGGGACACTAGTGAGTGGCCAAAGGCCTAATACACGGAGCAATCCTTTCTATTAAGTAGAAGGACACGGTGTGTGGGGCACGTGGTGATGGGACAGAGACATACTCATTGCGAGCATGGCAGAGCCACTACTATTCAAGGACAATACTCTGTAGGAGTGTGGCGGAGCCGCTAAGGTTATAAGGACATTACTAGTTAGCTGTGTTAGGGTATAAGTGAATAAGCATATAGTATAAGTGTATGTGTTATGTGTTTCTGCAATTTATAGAGTGCTAAGGTTATCGTTCATTACAGTAAAACTGGTTGCAATCATGTGGTGGTATGTTTCTTGCCCAGGGGAATCTTACACGATGGGGATCCTGGGTAAGTTGAGGCGCTGCGCTAATTAAGTGTACCAAGGCTCCCAGCTAGCGGAGGCTCAGATCTCCTGGAGCCGCAGGTGTGTGCAGTGACCAGTAGTCTCTTTAGAGTGTTAGAAAAAGGGCTACATTTGGAGGCGCTGCTGAGAGCTCAGACCTGGGGTGCCCAAGATTTTTTTCCCATTGTGATCATTTTTTTTGCTCGTTCCATCATGTTTGTGCCCTCGCAGTCCAAGGTGCGCAAGTGGGCCCAGCGGCAGGAAATTCCCCTGACACGTGCCCTTGCCGTGGGACACGTACCCGCCACCCTCTCCCTGGGTACAGTGACAGATCATGTCAGGAAACGTCTCTCCTGGATACTGCCCGAGTACAAGACCACTATTATGATGGGGAATATGCCTGGCGTAAAATACTGTTCGCTACAGACCAGGATATATGCCCCAACGCTCTGCCCCCAGTACTAATTCTGCCCGACGCCCCCGGCATTCAATGTCCGTTAGTACCGGTGGACTCCGCCGAACCCCTGGCTGCGTCCACCCCACAGAGGGGCCACACTGGTCCATCAAGTACTGCCACGACCAGTCCTGTCCGTACCCCTGTGAGCGGCTTGACCCCCCCGATGGCCCGCCGCAATGGGCCTAGGCACTTCATTCACCCCCTCGGCCATTAGGCCCGCGCTGAGCAGAACCAGCCTGTCAAGACTAGATGCCTGGTCCCCTGCTGGGGGTAGCCTGCCGGATAACGCCTCCATCCCTGTGCTTGCAGAAGCCATTCACCACACTACGCAGTCCCTCCAATACCGAAAGCTGAAGGCGTTTTCTGGGGACAAACCTACTCCCATGGGATAAGTCGGATTCGAGGAATGGCTGGACCACACGGAACAGGTACTTCCTGAATGGTCATTCACAGATGCCGTCCGGAGGCAGCGCATAATTGAGTGCCTGCGGCCCCCAGCATCCCAAATGTTGCACTGCTATCGGGACGACCACCCGGATGCTGATGCGGCTGGCATCATCTACTCCCTGACCAAAGTGTATGGGGTTCCTGTGGATGCCTTTGCGCTAATGGCCAGGTTCCATGCTCTGACCCAGAAAGAAGGAGAGATGGTGTCTGACTTCCTTCGACGGTTGCATCTGGATCTGTGGACCTTGGTGAGAAAGGGAGTGGTGCCAAATGTGGAGGCCAACGGACTACGCACCACGCAGCTACTGAGGGGGCTCCTTCCATTACACCCGGTGTCTGTACGCATCAGCGGCTGTCTCACGCCGGGGCAAGCACTGGCGTTCGACGACCTGATAGATCGGGTCCAGGCACATGAGACTGTACTACTGGGGCGTGACCTGACCCCAGGAAAGAAGACGGTGGTTGCGGCTAAAGACGCCAAGAAGTCGGAAGCTAAAGCTGAGGCGCCCGGGGATGCGAACCCAGAAAAAGAGGACTTTGAAGCGTCTGCGGCCTCCAGGGAGCGCTCCGCGTCGGGGGGAGCATCGCCGACCTTTCGAGACAACGCCTCGGCGCTGATGGATACTGGGTCCCAGGTGACCATCGTGTATCGGCCCTTCTACGATCAACACTTGCACTGGCTGCCGCTACTATCTGCTGACTCCTTGCGATTGAGAGGGTTAAGCCATGAAGACTACCCTATTGACGGGGTGGTGAAGGTACACCTGGACATTCCCCAGTTGAACACCGGCAAGCATCATCCCATGGAGGTGGAGGCCTTAGTCTGTCCGGAACCCCAGGATCATCCCAGCGCCCCGATAATCATGGGGACCAACACAGACATTGTACAAGCTGTGCTCCGCATATATATGCAAGAAGCGGGTGAATCACCGTTGCTGGCTCTAGCTGCTTGTCCGGCATTACAAGAGGTTTGCGGTAAGATTGCGACCGAAGAGGAGCATGGGATGCTGTATAGCCAAGAGCGGGGGTTAACCGAGATTCCGCCCGGGGAAGGAAGAATGATGGTCGCCGCCTGTCATTATCCCGCCAGACGTCCGGAGGATCAACTGTTCCCCTTGGAAAGCTCGACCCGCGATGACCAACGGCTCGGCTACGAAGTATTGGCCTCGATAAAGAAGTGGTCAGGAAAAATTCTGGCTGGAACCCAGGTGTACGTGCGGAACCTTTCTCCCTACACCATGTGCATTGACCGCCGGCAACCATTGGGTCGAATCTATCCAGTAACCCCGGAGGAGAATACTGTAGGTGAGCGCCTGGTAGCCACCGCACATGCCGTGACCCCCAGGTTGGCATTTGACTTCGGAGACTCGCCCTTGACGGAGGGCTGGAGAGGAAGACTGCAGACCAAGCTGGAAGAACGACGGGGGGTGTTCTCCCTAAGTGATATGGATGTGGGGTGCCGTCGCAGCGCCCGCCACACCCTTCGATTGAGCGACCCCGCACCGTTCCGGGAGCGTTCTCGCCGCATAGCACCCTGAGACGTGGATGAGGTGAGGAGATTACTAGCCGAAATGGAGGAAGCTGGTATCGTTCAAGGATCATGCAGTCCCTATGCCTCACCCATCGTAGTGGTTCGCAAAAAGAATGGGACCGTACGTCTCTGCGTGGACTATAGGACCTTGAACAATTGTACGGTAACTGATCAGTATACCCTCCCACGCATCGAGGACCTCTTGAACGCCTTGACGGGAAGTAAATGGTTCAGTGTACTAGACTTGAGGTCAGGGTATTATCAAGTACCCATGGATCTGGAAGATCAGGAGAGAACGGCCTTCATCTGCCCGCTAGGGTTCTACCAGTTCACCCGCATGCCGCAAGGGATATGCGGGGCTCCTGCCACCGTTCAGAGGCTAATGGAAAAGACCCTGGGAGATCTGAACCCACAAGAATGCTTGGTGTACCTGGACGACATTATAGTGTTCGGGAAGACGCTAGAGGAGCATGAAGAGCGGCTGATGAAGGTGTTGGATCGACTTCAAAAGGAGGGGCTTAAACTGTCCCTGGATAAGTGCAAATTCTGCCTCACGTCCATGACATACGTGGGTCACATTGTATCAGCTGAAGGAATATCCACCGACCCAGGGAAGAGAGAGGCAGTGGTGAATTGGCCCCGGCCTAATAACGTCCAAGAACTTCGATCCTTCCTGGGGTTCTGCGGCTACTACCGGCGATTTGTGGAGGGCTACTCAAGCAAAGCTAAACTCCTGAATAATCTCTTAAAAATCTGTCCTGAGGACACCGGCAGGAAAACCACCACAGCACAAACGCTATTTGGAGAGAAATGGACCTCTGCTTGTGAGCAAGCGTTCTTGAAATTGAATACCATCCTAACGCAGGCCCCAGTGCTGGCCTATGCCGACCCCGACCGAGAATACGTTCTACACGTGGATGCCAGCTTCAGTGGCCTGGGAGCAGTGTTGCACCAGAAACATGACACAGGGCTTCGCCCAGTGGCGTATGCGAGTCGAAGCTTGACTCCAACCGAACAGAACTATCCTGAACACAAGTTGGAGTTTCTAGCCCTCAAATGGGTTGTAGTGGATAAGCTACATGATTACTTGTATGGGGTACAGTTTGAAGTCAGGAAAGATAACAACTCAATGACTTACAGCAACACGTCCGCCAAATTGGATGCGACAGGTTACCGGTGGTTGGCAGCGCTGGCCAACTATCGGTTCAACCTTAAGTATAAACCAGGGCCCACTAACACAGGGGCCGAAGCTCTGTCACGGAGGCTGGGGCTTCAACCCACCATGGATGAGGAGGTATGGGAGGAAATTCCAGGGCCTGGCATACGTGCCCTATGTTCACTAGCAGCAGTGGTCAATGACCAGGTGGCGTTCTCAGAGCTAAGAGTAGCTGACTCATTAGGGTGTCAATCCCGATCCATTCCCCGGGCCTACCGAGGTCGGGAAGGGATGAACATTACAGAAGATAAAATCATTTCCTGGAAAGAATTGGTGCAACACCAGATCCAAGACCCAGTGGTGGAACTAGCTCGCCAAGCTCTGCAGCAAGAGAACCCCTCTATTCTTAAGCAAGCGTCCAGAGAACTGGTGAAACTATTGTTGAATGAGTTCGGAAAGTTCGAACTGGACAATTGCCTCTTGGACCGGGTCATTCCATACAACAATCACCCCGACCGGCGACAATTATTCTTGCCCAAAGGTCTGAGAAATATGGTCCTACGGGCCCTACACGATGATCATGGCCATCTGGGCGTTGACAAAACGTTCGGGTTACACCTGGGACCGGTTCTATTGGCCAAAAATGAGGCCGTCAGTGTAACTGCATTGCCGACAGTGTACCCGCTGCATACAGAGGAAGACATTTTGCACTCGGGCGGCCCCCATGGCTCATTTGAAAAGCTCTGGCCCCATGGATTTGGTGTGCATGGATTTCTTGTGTATCGAGCCAGGCACCCGGGGTATCGGCAACGTACTGGTGATTACCGACCACTATACCAGATACGCTCAAGCGCTCCCCACCAAAGATCAATGGGCGGTGACAGTGGCTAGAGTATTGTGGGAGAAATATTTCATCCATTATGGATTACCGAACCGACTCCACTCTGATCAAGGCAGGGATTTCGAGAGTACTCTCATCAGAGAACTGCTGAAGTTGTTAAATATAGCTAAGTCACGGACTACCCCGTATCACCCAGAGGGGGATGCTATACCCGAACGGTTCAACCGAACACTACTTGACATGCTGGGGACATTAAAAGGCTCTCAGAAGACTGAGTGGAGCATGCATGTGGAGACGTTGGTGCATGCCTATAACTGTACTCGACATGAGTCTACAGGGTACACCCCGTACTTTTTGATGTTTGGGATAGAAGCTAGGTTGCCCGTGGATGTGCGACTGCGGATATCTACCGATGGGGTATCTAACCGGACGCACTTTCGATATGTGCAAAGGTTGCAAGACAGTCTGCAGCAAGCCTATAAATTGGCTGAGAAGGCGGCAGCGCAACTGAACGCGAGTAATAAAAGGCGCTATGACCACAAGGTGCGACATAAAGAAATTCGTCCGGGAGACGCAGTCCTTCTTCGTAATCTGGGCATTCCCGGAAAGCACAAACTGGCAGACCGGTGGAGGGATGGGGTGTATGAAGTGGAATCACAGATGCCTGGCCTCCCGGTTTATCGTATCAAGGACTCCGAAGGCCGGGTAAAGGTGTGGCATAGGAACCATCTACTGCCCATACCTCAAGTAGGGGACAACGAATCAGAAGTGCCCACGGTTTCAATTGAAAATACAGAGGATGGCCTAGAGACTGTAATAAATGTCACCTCTGAGAATTCTATGGAGGGAACCTCTCAAAGGGGCCTTCCGACCGCAGGGGCATCTCCCGAAGGAGCTACGGGTAAAGAGCCCCTTGGTCCAACGACAGAGACGCTGACTCCAGTGAGCCAGCCGCTAGACCCGCAGAGCCCGTGTTTTGTGCCACAAAGAGACTTTGTAGACCTATCAAGCCCCTCAAGGGCAGAGTTGGAAATGCCAAATGAGATTTGCTATTCTCTCGAGGAGGTAGCCGAAGAGCAACTTCGTAGAAGTCAAAGAACTGGTCAACCTCCAATGAGGATGGCTTATGATCAATTCGGGGCACCCCATTATGAGGCTCAGAAGTGGGCTCGCCGCAGAGTGCAGTCTGTAGCGGTAATGTTCAATGAAATGTGCAATTTGATATAGAGCGATAAGTCAGATGTACTGTGTTGCGTTATTGTTTTATTATATAACATTCTGTGTATAGTTACGTAGGTGTAGCCCAAGCGGGGACGTTGGATTCTGCAAGGGGGAGAATGTAAGGGGGTGTTAGGAACCTCTTGTGGCTCGGAGGGAGTATAGTAGGTTCCGCGGTGGCACAGTAATACAGGGCGCCGCCATGTTGTTGCGCAACCTCGCAGAGAGCACTGATAGAGGGGAAAGGTCGCGCATGCGCAAAGGAAGCGCGCGAACGACGGGCCTGTAAGGGAAAGGCTCCGTTGAGGAACTACAACTCCCATGAGCTCCTGGGCAGTCACCTGACTTGAGGAGCCAATCAGAAGGCTAGGATTGCGGGAGGAGGAAAGGGAAGAGTGGGGGAGAGACCACGCTAGCCAGAGGGGATCTGGAAGGTAAAGGAGGAGGGTGTGTGCGTGCAGGGGGTCCGTGACCCGCCTGCATAGGCTAGCTTTACCCCGCAGGCCCTTAGGAGAACCCCTGAGTCACAGTAGGCTGCTGTGCTGCAGGGACGCCCATAGTGGTAGCGATCCGTCACCTTACTGTGTAGACAGCAGCTAGGGACAAGGGTGCTGAGCAAGTTACTGGTGAGCTGTTTGGGACCAGACAGCTACACAGCGGACATCAAAGACAAGCAGAGGATTCGCCTGATCCTTTTTGAGGTGTTACCGGTCACCGCCAGGTATTTACAGCAAGTGCACCAACACCGGTCAACAGGCGCTGATCCCGCCTTAGGCGTAACTCTTTGGGGACACTAATGAGTGGCCAAAGGCCTAATACACGGAGCAATCCTTTCTATTAAGTAGAAGGACACGGTGTGTGGGGAACGCGGTGACGGGACAGAGACATACTCATTGCGAGCGTGGCAGAGCCACTACTATTCAAGGACAATACTCTGTAGGAGTGTGGCAGAGCCACTAAGGTTATAAGGACATTACTAGTTAGCTGTGTTAGGGTATAAGTGAATAAGCATATAGTATAAGTGTATGTGTTATGTGTTTCTGCAATTTATAGAGTGCTAAGGTTATCGTTCATTACAGTAAAACTGGTTGCAATCATATGGTGGTATGTTTCTTGCCCAGGGGAATCTTACACGACGGGGATCCTGGGTAAGTGGAGGCGCTGCGCTAATTAAGTGTACCCCAGGCTCCCAGCTAGCGGAGGCTCAGATCTCCTGGAGCCGCAGGTGTGTGCAGTGACCAGTAGTCTCTTTAGAGTGTCAGAAAAAGGGCTACACATGGTAAAGCACAGAGTGCAGCAATGCCTCAAAGTATTCCCTTCCCCCTTAAAAAGGAGCAACCCAAGCAATATCCTACACGTGTTAAAAAAAAAAAAAAAAAAAACAGTTCTGTAGTATTAGATAATACCATCTTTCTTTTAAAATTCAACGCTTAATGTCATTTTTAATGGGTTTTAATATTCTGAGCATCTTTTGATTTCTGTAGCAGGCTTTAGCCCACCTTCCCAGCAGTGCAAGATCTTGTAACTTTCCTGTTTGTGATCATCTGTTTATAACAGAAGAAGGTGGCCCTGCTCAGCCCTGCTCAGCACTAATACGTACCGGAGGGGTGCTGTTTATAACAGAAGAAGGTGGCCCTGCTCAGCACTAATACGTACCGGAGGGGTGCTGTATATAACAGAAGAAGGTGGCCCTGCTCAGCACTAATACGTACCGGAGGGGTGCTGTTTATAACAGAAGAAGGTGGCCCTGCTCAGCCCTGCTCAGCACTAATACGTACCGGAGGGGTGCTGTTTATAACAGAAGAAGGTGGCCCTGCTCAGCACTAATACGTACCGGAGGGGTGCTGTTTATAACAGAAGAATGTGGCCCTGCTCAGCATTAATACGTACCGGACGGGTGCAGTGATAATCTGTTGTCAATATTCCCAGCCGTTTGAGCTGTAAACTGTAACAATAGATCATGTTACCTTAGGCGCGCCTATAGTGCTGTCGATGGCGACAGCGACACGACGGGTGACGTCACCCAAAAGTTATATTTCGCCAGGCGGCGGCGGTGCGGGTTTCCGGCCATTTGATTGGTTCAAGGGGCGTCACATGAGGCGACAGCCCTTGAAAAATCACATTTTGCCGGCTACCAGTCTTTGCGATGGCGCCGTCGCGCTTACTATAAGCACACGTGGAGGCGGCAATGCATTTGTTTTCGGGCGACGTCGCGTCACTGGCACTATAAGTGCAGCCTTAGTAATAAGAATATATTGTAGCTGCTGAGTTACACTGACTGAAGGATTGATTCAAAACTGAAAGGTGACCCCTGGGAAGCTGGATTTTGCTGATTGATCACGGGAGAACGAATCAATCGGCAGCTTAGGGAATTCGTTTCCCATAAAGGTAATGAAATGTTGCATAGATTAAAAGAGAAAAAATATATTTTTTTTATTTAGCGTCTTGGATTGCCTCTTTCATTGTAAACATTGCATAGCATATTTAATGACTTACTAATATCGTAATAATATTATAATCATAATGCTGTAAAATTGATTTTGTATTGCTTTTTATACTAATTAAACCTTGTATGCTTGGGATATGCACATTGAGATTTGACAAATAAGGATTAAAATGAGTAAAGATTTAAGGTTAATTAGGGAAATGCACAGGTCAGCGTCTTTGTGTAGAATTGCCAATGCAGTAGTCTTGTCACTGTGAATATATTTCTTATTTGAACACTAGAAAAAAAGTATTGGTTCATAAACTCATATACATACCTTTCTTGAACACTATGTATAATAAAAATGGTATATATCATCTTACCTTCAGTCATGCGGGAGACGCTGCAGACGGAGAGACGGCTGCAGACGGGGACAGAGACGGCTGCCCAGTTCATCTAAAAGGTTAGTACCAGTATTTCTCCCCAGCAGAAGGCCCAAAAGCGTCCCATTCAGAAGCATGGAACCCCACAGAGCTAATCCTCTAGTTCAGGGGTGCGCAAACTTCTGGTGCTGAGCCCCTCTGCCTGCTCTCCCCCAGTGCTCGCACCCCCCCCCCCTTACACGTGTGTGCGGCGTCAAATGAAGCCGTGGGGTCATGTGACATCACGGGAACCCCGCGGCATCATTGTTGATGCATTGCCATGGCGACGCGTCATCTGAAGCCGGCGGAATCACGGTAAGTGAATTACAGAGGCCTGGCGCGGTCCCCCGGCATTGAATTTAATAGAAAAACAATATTGCGCTCCTTCCCCCCCAGTATGCGCACCCCTGCTCTAGTTTACTGTTCTCGGGGCCGCGAGAGCTGTAGCTGCAGTGCAGCCGCACGGGAACAGGCAAAATCACAGCACCGAGATCAGTAAGTATTGCTACTTCTGTATGGTAACCATCTATACTTGTAAAGATTTTCCCTTGCTTTCTTGTAGTCCAGAGATTGAGAGTCCAGTCTCTTACTTTGCATTAGCTTGCCTTCTTTGACTAATTAATACATGTTTTAAAGTCTTCAGTTTCATGTTATACTCTGCATCTTATTATATAAATTATCCTGATGAACAAACTACTCTTCTCTCTACTACAGATGTGTGAATGTCATCAAATTAACTTTTGCAAAAATATTTGTTTTCTCTTAAATTACATGGTTTTTTTTTTATCACTGAATTTTACAGGACACAGGATTTTGCAAAATGGCACTGAATATCAGTAATGAAAGAGCCATGTTACTTTGTGCACTGACTTTTAGTGCTGTTACATTATTTTGCTAAGCTTGCCGTGGCTGCAAAAACAAAACTACTGCAAATTTCGCCCGATTTGCAAACTTTAGCAAAACATGAGCGCGTCTCTCCTCTCTACGCCAGCAGCAGGGGATGTCTGATAAATAGTTCTGTAAATAAGGTAGGTAAAAGCATGACTCATGCTATCTATCCATAAAGAACAATTTGCTGCAGCATAAAGGTATGCAGTAACTGGGACAAAGTTCATATAGTATATAGTTATTGTGCCGAATACAGTAAAATAGGATTTGTGAAATAAAAGGTTAAACTTGATATTTCAGCGACATCAAGTATACAATAATTAGAATACTATTAGCATATCAGAATTGCTAATAATATCTAAATGATACATAATACCAGCAGCATGTGTGTATTACACATACTACATATTATTATTAAACAGTTAGTGATATGAGAACAGAGGGAAGAAGGTGACAGTAGGTGAGATGGGAACTGAATTGAGGAAGATATAACATTTATATTAATTGGATAAATGCATGAAGTAAATGTGCTTTTGTATCACACGTTCCACAGCTCAAACAGCTGAACGCACAGAAATCTCTGCCGCTTACCATGGAGCGCGCCTTGGTCAGATATACAGTAGCAGGTGGTATAAAAGTACCAACACATAGGAAAATATTTCATGTAGTAAACCAGTACACAAGTGGGCAGAAGGCAAGACCAGAACCTTTATTGGTTACTGGCTGAGATAAACACCGATATTCAAGAAATGCCTGCACTGTCAAAATGTATATAAAAACTAATAATTATCTTTTTCAGTTCAACAACTTCGACATCAATGCCTATTTAACACAATCTGATTAGTTATTCCATAACTCCTGTGCCTAGTGCTCCTGCCTTCATTCTTGGCCCACTCTTTTGAATTTAGCTAGTGTTTCCACCAGTGTGAGGGTTAATAGTTAACATAACATTCAAATAGAAATTGAACTCGTGTTACCTGCAAAAATAAACATAGATTTTGGTGTTGCACATATATAGAATACTTGTTTTTTCTCTGCTCCTCTAAGACCTTTGAAACCTTAGTAAAGAAAAAAAAAAAATCTCTCTGCAGCACGATGAAAATTGGTGGATTATAGCATTGCTATAGTGAAATTACCAGTGTGAGCAAGGGTAGGAGAGTTGTTAAACGGTGGCGTGCAGGGTGAAATTACGTGATCAAAGAACGCGACACAGTGAAACAAGGGTGGAGGTAGAGATGAAAATATGTGCTTTTATTATTAGTGAACAGTGAGAAGACGCATACAGAAGTGCTTGAATTTCCTACAATTAACACAAATGCAAATTAACACTAATGGAAGACATACAGCACAATGGTGGTATTACAGTATGTTTTTACAAAGCGATGTTATTCTACAGTACAGTTTAAGTATACTCCATAAATACTCACCCATCAAAGTATTTCCCAAGTATCTACTGGCACTCAAAAGCATTTCTTTTCAGCCTTAACCACTCTCTTCAATCCCTCCATCTACCTCATCTTCTTGCATCATGCATTAGCATTTCAAGCCTTCTCTTATACAGAAAGCTATTAAGACTCCGAATTAGACAGTATAAACCAGGGTTTTTTTTTTTTTTTTTTAAACGCTTTTCTCATTAGGAAAAAACAAAGCTACAGGTCTCAGAATCACTTTTAGAACCTTGTTTGTTTTAAAAGAAGATATACCCTTTAAAAATATAATTTTAAACGTTCAAAATAATGTTTGCACTCTGCTGGAGCTATAGAAAATGAAATCTAAAATAAGATAGTTGATTCCCCCTCCCCCCCACCCCCCTCTTTGTGTCTCGGGTCACATTCCAGGCATTCTGGATTTTTTGTGTGATTTATGACATTAGATTTTTGAAGCGCATTGAGACTCATTGCTAATCCTGCTGGTTGTTCTAAGAGAGTTCTATTTCACCTGTCTTTTTTAGATGGCAGCAGCAGTAAGGAAGCGGTTAGGTTTGTAATATTCTACAACAGGGGTGGCCAACTCCAGTCCTCAAGGGTCACCAACAGGTTAGATTTTCAGGATATCCCTGCTTCAGCACAGGTGGCTCAGTCATTCTGACTGAGCCACCTGTGCTGAAGCAGGGATGTCCTGCGAACCTAACTTGTTGGTGACCCTTGAGGACTGGAGTTGGCCACCCCTGTTGTAGAAGAAGCAGAAACCAGGAAGATAACTGCTAAGTAGAAATATCTATCTATCTATCTATCTATCTATCTATCTATCTATCTATCTATCTATCTATCTATCTATCTATCTATCTATCTATCTATCTATCTATCTATCTATCTATCTATCTATCTATCTATCTATCAGCCTCTCTGACATATCCACTGTAATAAACAATACTACTCATTTAAAATGCTTGAATCTTAATCCCTAATAAGAAAATATGAGTATCTCAATTACTTATTTTAGACTCTATATTGTACAGTTCCTACTGTGTATTGTACATGTGCATTTCTAAACATGTTGAGGCTAAATTGTAAATATGGTATAATGTGCCTTTGAATTGGCAGCAAGCCTTGCATCCTACTTCTGTATTTGCAATGCATTTGCATTTGCGAGCTATATCTGGTGCTATCAAGGGATGTGACGCAAGTCTGCTTTACAAATGTGGGAGGAAGGCCTTGCATATATAATCTTTCGTTAATATAGTAATAGTCTTCATTTCAATAACAAATAGCAAAGAAGACGAGAGGGAACTATGCATCAAGCTCCTGAGCAGTGTGTCTAAATGGCACATCAAAGTCTTTTTCGTTTGTGACTGTCAAATATAAAACATGTAAAAAGAGGATTAAATCTTAAAACAGCAATTCCCCCTGAAATTGATTCATTTGTGTATGCTTATCTGAACCGGAGGACCCCCCAAAGCTCATCTGTGGTCCCTTACCACCTGGAAATCTGTGGTTCCCAAGCACCAAGACTTAATTTGTTCTAGATTTCTAGAAAATCTAAAAACATGGACATCGGGGTCCCCAATTGAAAGTGCAATGTCATCTCCTAATGATATTACACCTTGCCAATGGCTGTGGGAGTGAGCCCTCCGTACCCCAGAGCTATTTTATGTCCAGGAGGCACATATATTTGCAAGGTGCCAGATCACCATAATGGTGGGGTCCCCAGATGGGGGACCACAAGGCAGCCTGGTTCAGGTAAGCTTTTTAAAAAAAATAAAATAAAGAGTAGCATGGATTACTGCTTTAATCTGATTGGTATCCAGGGAAAATAAAGGGGATGAAAAAATGAGCCATAGACACACTAACTCCTTCCTAACTCCTCTTGTTGCTTCATATAACCACTCCCCTAATAGCATGTTAATGCAAGCATGGTGAAATATAAAGAAAGTAGCTTGATTCACTGAAATCCAGAGATGGCTGTTTACATTGACTCTAAACATGAATTTATAGTAGAACTGGGATTGACAAACAGAACCATTGGTTGGCAACTCATGGATGATTGGCCAGTTAAATGGCCCCAGAACTCTTAAACCCAGATCCACAAAATGGTGCTAAGCTTTAGATCCTATAGGAGCTCAGGCTTGCTAAAGCTTAGCACCCTTTTGTGGAGATGGGCCTTAATTTCTAAATGTAGCACAGAAGTGAGGTAGGTCAAAGGAGTGAAGTCAATCACTTATGCACGCAAGTATAGCACTTTATATAATCCTACCCTCCCTAGTTCCTCTCCCTTTTTATATTCACTTTTTCTTAGGATCAGGGTTAGCCTCTTCCTCTGTCTCTGGACCCTCTGGCATAAACACACTTACAGTGAAATCGCTAGTCTCAGTGCCATATTTGTTCTTCGCCCGAATGCAGTATTTTCCAGAGTCGGCTGTGGTGACATTGGTAATGGTGAAGCTGGCATATTTCCCAGACTCGAATTTCAGGATGCAGTGAGTGTCTCCAGACAGTTCTCTCTCATTCTTCAGCCAGGTGACCTCAGGAACCGGATCTCCCCAGACATTGCAGGTAAGATTAAGTGCCTGGAAAAATGAATGAAATGAAGAAACATTGGCTTGCGCAGAAGTTTATCTATTTTACTCCTTATCTTAAAATAATATATGTTAGATAGGATATATTATTGTGATTACTGCCATCATTCCACATCTAGTGTTATTTTTCCTCCTTCATGTGACTTGTTGTAGTGTACTTTTTGTGGTCTGCTAAAAGTTATCACAAGCTACTGTACATCAAATCTGCTCTTTTCAAGGATCAACAGCTACTGTACTAGAACTTACAACTTCCTCTTCAATATTTACCTGTATAAGTTCCCCAACTACCAAGCAGTTCACTAATTCCAACAAAATCAAGTACATTCCATTTAAGATCATCTTCCCAATCTCTGCTGTTTAAAAATAAGAAGCTGAAACACTCTAAAATGTTCTTACCATGCATCTCACTTCTGTAATGGACTAGAAAGGTTCTATTTTGAGTTGAGCTGCCTTTATTTCTCTTGCTGAGTTTGCCGTCAATACCGTAGTAAGAACAGTTAAATATTTTTGCTTGATGTAAAGAAAGACTTCTGTGTTACCAATTGGAACATTTCCTTGTCCCACTTATATTCTTGTGTATATACTGTAGTTAAGATGCATTCCTTTTGACTGCCAGTGAAACGTACCCTGTTCCAAAAATATACATGCTACCCTGTATAATGATACTTCATATCTCCTATATACCAGAATCTTCTTTCTGCTAGAATATATGACAGCTTTTAGTTCTTAAGATCTGTCACTTTCTCTTAATAGAGATGTATCCCAGGACTGATTTCACTATTGTTATGACAATGGACAAAATCACCTTTCCTAGTAGACCACTTTAAACCCCAGTACGTTTATCTTTATTATGTAGTTTTGATAGCAGTGTTCAAGTCAATTTATCAGCACAGTCTGGTTAAGTGCTGGCTTTCAAACGCCTTCTCCTAACAATATGGGATTGATAAAACATGTATTTGTATTCATAAAAGCAGAGCTACAAAAATACCAGAATGTATAGAAATTTAAGCAAATACCCAGGAATCGACAGATGTACCCGGAAAATGTGCACTTCGTTCATATATATGCTGCTGCATTGTTGTCTTGCTGTAGTTGCTTTACAGATTACAAACTATTATTACTTTTAGCTGTGCTTAATAGTCAGAAGGTATCCAGTTGCACACTTTAGTTAGCTTACTATACCTTTCCTTCCTGAATGGTAACAACATCAGGCAAACCCCCTAGTACCCTGGCACGATCTGAAAAACAGAAATGGAGTTAAGATATAGTTAGGATAATTCATACATTGCCTTCATTTTAAGCAAGACTTACTTTCTCTGTTGATTCATATTAACAGTAACTATGCGTTTATGGCTTTCAGTAAAAGTCACAGGAAAAATAACACTGTTGACCTGTATGACATTCCTCTTCCATGGCTAAGGTCAAGGGACAGGGCCAAGTGACAGCTATTCCATGTCCAAGCACAGAAAGGATTCAAGGTAACGTATGGTTACCATCTTACTGTAGAATGTGTCATTATCCAGGAGAGGCTTTTCATTTAGGATGGATCATTTCATGGGGTTTCTTTATCAATGAATATAAACTTATTATGTATTGTTAAACTGATCACCAGAGCAATTAGTTTGAATAAGCAGTTCTTGGTGGTTAGTCACAGCAAATAATCTAATTATATGTATCAATATCTGCATCAATGACTTGGATCGTTCCAACAATCATCATGGTAATGATCCAACACAAATGTTGACTTGCTATCATTATGACATACTACAATGTTTGATTTTTCACCTTTATTTCAGGTGCTATATGCTACCTTTATTCAATATGTATATGAAATGTAACATTGAAAGATCAAACTTACTTTTTTCTGCTATGGCTGCTTGCCTGTTGATGGAGCAAAGAAAAAAAAAAAAATATTAATATATCAGGTGAGTAGTCTTTGATTATATGATTATAGGTAAATTAGTATGTATCCCGTCTCTGCATCGACTATGGTTTTATTCTTTATCAGTATAGAGCACTTTGATGCATACCATGCACTGTGGAACTGGTCCATTCACTGCAGAAAAGCTCTGCACAAATATGGCTTTCCAGTACGTTTGAGACACCCTCATAGAGCAAAGGAGCTCGAATATTCTAACGTCCTAAAGACATTAGGGCTAATTCACTGACGTGTTATAGGCATTATTTATTGTCAATAACTATTCAAGTGATTACCCAGTATTAATTGTAAACAGATATTACCCTGAATGGCCAATAATGACTTTGACTGAGGCCTGTATTTGGTATTTTAGGTGATGTACTGTTCTGAGTGTCATTCAGTATCTCCAAGCATTGCAGCCGGATACGCATTATTTTTTTTAACTTTATCTGCTCTCAGAAAACTTACTTTAGCCTCTGGAATTCAGCATAGGCTTCTTCATAGGCTGGAAAAAGACGAAGAAATCGATGATTTGTATAGTACAATAGTAGAAAATAATAAGTAGAATAAAATATAGTTATTTATGGACTTTTCCCAGACTATTCCTTGAAAAAGAAAGAAATAACATATTCAAGCGCAACAATCTAAAATAATGCTTAAAAAGCCAAACAGTTTTTGAGTAATGTTTTGGGCAACCAATCACTTAAAGAGCCTTAGAGATCCAATCTATATCATTTTAAACCACCTATATAGGCTATTATTTAAGAAAGACAAATCCCATTATTATAAAAAAAAACTGCTGGTCCCTCATACTCTTCAGTGGGCCATACGCTGCAGTAGGCAGTGGGCCATACTCTGCAGTAGGCAGTGGGCCATACGCTGCAGTAGGTAGTGGGCCATACTCTGCAGTAGGCAGTGGGCCATACTCTGCAGTAGGCAGTGGGCCATACTCTGCAGTAGGCAGTGGGCCATACTCTGCAGTAGGCAGTGGGCCATACTCTGCAGTAGGCAGTGGGCCATACTCTGCAGTAGGCAGTGGGCCATACTCTGCAGTAGGCAGTGGGCCATACTCTGCAGTAGGCAGTGGGCCATATTCTGCAGTAGGCAGTGGGCCATACTCTGCAGTAGGCAGTGGGCCATACGCTGCAGTAGGCAGTGGGCCATACGCTGCAGTAGGCAGTGGGCCATACGCTGCAGTAGGCAGTGGACCAATACTCTGCAGTAGGCAGTGGGCCATACTCTGCAGTAGGCAGTGGGCCATACTCTGCAGTAGGCAGTGGGCCATACGCTGCAGTAGGCAGTGGACCATACTCTGCAGTAGGCAGTGGGCCATATTCTGCAGTAGGCAGTGGGCCATACTCTGCAGTAGGCAGTGGGCCATACTCTGCAGTAGGCAGTGGGCCATACTCTGCAGTAGGCAGTGGGCCATACTCTGCAGTAGGCAGTGGGCCATACTCTGCAGTAGGCAGTGGGCCATACTCTGCAGTAAGCAGTGGGCCATACTCTGCAGTAGGCAGTGGGCCATACTCTGCAGTACAAAAGGGAAAAGGGGGGAGTTAATATGTGATACTAAAATGTGAACTTCTTAAATGTGCCAAATAGCCATAAACTCCTGCAGCCAACACGAAAGGGGTTATCCAAACCTCAAAGAACAATGGAAAAGGAGACTGGCGCATGGAGAGTAACAATACATTTCTATTGAAAAAACAGTGGTGGAACTAAAGAGAAATAAATAAAGAGCAGCAGTAAAATAAAAGATATTTATTAAAACATATGACCTTTGTCACTAAAATCAGAGATTCAGTACAAGCCTTAATTAATTAAAATACGTAAATGCATACCTAGAATATATGGGATCCCATTAGATGACTAATTTACTTTAAATGCCCTCGGGGAAGCGCGGGGCCTCTGTAACAGCTGGCACCCCCCAGAAAATTGCACACCCCTGCTCTAAGATTTGCCTTTGGGGGGCAGGGGGCTCTGACTTTGGAATTACTGCAGCATTATTCTTTATTAAAGTTTAATTCCTTAACTAGTTCTTTAAAGAGCAATTTGCCTGCAATTTGATCATTATTAAACATATATTGGACTGTGAAACAAACATATTAAACGTTACATGTGTAACACGCCTACAGTAAGTGTGTCAACCCAAGACAGCACGCTGCTAAATGGGGCTTTTCTGCTGGGACTGGGCAACTGGTTTTCTGCTGGGACTGGGTTGAGTTTGACTCAATTTAAGATTTAGCCCCAGTGTAGCTAATCTCTTCTCCTGCACTGGGAAGCAGCTTCACAGCATGATTATAATATAAAGGTAAGAATATACACTTCTTTACCTTGTCCGGAAAGGTCAACGTCTCTTGTGTGTGTAGTTTTTCCATCAAAGAGTTCCAATACGTATTTTCCTTTGTCATTTGGTATGGGCTCATTAATCTGTAGCCAGATCATCTCTCCGGTGACCCCACTCTTAACTCTGTCTGTGTACTTTATCTTGGCATCACTGTGAATGAAAAAAACTTTTTCTAAAATGTATCTTTTTAGCTGATACTGATATTTTTGGAAGAAAATGTGTCTATGTCAAGTTTTTTTTTACTCCATTGTTGCCTGGTTTGCACCAACTTGTGATTTTGACTTCTCTTTATAAATGATCATGTATGAGGTAAATCAATAGATATTCATCTTTTCAAGAAAGAAGACAGCCATTCTTGGAAAAGCCAAAGAACTCATGTAAGAACTGTTTAATCAGTGAAACCACCAAATTGGGCCCTGAGATCTGCTGTCGCCCCTAACACTAATTGAGCCTCGGTTTAAGGTCAATAAAGCTGGAGGGAGAACTTTTTTAAGAACCGCCCCAAGAGTGAGGAATAAGCTCCCCGCAGCTTTGACAAATCAGGAAGCTTTACTTCCATTCAGAAAGGAATTAAACACATTCCTTTTTAAAGCAAGCCTGGCAAACAGACCCTGCTGCCTTTCGGGTTTTCTGCCCTTTGTTGGTCTTCCTCGTCATTCCCCTAGATGTTTTAGGTAAGGCCCATGTTGTAGGTCTGGGATGGGTGTCCTCCCTAAGCTCCTATACATGCTCTAGTATTGAGTTTCTTGGTGAGTAGCGCGTTATAAACCATTCTAAATAAATAGGTACAAAGCAAGTGTGTGCAGCGCACAACAGGAGAGAGAAGCAGGTCTGGCAAAAAATAATTACTTTATTGGGAAACCATAAAATCGAGGGTAGAAGCCCTTCTACGCGTTTCATGCAGGTTACGCACTTTATCAAGAAGGGACCAGGCATTTGAGCATCACGTCTCTTCCACTTAAATAAATAGGTAGCTCGGGAGTGAGAGCGCGTAAAGAAATGACATTATCTGTACAGACAGTTTAGGTAAGCAGCTAAATCAGCAAAGAATGTGTTTCTCACAAACGCAGACTTTGTACCTTAAAACGGTCAAATACTTGTCGGATTTTGGTCAGTAGTGGTCATGGGGCTATTTACTTACTTTTGACACCAGCTTAATTTCAGATCCTCTACGTAGTAATTTACAAAAGTATACAGCCTGATACCCTCTTCATTGCTCTGGATTTTGACTGGAGTAGCTGACTCAGCTGAAAGCGAAACACATACAATATTTTAGGCGTTTCCCATCAGTTTCAGGCCAGTTCCGCGTTTAGCGAAGTACAGTACAAATTCTAAGATGATGTAAAAACACTGGGGTATTTTTCTCCAGGTTTTGAATACTCTTTGCACTGTGTTATAATTGGAATTATATAAAAGGATCATTTCACTTGGGCTTAGTTTATACCTTAAGTTATTGAACTCCCCATTTATATCTAGAAAAAATAGCTGTTCCCACTGTATAGTAAAATAGTTGTAATTGGTCATTATTATATAGGAGCAATACCTAAATACTTACCAATAACTTTGCACACTGCAGTCATGAGATCCGCAAATGCTGTAGAAAGTAATTGATAAGAGTACATTAATACACTTGGTATACATCTAGTTTATTCTAAAATCTTTTACCAGGAAGTAATACATTGAAAGTGACCTTTTGTTTTCAAGTATGTCCTGGGCACAGAGTTATGATGATACATGGTTGCATGGAAAATGAACAGAGGTTATACATTCAATCTACAGACATGTTATGTACTGTTAGGCATAATGTATGATTATGGGTGTATGTAACAGCTACAGACAAGGTTAAAATTGCGATAGAAGATTTAGAATAGGGCTGCAATGTGTTTTGTTAGAAGACTTTACCCAACCCAGTAACTGAGCAGCAAATGGCTAACACCCTTTCACTGTCCTTCGGTTGCTGCCAAAGGCTGTCCGCCTTTGGGGCGACACCGATGTAGACTGCAAAAGAGTTCTGAATGAATTCAGCTGGGCTTTCAAAGTAATTTGTCCAGTCATAAACTCTGCAAGGGGTGGGACTGACGAAACACACAGCTGCAAGAAATTCCAGATGTTAACCCTTAGCACGCTGGTTCTGTGCAGAGGGGAGCAGTTCTTGGGAACCCTTTCAGACGTCCGCAGATGATGTAAGTATGTAGGTAGGTAGGCGGCCTATTTCATTACCAGTGTGAAATAAATAGAAATCAAAACATTCGACACCTGCAATTTCATGCATTCCAATGAGAAAATTACAAAATCACCACACATTTACAGCTAAACTTGGTCAATGCTATTACATATATCCATGTCACCTAATGTTATCTTACCAGAGTTTGTCAACTTTAGGCCACCTTCAAAAACTAGTGGAAGAGACTGCCATAGGGGGCCATTTCTAAGCACTATTACATTATTTTCCAATACATGTTTCTGTCACCTTTGCTGAGCGGATACTGCATATATTTGACTACACATTTCTTCATGTCTCACCTCCCCCAATGTCTATGCTCCCCCTCCCCCCTCCCCCCCCACTGCTAATTTTTTTTGAGTGGAAGGACTTTAAAATATATACTTAAAACCTGAACCGCGAGGTCCTTTGGAGATGAGCTGCGGTGCCATGACCTCCAAGGACCCCCCTAGTTTCCGAGATACAGTAGGTTTCTTCACCGGGTAAAAATACTTGCCTGGTGGACACAGTATAACCACCAGGGTCAGGTCTGGCACACAATAAAATGCTGCAACTTCATTGGGAGATGACAATGTGACTTTCTGTTGGTGATCCTCTGGCCTAATCTGTCATTTTTTTCATGTCAAATTACATATATCACAGTAACCCGGGGTGGTCCTGGTTGGGGGACCACACTCTGATAAGCTCCAGGAAACACCTACGGTCCAGGTACATTTAAAAAAGGGCATGGTTTTTAGCACATACAGTACTACAATAAAGCACTGAAGCATTTGCAGCACTGAAGGTATTTCACTGTGCAAGGATATGTCAACAGTGATAATAGCACAACAATCTTAAGCAAGAAGTTCACCAGAAGATAAATGTAGAAGAAATCATGAAGTGTGTGAGCCTGACCTGCATCCACAAGCTTCAGCACACTCTTGTCCTTTCCTCTGTCATCTTTCAGTATCACTTCATAAACGCCAGCATCTTTCTTGGAAAACTGTACAAAAGAGAATCATGTTATGTAAGTTACAACAAAGCAGAACAGCCGCATCAGAGCAATGTTCTGATTCCAGATTACAAATACAATGTGGACCTTATTACAAATGACCAAGGTAGAAAGACAACAACACAAACATATTCTGCACCCTTAATATAAGTACCCTCTTCGTTGCTAAACATGGGTAGTGTTGCTGTCCCTCTATCACTGAATGGATTAACCATTGCTTTTATTTTCTTAGAAGTCATTTAATAAACATTTGAGCGCTGGGCCAAATCCTTACTTACGAGAGTAAAAACGACATTTTTAACCACACATCTCTTGAAAGTGGATATTGATTTAGTGTTTTTAGTCGCCAAAAATGTTTTGTTTTGTAATCATATTTGTACATGCAAAGAAACTAAAATAGAAAATCTTTATGTTAAAAATAGTTCTGTCTCCCTTGATACAGCGTTTCGGGGCAATACCTCCTAGGATCAAAGTGAAGTAATGCCAATGATATGAAGAATGGGTTTCATCTCGGTGATTGATGTCCTTTTAACCAAATCTGACACGTAAGTACGTATTTGAAATAATTGTAAAGTTATTATGTAAACATGGTGAGGCGAGACCTAGGAGGGGGGCGGTTTCCTCTGGCTGCTCCCTTTCATGTCATGGCACTGTGTGTTCAGCACTGTGTGTACATCCACTCCCACCCCTTATCTTTATTACTTCTCTCATAAAGCGGAGGGTGGGGTAAGGGTAAAGAAAACACATTGATTAACAAACCCGCCCCCCTTACACAGGCCCCTAAAAATGTGCAATTCATTTCCCCCCAAAAAGGAAAACCACCAAATCGTAGCTATTAGCACGGTTAGATTTTTTTAGGGAAATCAATGAAACTGTTACATTCTTTAAAAGGGGGTGTTTGCTGACCGGCGTTGTGGAATGATCTAAACATTTACAGAAATAGCCTTGAAAAAAATGTTTGTTTTTTTTTTTGAATATCGCAATAAAAATGGTATGCACGTGTCGTCACAAAGGGACGCTGACGGGTTTCCCTCTTACCTCTCACGCCACTCCTTCAATATCTCTATTGTTAACTCATCTCCTACTTCTATGGATCTCTCTGTTGGTGTACATCAGAAGTGGCCAACTCCAGTCCTCAACGGAAACCAATAGATCGTTTTTTAAGGCTATCCCTGCTTCAGCACAGGTGGGCTGAAGCAGGAATATCCTTAAAACCTGACCTGTTGGTTTCCGTTGAGGACTGGAGTTGGCCACCCCTGGTGTACATCACGTTTCGGTGTTAGGTCCCCTACTCTTCTCTCTATAAACACCCTCCCTGGGTGACCTCATTAACCTCTTTGGCTTCAGCTATTATCTCTATGCTGATGACACAAAAGTGCATGTATCTGTACCTGACCTTACACACCAGTGCAGTCACAAACCCCAGATTGCCTAACAGTAATCTCTGCCTGGATGGCCCTTCATCGCATCAAACGAAATATGTCTTAGGCTAAGGCCCCGCTCCCTCCGTCAGCGCTCCCGCACTGCAGACAGGCGGTGCGCTGACATACACAGACTGCGATATGCGGTCTGTAGGGAGCGGGAGCCGGAGCGGGAGGGGGGGCGTGGCTTGACCGGAGGGACCCGCTACTCTTCCCCCTCCCCCCCTCCTCCACGGGCTCGTGCTGGAGCTGACAAGCAACACACACACACACACACACACACACAGTCACACACAGTCACACACAGGCACACACACACACACACACACACACACACACACACACACACACACACACACACACACACACACACACACACACACACACACACACACACACACACACACACAGGCACTCATACACACACGCAGGCACTCATACACACACGCAGGCACACACACACACACACACACACACACACACACACACACACACACACACGCACACACGCACACACGCACACACGCACACAGGCACACACACACACACACACACACACACACACACACAGACAGACAGACAGACAGACAGACAGAGGCAGGCACTCACGCACTCAGGCACACACATACACAAACACAGATAGGCACTCAGGCACACACAAAACACAGACAGGCACTCAGACACACATAGACAAACACAATCACAGACTGCTTTCCCTCCCCGCTCCCCGAAGCCTCTCCTCCTCCCGAAGCCTCCCCTCCTCCCAAAGCCTCCCCTCCTCATTGGCTCACAGCCACACCACGTGACGCGTCGACGCTAGGGAATACAATTCTCTTGTATCCCGTAGCGGCTGACGCGTCACAGCCTGTAGCGAGCTGTGCAGCCAGGGAGGACCGGGACCGGCTCGGTGGGGATTCCCCTGCTGGTGGGGAACGCCCGTGCCGCCGAGCGCAGCGGGACCGAGGCCTAAGACTTCTCTAACTCCCTCCCAATCCAGGCCCCATTGTTCTCTTCTCCATTACAGGTACAATATAATACCCTCCCCACTTCCCAAGAAAGCAGTTCCTTTTCATTTTACTGGATATAGTTCAAATGTTGGTCTTTCTCCCTCCTAATAGAGGTAAATAAGAATTTTAATCCTAATAGAGGTATATTAGTATTTTATATGGTAGCGTTAGGATCTGTGGACAGGGTCTGCATTGTGGCTAACAATGCTTTGGCCAAAGGGTTAAACTAAATGACCCTTTTTCAAGAGAATATATAAGTATTTTACTGTGTATTTTTGTCATATTTGATGTAGCATTGGGCTTCTCTGTCGCTTGTTAGGTACAATATTGCAATAAACACCACTATTCACCCATTCTCGCAAGTACTTTGCCCAGCAGTTACATTCGACTCCTTCCTTTCTTTCTTCGCGCATACAGACACTTTCTGTTTCTTTCTCTGTAGCATTGCTCAGATACACCCCTTCCTCTGTTCCTTGACCACTAAAACACGCCCTTGGTCTCTCCCGTATTGATTGCTGCAACATCCTTTTATCTGGCCTCCCTGCCTCACATCTCTCTCCCTTACAATCTGTTCAAAATGCTGCTACAATAATCTCCTGCTCTTCTAAACTCCTGAAATCTCTCTACTGGCTTCCTATTACTCTCTGTATAAACTCAGGCCCGTATTTAGGCATAGGCCTACTAGGCCTAGGGTGGCGGCAAATTTTGGGGAGGCTGGTGCAGCGGTTACAGAGGCCCAACTCTCTTCCCCACATCAATGAACCCGATTGCCGGGGAAGAGCGCGTGGCCTCTGCAAAGGTCTCTGACCACCTCCTGCAGCGCCGCCCTCCTCCGTCTGCAGCTTTGCCGCGTCAAATGACACAGCGACATCACGTGGCGACGCGTTGCCATGACAATGTGATATCACATGGCGTCCCGTTGCTATGGAAGAGGAGGAGGGCGGCAAAAAGATGGTGGCCTATGGATGGTAAACTTCTACAACTGGCCCTGTATATAAATGACACAATTCTCCTCCTTTCCTTTAAGGCTCTGCACACCACTGCAACTCCATACTGTACAGTATATCTCTATTCCAATCACTCGTTTCACCTCTACTCGCCTCTTATCCTTGACCCAAAGAAGTGTCATCTTCAGACCTCTTATCTCTACATTCCTCTCACTTCCTGAACCTAGCACTCACCTCTCCCGACCTATGTAACTCTCTTCCACTCAATATTTACCAATATTGATCAAGAACTTTCCCTTTCCATTTTTAAGATCCTGCTGAATATTCACCTCTGTAAAGAAACATCTCAGTACATTATTTACGCGTTCACTATTGACTACAAATGAACTCCCTGGACTTGCGCTTTTAAAAAATAAACTTTTACTCCTACTGTGTCTGTCTCTTGATATACCACTTAGATTGTAACGTTCCTCAGGGCAGGGTCTACCTGTGCTTTAGCGTTATAATTTACTTGCTATTATCCACCATTGTTTATAGTTTATTTCACCCGTAATTTTGTAAAGCGCTGCGGACACTGTAGGTGCTGCATAAACACACACACACACACACACACACACACACACACACACACACACACACACACACACACACACACACACACACACACACACACACACACACACTTTTTACATCAGTACAATTATTTGTGCACATTTTTTTTCATTGTTTCCCGTTTGTTTTATGCAATTGCCACTTTGTACATTAAAATGTAGCACTCATTAGTATTTTTTGAATATGTATTGTGAGTTCTGCACTTGAGTTATTTGATTTCTTCGTGAAGGTTTAGGTGTGGCCAACGTATCGTGAAAAATAGAAACGCATCTCAACTGTTTTGTGTTTGTTACAAGATGGGAGACTTACTTCAGTGATAAGCAACGTACATACGCCGTCCTTAAAGTCGTGTTTTTCATCCACCACTATCTCCCTTTCATCTTTGTACCAAACAATATTTGTTTCCTTCTTAACATTAGCAACCTATAGTAAAGGATAAAAAGAACAGCTGGTAATCCATGCAATGCTGCGTACCTTGGTATCTATCTTATTAGCACGTATGACTCATTTATATAGCATATGCTGTAAAGGCACTGATAATGATTAATACAGCAAACTAAGAGATGACATGAATCAAGAGAGTTTAACAAACTGTTTAACAACTGTATATACAGGAGGGCCCGACTAATACGGCGGGTTCCGTTCTGAGGACCCGCCGGAAAGTCGAAAATCACCGGAAAGCGGAACTGGCGATTTTCGTTAGGTGCTCATGCGCGACAGCAGGAAACCCCTCCATTCTACGCATGCGCGACCCCGGACCAGCCCATTCTGCGCATGCGCGGACATGGCGGCCCCCTTCACGGCACCGCCGTACCGGTGATTGCCAAAAAGCGGAGCACCGAGAAGCGGGGCCCTGCTGTACAGTATTCCCTAGACCAGGGGTGGCCAACTCCAGTCTTCTAAGACCACCAACAGGTCAGGTTTTCGGGATATCCCTGCTCCAGCACAGGTGCCTCAATCTTCAACTGAGCCACCTGTGCTGAAGCAGGGATATCCTGAAAACTGACCTGTTGGGGGTCCTTGAGGAGCAGAGGTGGCCACCCCTGGTCTAGATGCTGTCGCCTATTTTAAGATGAGGGAATGTTACATGATCTCAGCATTATGTTACTTGTCAACTTACTCTTCATAATAATAATTCTTCCTTCAAAATGTATTTTATGCTTAAATAGCTTAAAAAAGGAAGCCCCACTTAGCTTTAAACAAGAATAAAAGGTTGCAGTCGTGTAATCTCGTCTCTAACAAACGTAAGCCTGAAACTGTATCTGTGCAGCACTATCTGACATATCACGGAACATACAATATATACAACACTTGTTTCTGGGCAGTTAAGGTATCCTTAATAATTGAGGAAATAAAGCAGCTGTAGTAATCAGGAAATGATCGAAATCGATGATTTCATAATGGTATATGTGCCGAAAAAGGGAAATTAGAGCAAATTTGGAAAGAGAAGATCTTAATTGGACCGGTTTATTTGTAGTCTTTGGGCAAATAGTGTGCGTGCAAGATATATATATCTATATATATCTCACACATATATACAGAGCCTTCTGTATCATATATTAGTCATATGCTAATTTTAGTGGTCTGGATGCTAGACCCTTTGTGTCTTCCCCTTATCCTGAATATTGAGAGAGAGTGGAAAAGATGGGGGAGAGAGGGAAGAAAGCTTGCTCTTGCTACAGTCTATAGAATGGTGCCAGGGGTAAAGAAATAATGGACAGAACTACACTTGCCTAGACAAGTGAAAAAGGCCCCTTATATGACTAGCACTCATTGGGTAATT
This sequence comes from Ascaphus truei, assembly GCF_040206685.1. NCBI lineage: Eukaryota > Metazoa > Chordata > Amphibia > Anura > Ascaphidae > Ascaphus > Ascaphus truei. The sequence goes on from NC_134484.1 coordinate 138,060,794, forward strand.
ATGTAATATGTGCAAAATAAAACTTAACCTTAATTGGTTTATGAAATAATATATAAAGTTAGGATGTACACTAAAACACAGACACACAACACTTAGAACAGCTAGTGACATGAATAGTTAAAACAAGTATTAAACAACACACCTCCAAATCAAAACATGATAGTTGGGGTGGTATACAGAGGGACAATTAGGGACTGGCACCTTAAATAAATGCTAATCTTAATGAAAAAGATGCCTCAGGGTGGTGAATATATATAGGTCCGGAAAGTGTGGTGTGTATGTGTATTAAGATAACAACCCAACACCATCCAAACAACTCCTGATTAGATTGTCACTCAGAAAAATGTTATAAGCAAGCTGCAAGGGAACACAGTGAAGGGTGCGGTAGCAAGAAGCACCCCACTGATAGATGGTAATTAGGTTTCTAATATAAGAGTGATGTTCTAACCAAATATACTTGGTGCAGCCTGATAGGGTAAATACTGTAGGCTAAATGTAGCCTGATTTATTGTATTCACACTCTATTCAGAAAAGGTGACAAACAAATAGTCCTTGTGAGCAACGCAATTAAAATCTTCAATAGTATCAAAAATGGGCTACAGTGTAGCTAGGAATATATAGTTGGTGAATGGGAAGCCCCAAATTCATTATATTTGTGACTAACAGTCAAAGTATCCATTCAACAGACTGACAATGGTATATAAGTTCATCCAAATACCAGAGTCTAATGAGAGCAGAATAAAAATAAACACTAATCCGTTTTTAATGAGACCCAATATTTAATAATGAACTCTAGGGTCATAAGTGGAAAAGTGCTGCTCCATTACTCTGTGGTGGCAGCGGTTGCTTAATAATAATATCTTATTAAGTAATGAGGGGTACATAAAATATAGTATGAAGCCCCAGCGGATAGTATACAGATATATAACCCTAATCCGTATAGTGAATTAGTAACCATCTTTATAATCTGGAAACAGTAGCAATGTTTGTCAGCTGTTTCAGGTCGTTATAATCTAAGGTGAAGTTTGAGTAAGTGTCTGCCTCATAATGCAGGCAGATCTCAGTTCCGGTAAACATACATACTACAGAGCTCCACTCGACTTGGTGTATTAATGAACACCACAGAACATGAACTGCCGAGTGGAGTAGACTGATTGGGTATATATCATATAATATAGCGGCTCTCCACACTGAAAATACAGAGGGAAGCTGCTCGCTATTGTCCGCTCCCGCCGCACTATCATGCGGGATGACGTCACAGAGTATGCGCTCACCGACGATCGTTTCGCGTCACACTGATGCTTTCTCAAGGTTTCAGCTCACTTTATTTGTCTGGTGATGATATCTTCTCAGGCAAGGGGGATTCTAACTCATAGTAAACTAAATAAGGGGCACTGTGCTTATAACAGCTATAAATATGAGGAGAATAAATGGGGGTTATTCATTAAACTGTTACAGTGCCGATAGGAGCATTATCACACAGAAACTCCTATTGCATTGACATAAATCATAGTTTCCATGCGATAGTCCCCACACCATCACTTGCACAGTTTGAAGCAGAACTTCTGGTGACACTTAAAAAAAAAAAAAAAAAATTTGAAGCAGGGGGTCTCCGGAGCTGAACTGTGTTAATTTCAGCTCCGGGGACCCCCTGCTTCCTGAGATACTTACCTCGGAAGGGGATGCTGATGGCAGCTCCGGCTGGACTAGTTGGGGCTAACATAATGGTGGCTTAAATGTCCTGTGTCTTGCAGGTCAATAAGAAGCCATGACATTATTCTTTGCGGCTTCCTACTGGCCCACGTGATGCGAGAGATTTAAACTGCGCACATATACAGGCACCCCCTTCTGAGGTAAGTATCTCAGGAAACAGGGCGTCACTAGAGCTGAAGTTAACGCGGTTCAGCTCCCAACACCCCCTGCTTCAAACCTATTAAAAAAAAACACGTTCTGCAGCTTTAATGCATAATCCCAAAGTAGTGTTATTTGTATGTAGCCAGGACTGGTTCTTGGCTACCAATCTGCCCTCCCTGCAGTAAGCACTGGTAAGAGCAGGCCTGCCAGTAGTTAATATGGGGTTTCCCCCCACTCTCTGTAGTGCTCTTGAGTGACAGGGGAGGAGGTAGAACCAGGCCTGGGTTGCCCAATCATGGGTCAGACCTGGTGCCCTCCTCCTGTCTGTACTTAAGGGGATTGCTGCCCAAATTTAGTAAATGCCTCTCCCCACTTGAGAGAGGCAGGTCACACACAGGTTGCCTGAACATTGGGCCTTCTCTGATCCTCTTCCCCTCAGGGGAGGGTGAGTGTGTACCTTACCCCTGGCTCTGCTAGAGGGGCAGGGAAGAGCTAGGACTGCTGTGGGGGCCCTTGACCGTAGTGCTTGTCCAGGGACGATTCTACAGCTGGATATCCGAGCCAGACACTGCATTGCGCAGACAACTGCCATGACTGTGAATGCTGACAGAATAAACTGTTCGTGTTTCATATACCTCCGGCCTGGTGTGTGATCTTACTGGGGGGAGAGGTAACCGTTTCTATCGTAGGAGATCTCCTCCATACACCTGGACTGCACTGCTAGAGATCTATGCTGGGTATGTACCCCAGAAACCTGTCCTGTGTCCCCACAAACATTGGCAGACGACTTGGCCCTCCTGCTTACCAACAGGTAGCATGCACCACACATGCTATAATGGCAGAATCTCCCATCGGGTGGGGGAAACACTGTCACATGTACAAAAGACTACTTTGTCCCTTTAGAGGAAAAACATCTCTTTCTTTTAGACAGAAACACAACAAAAATTGAAACATGTCAGAAACAGGTATACAGGCCTTTTCACTCTTCTCCATTATTTGACCATTTCACCTTGCAGTTTTCTTACCTTACATTTCAACAGCACATTGCACTCAGGGGTAACTTCCCAGCCAAGATACTCCACAAAATGAGGGCCTTTAAAAAAAAAAAAAAAAAACAAGTGAGAAAACAGAACTTAATGCAGTGAATAAGATTCAGTCTTTTCTAGCTATTGTTAATACAGTACATGTTAAAAATATTCTTTTTTTTTTTTTTTTTTTAAGTCTCTGCGTGTTCTCACTAAATGGTCAGTCCTGCCTATTTATTTATAACATGTTTTACCAGGAAGTAATACATTGAGAGTTACCTCTCGTTTTCAAATATGTCCTGGGCACAGAGTTACTGTATGATGACAGATACATGGTTGCATTAAGTGAACAGGGTTATACATAATATATAAATACATTGCATGCACAGTTAAAGATAATACATATTATAGGCGTATATAACAGTTACAGACCAGATTAAAATGTGAGACAGCTTTAATTCTAGCCGTGGATGCAAGTGAACTAAGGAATGTGACATTTTTTAATACATGAATGTAATTGAGACCTTTTTCAAAAAATAATTTCCATGGAGAACAAATGCTTTGCATAGTTTTTTCCCCCCAATCTCTACGTGATGTCTTTTGGTGATAAGACTGTTTGTTAGTTCTCTAAACTCTATTCTTTGTTTGTAAAGTAATTATGAAGCCACCATAAGCCAAACAGCTATGTATATTCATCTGCTTAAACCTAGTGCTCTTGAAGAAATACAAAGGATATGCATTTTCCCACTAGATACATATAACCAAAACAGTTACTTTAAAATTGATTACATCTTGCTAGGGAAGTCAGTTACACAGGTTTGGGATTCATTTTTGATATTAAATGGTTGAATATATTCGAAATAGTCCTCTGGAGTGCCACTTCCTTCCTTCAATAGTAGGATACCTATTTGATAGAGATCACACCCTCGCTGGCGATGGGCATGCACCCGAGGCGTCCTTGTGCTGTCCAGTGAATGCACCTTTATTTTTCTACACATGCCTTTTATTGCTACATAGTCTCCTGAACCCTCTAGGAAGCGATTCATTCTGCTACACACTGTTAACTTTCATCATTTTCAAGTGCACAGTATCTTTATTTCCTCTATTTCACCAGAAAGGTGTCAGTTTCCTTATTTCCTGCATTACATTTTATAGTGCCAAAACCCTCTGCCAACGATGTCGCTGCGCTTTCCCGGCAGCTGCTCAGCTGTCCCATGCTGGGGGAGGTATGAGCAGTGCAGCTCACAAATATGCTGCGAGAAAGGTGGTTTAACTCACTGCCCCCTGCCACCCTCCCCCCCTGTATTTCAGGGTCTGGTTTAGATCACTGCCCCCCCCCCCCCGGTATTTCAGTGTCTGGTTTAGATCACTGCCCCCCCCCCCGGTATTTCAGTGCCTGGTTTAGATCACTGCCCCCCCCCGGTATTTCAGTGTCTGGTTTAGATCACTGCCCCCCCCCCTGTATTTCAGGTTCTGGTTTAGATCACTGCCCCCCCCCGGTATTTCAGTGCCTGGTTTAGATCACTGCCCCCCCCCCCCCGGTATTTCAGTGCCTGGTTTAGATCACTGCCCCCCCCCCCCGGTATTTCAGTGCCTGGTTTAGATCACTGCCCCCCTCCGGTATTTCAGTGCCTGGTTTAGATCACTGCCCCCCCGGTATTTCAGTGCCTGGTTTAGATCACTGCCCCCCCGGTATTTCAGTGCCTGGTTTAGATCACTGCCCCCCCTGTATTTCAGTGCCCGGTTTAGATCACTGCCCCCCCTGTATTTCAGTGTCTGGTTTAGATCACTGCCCCCCCCTGTATTTCAGGGTCTGGTTTAGATCACTGCCCCCCCTGTATTTCAGTGCCTGGTTTAGATCACTGCCCCCACTGTATTTCAGGTTCTGTTTTAGATCACTACCCCCCCTGTATTTCAGTGCCCGGTTTAGATCACTGCCCCCCCTGTATTTCAGTGCCTGGTTTAGATCACTGCCCCCCCTGTATTTCAGTGCCTGGTTTAGATCACTGCCCCCCCTGTATTTCAGTGCCTGGTTTAGATCACTGCCCCCACTGTATTTCAGGTTCTGGTTTAGATCACTACCCCCCCCCCCCCTGTATTTGAGTGTCTGGTTTAGATCACTGCCCCCCATATTTCAGGGTCCAGAGATGAATGTTGTAACATTCGTGGGCGAATATTATGACATCCGCAAATGAATTCAAAACAATAGCAGACTTAGAAGCATTCACTCGAATATTTAACTTTCCAATCCACCGACGGATTTAATTTTGTACAAAAATCTGCAGATAATTTGTAGCTCGAACGTTGTCTAATTCGCCCATCTCTGCCCCTTAGTGTCCTCTTTCTGTCCTGTTTTACAAAGAAGAAGTTTACGATTTAACTTAACATGATGTAAAACATTCAGAGCAGTAATGGGCTACAAACTATTTGTTTTTATCTCTAAACCTAAACTTTAATAGGGTATGAACGGTCAGGCAAACGCCGCTTCTCTCTGACTTTTTACTCAATTATAAGAGTTATTGATTGTGACGGTGAAGGGGTTAACCAGGCTCATCAATAAAGACCAAGCCCACTTGGTTACCCCTGATCCGTGTGTGGGGGTCCTAGAGTGTCAGCTCTTGGAACCCGATGTCCTAAATGTATTACTGTGACTTTGTGCAAATTATGCAACATTAAAGATTTATGTGCGTTTTGCCTTTGCTGGGACCAGGAGATTTCTAGGCTGTAAGTTTCAGGGAAGGTTTGACGGGAAACTTATTTCAGATTGCGTTTATTTAGCGGGGTTCCAAAATTACTGAGGCCCCAAAAATGTACCCCGGATTCAGGTTAGATTCCAGGCTACATTGAAGCGCAGTGCTCCACTCAAAACACTACCATGAAAAGCGTTCTTGCAACTCACCGCCAAGATACCTGCAGCATCGTCCAGACAAGGTAAATGGGTATGAAGGGGTTAAAAGATATCTGCAGGTATACACAGAGTCCTTGGTATAGCATGGGATCCCCAGTATAGCAGAGGTACCCAAATATATGCCCAGGTACCCTGAGCTGAGTATAAGGGTTTGGGGGGGCGGGGGGGTGCTCCAGCTAGGTGATAAAGCTGAGCATGTTTGCAGTGTGTAAAAGTTTTAAAAATTATTTTTCTAATGTGTGCCAAGAATGAGGGTAACTGAATTATACTCTCACTCCATACCTGACACCAGAACAAATACTTATATATTTTACCACACATAAGACAGGACACAGTATATTTTATTAAATAATTATATTTAATAGGTATATGTACTGGTAACCTGTAAATGAACTGTGGGATTTCCAAATTATGGCTACTAGGCTCGGTGCCTATGCGTCTGGGGGAAAGCCAGGACTTGAAAGCCTCAGATGCTAGAGGTGTGAACCATTTGTTAGCAAGGAGGGCTAAATGAAGCACCGACATTCTCAGCTCAAAGGGTCCATGTGGCCTGGCCCAGACTTAGTGGCATTGAGCCAGTGAGGGGTTTTGAAGAGTGAGTGGGCAAGATGGCGGTTTGTGCACATGCACTCACACTGTTCTGAAGCCAGAGGTGCCAGGTGTTACAAACCTGGCAAAGTGTGAGTGGCCAGGGATGAAATTCCCACGCCACTGGTTGGAGGTCAAGCTGTGGGACTGCCTGTCCCGAAGTTAAGACAGCTAGTCGCCCTCCCAGAACTCTCTCTGCTGTTGTTCTTTCTTGGGTGTTCCATGTGTTCCTATGTGGTTCTATGTTGTGCCAAGATTCCAGAAGTCTAATTTGCCATAAGGGCAAGAACGGGTCGGACCGGGCCCAGAGAAGCCTTGCTGCGATTGCAAGGAGGAAGGATGCAGGACTTTTTAAATCGGAATGTTTTTCAAGTCCCCACTTCAGCACTGGACTGTTTTAAAGACTTTATTTCAACTAGGAAAGTCAGTTTGTCAACCCCAGACCCCCAGTAAGAGTATCTTTTTCTATCTATTGTAATTCAATGTGTGTTTGCCTGTTTCTATGGAATAAATTACAATTTATTTTACTTATTGGCTTTGCTCAATGATAAGATCCCGGTATAAAGGTGTATTTGCCTGGTCTCCCGTGACATTGATGCTGTGTAATTCATGCCTATGGTTCACCTTGCAATCTGTGTAAGCATTCGGTTTCATTACCTTGTTTCCGGAACCATTCTTGTCTCTGAAATCCAGCTTCTTTCTGCAACTTAGCGAACACTGTGAAGGGCAAATGAGCTCACATGAAGGACATTAAAGCTATGAAACATTATACAGTCCCTAAAACAAATATAGAATGTGTTTATGGAAGGATTGTAGCTATAACCAATAATTGCAGAATTTGGTGAATGAGAATTATTTTCAGTGAAGCAACAATTCCTCATACTCGTCTAAACGATAAAGAAAACTTATTATGAATTGCCTTTCTTTTCTACATTTCAGAAATCTCTGAATGAGTTTATTAATGTTTAAGAGAAATATTCAAGTTATTGGACACTAAGTTGTCTTCCAGAGCCAGAAGGTGTCTTATGCCCCAGCACTGCTTTGTACAAAAAAATGAATTAAGACCAGCACTGAAACAATAAATTCTTGCTAACTCAATGAGTCCTTTACAAAAAAAATTATTTTACAAAATTACTGTTCAATCACAAATTGATACTCTCAGGGAGTGTAAATGGCAGGTGAAAAGTAATTTTAGTGATATATTTTGACCATACAGATTCCCCAAACAAGTAACACTAACCTGAGGAGAGGGAAAGATGCCCTGAAACGGGAGTATTGCTTGATTGGTTAATCCATGTGGTAAATATGTATCTCTAAAATTACTTTGCTCTTGCCATTTACACTCTGTGTGTATCAATTCTTTTTTTTTTGTTGTAAATTTTGATTAAATCTATTTTTGTAAATTATTCATTGAATTAGCAAGTATTTATTGTTCGAGTGTCGGTATAAATTCATTTTTTGTATATATTGATTATATCTGTTTGTGGAGGTACTGAACCAGAGTACCAGATACACACATCTTGAAAGAGTGATCACAAGTTCTCTTTTTCATATTGTACATTATAATGTGACATTGGTTCATTTAATTAAGAATGTATATAAGGTGGAATTAATCGGAAACTCAGAACATCAGAGCAAAGAATATGTGACTGTTGAGTAGGATGTATTTTGAGTCCTCCTCCTATCTAAAACCTACTAATGACTTGAGATTCATGTTGCTGTTTCCACTAATGGGGCATTTCAAGAACTGGAGAGTATCATTCAGCTCTAGTGTATATCGTGTAGCTTACAGTAATATACTATGTACAGTTGTGAGAAAAAGAAAGTACACCTTCTTTGAATTCTATGGGTTTACACATCAGGACATAACAATCATCTGTTCCATAGCAGGTCTAAAAATTAGGTAAATACAATCTCAGATGAACAACAACACATGACATTATTACACCGTGCCATGATTTATTTAACAAAAATAAAGCCAAAATGGAGAAGCTATGTGTGAAAAACTAAGTACACCCTTACTGCTTCCATAGGAATTAAGATGCTAAGTAGCAGACAGGTGCTGCTAATCAAATACCCTTGATTAATTGATCATCAGCAAGTGTGACCACCTCTATAAAGTCGAAGTTTTAGCAGTTTGCTGGTCTGGAGCATTCAGGTGTGTGTTAACACAAACCCCGGGAGGAAAGACATCAGCAATGATCTTAGACAAGCAATTGTTGCTGCCCATCAATCTGTGAAGGGTTATAAGGCAATTTCCAAACAATTTAAAGTCCATCATTCTACAGTGAGAAAGATTATTCAAAAGTGGAAAACATTTAAGACAGTTGCCAATCTTCGCAGGAGTGGACGTCCCAGCAAATTCACCCCAAGGTCAGACCGTGCAATGCTCAGAGAAATTGCAAAAAAAACAAGAGTTACATCTCAGACTCTACAGGCCTCAGTTAGCATGTTAAATGTTAAAGTTCATGACAGTACAATTAGAAAAAGACTGAACAAGTATGGTTTGTTTGGAAGGGTTGCAAGGAGAAAGCCTCTTCTCTAAAAAGAGCATGGCAGCACGGCTTAGGTTTGCAAAGTTGCATCTGAACAAACCACAATACTTCTGGAACAATGTCCTTTGGACAGACGAGACCAAAGTGGAGATGTTTGGCCATAACGCACAGCGCCACGTTTGATGAAAACCAAACACAGCATATCAGCACAAACACCTCATACCAACTGTCAAGCACGGTGGTGAAGGGGTGATGATTTGGGCTTGTTTTGCAGTCACAGGACCTGGGAACCTTGCAGTCATTGAGTCGGCCATGAACTCCTCTGTATACCAAAGTATTCTAGAGTCAAATGTGAGGCCATCTGTCCGACAGCTAAAGCTTGGCCGAAATTGGGTCATGCAACAGGACAATGATCCCAAGCACACCAGCAAATCTACACCAGAATTGCTGAAAAACAAAAGAATCAAGGTGTTGCAATGGCCCAGTCAAAGTCCAGACCTCAACCCGATTGAAATGCTGTGGCTGGACCTTAAGAGAGCTGTGCATAAACAAATGCCCACAAACCTCAATGAACTGAAGCAACGTTGTAAAGAAGAGTGGGCCAAAATTCCTCCACAACGATGTGAGAGACTGATAGTCATACAGAAAACGATTACTTCAAGTTATTGCTGCTAAAGGTGGTTCTACAAGCTGTTGAATCATAAGGTGTACTTAGTTTTTCACACATGGCTTCTCCATTTTGGCTTTATTTTTGTGAAATAAATCATGACATGGTGTAATATGTCAGGTGTTGTTATTCATCTGAAGTTGTATTTACCTAATTTTGAGACCTGCTAAGGAACAGATGATTGTTATTATGTCCTGATATGTAAAACCATAGAAGTCAAAGAGGTTGTACTTTCTTTTTCACACGACTGTATATGTATTAAACAATATATTCGCATAAACTTTATCTCACCATCACCAATCAGAACCAGACTGGATTGATTGGTTGCTTTTCCATCTTGGAGCTGGAAGGTAAAGGTTCCTTCATCCTCATCCTCTAGCTTATCCATGGTCATTTGTACAATGCCAGTGTTACGGTCCACGTTCATCTTGTATTTCTTATAGAAAGCAAGGACATTAACAGTCATGGACATAGGACTAACTACTATCAGAAGTGAAGTTCTGGCCTTTAAGCTTACAAGTTACAAATCAAACATTATTTTTAGTCGTTAGGAAATGTTTGGGGTCTGTGTACGCAAACAAATGGGGTGGGGGAGCAAAAGGGTGTAAGCAATAGACAATAATTTGTTGAAGATTCGTTTTCTCTGAGCTCTAGGCCCTTATCATTATACTTTGTGATATCAAGAAGTATTGTCTCCTTGGTAGTGCTACTGTAGTGTAACTATATTAAGGTTCAGAGAAAGAAACAACTAAATATTGACGTCTGGGGACAGGTTTCAAAGAATAGAATTTGAAAAATAAAAAAAGCTATGAAATATCTTTAAATAAAGGTAAATCCTTAATGCGGCCCAAATTGTTGTTGCAAAATGTCTGAGTTCTTGTTTAGTCTCACTTCACCTAGGCCATAAAATTACACGAAAAGGAAACAAATTTTATTGATTGATCGAGTAAACAAGGAGATAACTGCCACAATCACTCTACATATTGGCACATGTTCAGGCAAATTGATTATAGGGTGAAGGAAGCCAGCAAAGTAGACGATAATGTAAGAGATACTGTAAATGATTCCATAAGCAGAGCTTTTATTGGAATGCGCGGGAATGAGAGATTGAAAATAGAAGTCCATAGAGACCATGTAATTGAATGACTGTGAAATGCAGATGTGAGCTTTTCTACAGCCACAAGCCTCCTCTTTCCTAAGTTAGTAGCTACCCCATTGGCAAACTTGTCAAGCTCATTGATGTCCCTCTGTACCCAATCAAGCATGTAAGTAAAGTAAATCGCTGTGCTTAATTACCCAACTCCTGGAAGACTATTTGTACACCATGAACCATTGTTCCATATTAAGAGTACCAGGATTGTTTAATTGATTAAAAATCCCATTGGCAGTAAAATGGTCCTAGTATGCAAATATCCATAGATATATAAATACAGCCAACTTTTTCTGGCATCTAACCTAGAACTACAAAAAAACTATGGATAACATTTCTGTTATTTGTAGGGAACGTACAATCTACATTTGCACTTGATTCTTATTAGGTTTACACCGTATCCATAGTAACATACTTGCATATATTTCTAAAAATAATTCCACCAAAATAAGTATTCTCATTTTACTTACAATAATCCACATGGTTTTACCATATAAATAACAGGCTATTAACGTGCGCTTAATGAATGACATGTACTAGAATGACGACTTACCTCACCATTCTGAATTTCCTTGTCATTAAACACATAGTTGACCTTGGCATTACCAGAGAGTTTCTCAGCTTGAAGCCAAAAGCGAACTTGTCCTTTCTCCAGAATCTCCACTGCCAATTCAGACTTGAGAGGAATAACTGCAAAGATATATGAAAATATCGTATTCCTCCGGTGCAGGGTGGGCATGCAAAGCATTAGTCAAGCTTTCAAGAAAAGTCCAACTTTAGTTGGAGAACACCCAAAAAGAGAGCTTAGAGTATTTAGTGGTCTATTCAACTTAATGGGCAAAATCGCAGAGTGAAGGAGTTTTTTACTAAACTCTCACAACTGCAAAACTTAGCCACATCCACAAAGAAATTGCACCAGATTTATCAAAAGGAAAATCTCCAATTTCTTTCAATTGGATAATCTCCCCTCCCTCCCCCCATAAATATAGTACTGTTTTGCACTGTTTTTGCCCTCTGTCGGAAGCATGATTTTAGTAAATAGGCCACTAGGGGCACTATTAAAGAATGTGAAAATCAGGCAAAAGCCATGAAAACCAAGGCAATTTCTTAGATTACCTTGTGTTTCTACCAATCAGCATTTCTAAAACATATCCTAATTTGTTTCCTTCACTGTTTTCCTGTGCTGCCCAAGGTAGCGCTCATTGAAGCATTGGGTTATTTATTGAAGAAAATGTAGAGTTGTAAATCCTTAAGTACTTTATACAGTTTCACGCCTTTATTTGCCTTTTTTTACCCACCATCTCTGAGAGGGTCTTAGGACTTCACTTCTCTTTTCTAATGGTCACAAGTGCAGCTACATTAAATGTAAAGAGCTTAATTTGGTATATATATATATATATATATATATATATATATATATATATATATATATATATATATGGTATATTGTGACAGTCACTGTCCTTATGGACTAAAGAGCTAGCAGAGTGGATAGGTTCCAGCGTGCAGGAGGTTAAATTTCTCTCTGTGAGCTTGCTGCACCAGGTACCAATTAAGACAGCACTCCTTTGTGAAGGTGTAAAAAGTCAGGAAGTAACTGCAGAGAGATGCATTGCCATGTGTGAGAGACACATGCTGAGAGATACAGAGTGAGAGATTGCTGTCCCAGAGAAGGGGACAGAGAAGTGCTCCCTAGCTAAAGAAGGAAGGCTGGCACAGCCCTTGACAGTGGATCTACAGAGGAGATTTTATCTGAGCTCATGTGGGGCAGATTTCTCCTAAGAAGGAAAGGACGCAAGACCGTGCTGAAGCAGGGACGTCTGCTCCAATGGAATAACAGATAAGGAAACCCCTTTATTATTGTGTGCAGAGACTGTATTCATTGTTGCATATGCCATGGCATGTTTTAAGCTGGGAACCAGTATAGTTGGCCAGCTGTGGTTAGAAAGGGCTGAAGCCAAGTTGAGTTATTTTCCCTAACGGGAATAGGTATTTCATTTTATGATTTGTTTGACTTAAAGGGACGGTGGGCCTGTTATCATATGATTTAATCCCATATAAGAAATACAGTGTTTCCTGCCTTAAATTGGGACTTAAAGAGACTGCAACATGGTGTGGGCATCACCATATATATATATCATACATATATATACATACATACATACACACACACAGCTGAACCCCGTTATAACGCGGTGCTTGGGGTCCACATAATGCGACCACGTTATAAGCTCAGAATGCGTTATAAGCAGATGTGCGTTTTAGCGGATTGCGCTATAACTGGCTTGAGCTCTCTATATATTTATATATATATATATATATATATATATATACACAACTCAACCCCGTTATAGCGCGATCTGCTGAAACGCAGATCCGTACACTGTATTTCCTTCCCCTTTAAATTCTTATCTCGCTGCCTCAAAGTGGTGGGAAGGGGGCAATGGGTGTTCAAGAGGAAGTTTAGTGCCACTTGTGCTAGCAGATTCTTCCATACTATGAAAACTTGAACAGTATACCCGGCTAAAGTGGGACAGATACTAGCCAACATGCAAATGAGGCCAGTGTGGCAAGTAAGGCCTCAAACCCCAAATATGGAATACACCAAAAATCAACAGTCTCATTTTCCGGAGGCTGCAATGTCCTTGGGCTTGACAGCATTGAGGAAAAATGACATGAAGGCAGAGGGTGCTAAGAATACCCAGAAGTTAAACAAAAGCTGGCATTCAAACCTCATTCTGGCTGCCTACAACTGCCAGATTCCAGTGAAGCAGCACTGCAAGAACTGGAAGACAAACTCAAAAAGATTAAATGTGATATTGTTGGCCTTAATGAAGTAGAAGAGCTGAAGGCGTCATTGAGCTCAAAGCAAACAGGTGCAGAAAATGGAAGAATCAGTGGAATAAGCGTCATGATTAACAAGAGATGGAGAAACAACATAGTGGAGTGTGACAGGTTTTATCGGAAACAGCATCAAGATTGGTCATTCAGTTGATGAAGAGATATATGCTTCAAATAATCCAAGTGTATGCCCCAACATCAAATCATACAGACTTTAACTTTGAAGACTTCTACCATGAAATAAACCAATTTAACAACAAAGGAGATTGTCACCATGATCGTTATGGGAGATTTCAGTGCAAAGATTGGCGCCCAGCAGAAAGATGAGGCAGTTACAGTAACAGGAATGAATGTGGAGACAGATTGGTAGAATTTGCAGAATGTGAAAACTTCTACATCATTAATTCCCTCTTCAAGAAGAATCCAAATAGAAAATGGACATGGAATGGACCCAATGGAATCAAAAAATAAATTAACTATGTCCTAGCTAACAAGAAACATGATGTGATTTATGACTTCACAGTCCTTAACCGTTTTGATACAAGCAGTGATCAGCAATTGGTTCGCTGCAAATTGCACCAGAATGGAAAGAAGGAAAGAAAACTGATTAAAAAGAAGACGAGAACAATCAACATCAAGAAAAACAGGGTAGAATTTAAACTAGGGCTGAGAAATCGCTTCATATGGCTCAAAATGCATGGGGACACTTTAACAAGCAATTATGAAGAACTTATGAAGACTGTAGTTGAAAGCGAAGAAGAAACTAGAGGAATCACTAACAAAATAACAGGATAAGAAAATATCTGAGGAGACAAAGCAATTACTGATCAGACCAGAAGAAATGAAGAAATCCCAAGATGCAAGAAAACGAATTGAATATGCAGAGCTATGCAAGATGACCCACAAATGAATAACTTAAAGGTGTAAGAAAACGTAACTGTGACATGGTGAAGAAGACTATGGAAGATAACAAAAGCTTAAAAAAGATGAAGAAGCAAATCATTACACTCAAATAAGACGATGGATGAACACTAAAAGATTGTGCACTTATCCTAAAGAGAGTTGAGGAGTTTTACATTAAATTGAATGAAAACACAGATAATAATACAATGAAAAAAGAGGTAGCAGAAACCACCAATGATGTACCACATGTCTTTCCAGAAAAAGTGGCTAAGGCAATAAAATCCATAAAGAAGGCCCCCGGGAAAAATGGATTTACAACTGAAAGCTTGAAAGAAGCTGGGGAAGACGTATAAAAGATCTATGCAAAACTCTTTCCATGCTGCTTTAAGAACAGAAAACTTCCAGAATAATGGAGAAAGGCCATATTTATACCCATTCACAACCAAGGAGACAAAGAAGACCTCAAGAACTACAGACCAATCAGTCTACTTCCAATCACTTACATGATTTTTACGTTGATACAGTACTAAATGGCTACAACAGACCCTGAACTTCGCCCAGGCTAAAAACACACAGGATTTTGAGGGGGATATCACACAATGGATCACATCCAAGTCATACAAAAAGTGATTTCCCTAAGTAATGAACATGATCTACCACTGATTTTAGTATTCATAGATTACGAAAAAGTATTTGATTCTGTCTACACCTCAGCATTGATATTATAAGGAACATTTATGCAACAGGGAGACACTATGTTACCAAAGCTTTTCAAAGCAACACTTAAAGAATTGTTCAAGACATTGAATTGGGAGAACAAAGGAATCAAAATCAACAGTGAATACTTGAGTCCCCTATCATTTGTAGATGACATTGTTTTTTTGCCAGAAGACCTCCAGCAACAAATGAGGACTATGTCTACCTTGGCCAGCAGGTAACAATGGATGGGAACCTTTTGAAATAAATCAATTGGAGAATAAAGATGGTTCAGATAATTCAAAGAAGTGTGGCGAGATGTATGCTGGGTATTACCCAAAGAGACAGGGAAAAAATGAATTGGTTAGAAACCAAACAATAGCCTGTGACATTGTGAAATTAAAATGGTCGTGTGCCGGACATATTGCAAGAAGAAATGATCATCGTTGGACAAAGATGGTACTCGATTGGATTCCAAGGGAATGAAAATAATTAAGGCAGTGACCAAAAGCAAGATGGGAGGATGAAATTAGAAAATTGGTTGCAGTAACTAGGAGAAGTGAGGTTTGCAATCGCAGAACCTGGAAGACCATTGTGGACACCTTCATCCAGCAGTGGATCAACAAGGATTGAAGATGGTATGTATGTATGTATGTATGTATGTATGTATGTATGTATGTATGTATGTATGTATATACATACACACACACACACACACACACACACACACACACATACATATACAATAATTATATTTTATATATTATAATTTTATTAATATAATGTTTCTAACTATTTGTAGAATTAATATTAAACAAGTTATATACAAATGTTTACATACAGTTTATATAGTACACAAAATGTTGAAGATGATTTAAAGAAAAGAACACACAAACACACACCTACATATATATTCTGTTTGATTTACTAGCATTCAAAACACAGCCTATTTAATAATACTGTATTCCTTGTGCTCTTACTACATTCATTATCAATATATGTCACAAAAACAATTAAGACGGCATTTACTGGTTTGTAAATTTGATACATGTGCAGTGAAATTTCCTATTCACTACAAAACATTATTTTGCTAACTCTAAACACTCTAAGTAAATAGCCCCCATGCACTGTAGCAAATAGCTCTAGGAGGGTTATATTCACTAAACCTAGAGAGTTCTATTCACGAAGATGCCTTTATTGGATGTTAACAGACATTCTTTCAAGTAGCCATTCATCGTTAATGAACTATCAATATCACACTAAAGTGTAATAGCCATACTCTTGAATGGCTGTTACTTTGTTTGTTTAAACAATGTACTTAGGCCGGATACATCACACAGGCAAAAATGTGGTATTATTGCTCAAAAGAGTGTTATTTTTATAGTGCAATACATCAGTGTTGCACCACTAAAATTAACGCATGTGTTATTGAATCAATTAAAAAGTATTCATAATACTGCATTTTTTGGTATTTTCATCCCGTAAATCTTGGTCTGATATTTATTGGAACATGATCAATGGCAAAAATACTGCCGTATTTTATCACTTTCTTCAGGCTGCCTTAGCCCTATATCGCCTATGGCCAATATATTATATACGCGACTACGGGTAAAATATTGCACCTGGTAAAGTATTAACACAATCTTACTGACTCCCGAAATAACATTGCGATAATAAGACGAGGTCTTTTTTTCTTTATTTGCCGGGTGTGATATTAACTCTGTTAAAGCGCAGCTTGATATATCTGCTAATGCACCAATACACTGCAGTGTGATGCCACAATTAAAATGAGGGTTACCTTAAAAAAAATTAGATGATTTCCCCGCTAGGCGAAGGGACCCCCTGCTCCCCGAGATAGCCACAAGAGATAACATGTCTGCTCCCCATTGGCCCGTGGGACCTTTAAACTGAAATTTCCCATGCCCAGCAGGAGCTGCCCCTTTTCGGCTATTTATCCCGAGAAGCAGTGGGTCACAGGAGATTAAATTAACATGGTTCAGCTCTGGAGACCCCCTGCTTTCCTCCAAAAAAAGAAAGAAAGAGGTAACACCGCTTTAACAATGTTTTTATACATTTCCCTTGTGCATACTGTAGTTAACAAAAGTATCAGAATCTTTGGTAGTCGGGGACTATGACTATTCATTGAATTAGGATCTTTGGCTTTACTGCACTACCATAGGACATGAAGGGCGAAGGGATATAGGCCCATATTAGGGAGGCGAGAATATGAAAGGAGGAGGAGGGGTGAATGGGGGGTTCTGATCTTGCAGCTGGCGAAAGGTATTTTCAAATGTTTGATATTTAAAGGCAAAGCTCCGCTGTAATGAAATAGCCGGCTGTAGCGAGACGGGCTGAAAGCCGGGGCTGCGATTGCTACTTCACTACACGACAACTACAGGCTTTAGTCTTCTAAGGGCAAGAGTGGAAAAATCAAATTGACTTGACTTCCAGCGATTGCGACCAAGCCGTTGCGCCGTATCTACTATAAGAGCACGCGACGGCAGCAATACCTTTGTTCTGCCGGCACTATAAGCGCAGCCTAAGGCAACACAGTCAAGTAAACGCTATGCACAAACAGGCTTGAAGAGAGCAACAAAGATGATCCAGAGCTGAGCGTAGTGTGGGGCTAGCATTCTGAAAGGAGGTGGATGGGTGGGTGTTGGATTTTGATTTCACAGCTAGCAAAGGAGACTGGGAAATGCTTGATCTATAAATGCAAAGCTCAGCTGTGATTAAACAGCCTGCACTGTATTTACCTGGGAATTTGTTGTCATGGCTGAGCTGCAGCAGGCGTCTCAACTCTGAAGAAAAAGAGAGAAGAGTCTTAGTCAACTCATCTGTCCAAAAGGTTCACTCGAAGCCAACTCCAGTGCTTGTTGTGACGACATGTTAGCACAAGCGTTGCTATTACCTTCTTCGTCTAGCGTGTAGCTTGAAGAGACACCATCTGTTTCAGTAACAGCGCAGGAGTAAATGCCCAAGTCTTCTTCTGAAGGATCTTTGAATATAACCTTTGACCTAGGGAAATATCAGTCTATTAATATTATAAAGCAGCAAAATATGTCAAATCTTATGTTTATTTTTTTATTTTTTAATAAATCAGTTCTGTAGTATTAGATAATATTGACTGTTTAAAAAAAAATAAGTTTTTTGATCATTGGCTATACATTTATTTATAAAAATGTTTTACCAGGAAGAGTTACATCTTTTTTTCAAGTATGTCCAGGGCACAGTTATAATGACAAATACATGGTGACAAATACATGGTGACAAATACATGGTTACATTAAGTGAACAGGGTTATACATTATGTATAAAGACATTACACGAACAGTTTAACATATTTTATCTTTAAGGTGTATGAAACAGTTACAGCCCAGATTAAAATGTGAGACCGCTTTAGTTTTGAAAGAATTTAGACTGGGGGCGGTTGTGAGAGTCTCTGGTAGATTGTTCTAGGTGTGGGGTGCACGGTAAGAGAAGGAGCGGCCGGATACTTTGTGGAACCTGGGACATGAACAACAATGTACATCAAACTACATATTTTGCGAATTAAGGGTGATCTATTGAAAGCAGCAGAAAACATATCTTGTGAAGAACCACGAGGTGGAAAATAATGTGTTTTTTTTTTGTTGCCTAACTCATCATTGAAACGATTTTTAAGAAATTGCCGCTGTTCCCTTCTCACATGAAAACAGGACCTTACTTGTCCTGAAAGGTTGTTATTCTCTGCATCAGTTTGCCATTAAAAGGTGTTGCTATCTTTAAACTGCATTTGTTTTTTATTTAAAACTGAATAAAATCCATATTTATTTTGCATATACAGCAGCAGAAATAGCATAATTGAAAAGGGTGTGTAAGACAACTCTGTATTTGCAATCGAGATGCGTTTCAAATATTATTTCAGTGTGTGTGTGTATATATATAGCTCAAATAAAAATATCACTTGTGAGCACCTGTCTTAGACAGGTCTGCAACCCAGCTTTTTACTATTATCACCTAGCATACAGTGCTTCCACTGCAGCAAGGCATTATGGGAAAGACATGCAAACGAGCATACACTGCCACCTTTTGTCTCAAATCCATGTTTACATGGAACCCTTATAAGCTTATGCTCGTTGCATTACACAGCTTTCAGCACAGCCAATAAACCTACTCACAGACAGCTATTTTGACCTTTTAGGTCTAATCAGTGTGAGGCTGGTTGTACTGGCTTTGCAATTTTAAGGCTGGGTAGGTTTCACCACACATTAGATAAGTTATGGTCGGGGAAAAAGGTGACAAAAACCCTCCACCGTGTAACTGAAAAAGCACAGAGTTGAAAATGTAAAATTGCATATATGAAAAAAACATGTTAAAGAGTACTTCGTAAATCCTACATAAGCCTATATGAAGGATGCAAAGACTCATCACCTGCCACCTTTGGTCTCAATGGATATCCTCGGTGAATCATCCGTTCCTTCGTAATTCTTGGACCATACGAACTTTGAGTCTGGGGTTAGCTGATCACATTCAAAGTTCAAAGAAATTACTCCATTATCATCAACATCCACCGTCACCTCTTTAGTACCTGGAAACCAGCCGCAATGCATAGCTTTGTTAAAATGAATACTTTAGTAAAGGTTTGAAAGTACAGGTACCCCGGAAAAGCCTACCTTGAAATATCTGTCTATTCTCAATTGCTTATGACTACATTAGGACTCCCTCGATACTTTACTATTTCAAACAGAATAAAAGCTATTAATGGTCTCTAGGCCATCACATTACCTGCCCCACACTGGTATACTGTAGTACTCTGTCCTTCAATTACATCACAAATATTTAGTACTATAATATATTTTTGACTCAATATACACAGATTATATTTTTGGAATTAAATCTAAAATCTTACAAAATACCAGTGAGGGGTTACTAAGTCTAACTTTAATAGCAGTACTGGCTATAATACATTTAGATAAGACGACAAATTAATGTTTGCCCTTTAACCACTTTATAGCTGCTTAACACTCAGCCAACAACCGTGAATTACTGATTGTACTTGTATTAAACATTTTATTTTATGACACTTTTGTAGCAACAGTCTGGTGACGTTACCTGCTCTTAAACCTTGCATTATTTTACCATAAATACTAAATAATGAACTAAAATATAATAACGAATGTCTGAACCTGGTTTGGTTTGTGCCACCACCGCGTCCGTTACATCGGATGACGTGCCAACCCCAGCCTGGTTGGCCGCCCTCACTCTCAGCACATAACTAACACCGTCCTTCAAGTTTTTGACCTATAAGAATTGCAACAAGAATAAAAAAAATGGAATCCCGTTACATTAGCAGGTGTCATCAAATCAGAGGGCAAAGCTATAACGAGCCTGCTCTCCGTGCAGCGATTAGAAAGTCACGTTTGTCGATCTTCCACTCTTTTCCCCACTTTGATACGTGATGGTTTTGATGCTAACATTATGTAAAAGACGTAGAAATGATCCATTTCAGAAATACAAAATACAAGATCGCTAAGCTCAAGACACTACGGCGCACACACAAATATAATCAAAAGTAGAAAAATATATTTATGTCAATATAAAAAATATCCAAAAGTAATTACATGATACAAACAAATTCAGCCGGAAGTAAGAGACTTCCACTTTTGATTATATTTAAGTCTTCTTGAGCTTTGTGCTCTTTTGTTTTTTGTATTCCTTTGGGAGGGTTTGTGTTACCCTTCTACTGTTCAAGACATTTTTGTTGGGCGTATTCTTGTATTTATTTATTGTCTTAATACTTCTTGACCGTGTTTCCTCTATAGATATATATGTTTTCGATTGCTTAGTTACACAATATTAAGTACAAGCAATCTTGATGATTCTCAACATGCATCAAGTTTTTTCGGATGTAGGTTTATATCATGTACAACATATTGAGTTTAAGAACATAACATGCATAGTATATCATACTGCACACACTACTCAAAGTTTTCTTAAAGCTGCAATCTCCTTACTCAAGCACAATTTTAAATCTGGTACATTGGGTCTAGTGCTGCTAAACAATTTTGACAACACGTTGTCCTTCAAAAGATAGTAATAAATTAATTTCCACTGATCTCATGTGAAATCCAAAATAAGTGCTGAGGTACTTCCTGTTGACCCTTGGGGAATAGATATGTTTATGCTTTCCCCCCTCCTGGGTCCACTGAAATAGGCTGAAGTTAGCATTGTTGTCCTTTCATCACAAACCTGCTGAAGTAGCACAACCATCATTCTTTTGCAATCGTGTGTACACACAACTGTAAAATAATCACATGTTTATTTGGTATATTTAAAGGAGCTATCCCTAAAAGGCAGACCTAGGATCTCATTAATATATGCTCAAAATAGCAAGAATATACTTCTATATTAGTGGAGCAGAGCTATATAAATTACATTTACACTTATTAAATAAATAAAAATATCACTAGTGCGAACATTCATATGTCTAAATCCTGCCTTTCACCATAATCTCTTAGCATACAATGCTTCCACTGCAGCCAGGGATTCTGGGAAATAACAAATCCCAAGACACTACAGTACATACTGTATTTCTCAGTCATTGTATGGTAACATTTTTAAATGTAGTTCTCCTATTATAGTTTTCAGTACACTTTAATATTTTATATGACAGTATATTTTAGTTCTGGTATAACTTGCATTTCAAATATTGACTTGAACAGTGAAGATTTGTAGGTCCTTCCAATATATGGGTATATTTATAGGATATTGATCATGGATGACAACAGTTGAGAAATATTTTAGGTCCCTTAAACTAATGGACGTAAAATTGATCAAGTTATCATTTTTTTAAAATACTGTAATCGTGGAAGGATACAATCCATTCTGCAACTTTTTGAGAGAAAAGTGACATTTTAACATGTTTTGTATAGTACCTTAATGTATCTGTTTGCAGTTGGCATCTGATTAACACCTCTCCATTGTTCTTCTACTGCATCTGCCTCTTTTATATCCACATAAAAGCCTGTAACTGGCGTGCGCCCAGTGTAGACAGGAGACTTCCACAGAAGAACCATGGAGTCACTCCGGACCTCAGACAGAGAAAGCTCATGTGGAGGGCCTGAAGAAGAGCAAAATTTTTATTATCATAAATAAGATGTACCACAAGGGAACATGTACAGTTTCAAATGTAATTAACTTGTTTAAATACAATACTATAGTTATACATAGGTAATATGATTTATGTGTGTATCACACCAGAATTGTATCTTATTGTATATTTATTTATATAGTGCAAGCTACGTACACCGGGATATGCAAAGATGTTTTCCAATACAGAGAAGAATTATATAAATGGGAAAAAAGTGTGTGATACATAAATGTGAACATTTGGGGGTAGATGTACCTTTCCAAAGAGTTTATAATCTAAATGGTGTATTGGGAGACATAGAAGAACACAAGAAGTACATGGAAGTGCAAATTTAAGGGCTAGACCAGGTTGGTAAGTGAGTTGCAGTGGGTCATGTGGTCATAATAACAGTAATAAAATATATAATTATTGAAATGTTTGTTTTGTACTAGGCTTGTGACTAGCTTTCTGTCATGTTTACACTTCTTTTTTTCATTTATAGTCACTGAATTGCATTTGTCAACAAATGAATCACACATCTCAACATGAGAATTGTCATGTGAAACTATCTATTAAGCTCAGAATCGGTATGTAGTGTCTGTTACAGGGTCCAGCATTGCAAGCTCAGTACGGTACGTCAATTTTACACCTTTTTGGCATCCTAAAAAATGGCAAAACTTTGTAAAAAGAAAAACAATCACAAAAACATTTGTGATCTGAAAAGTGCGAACTTCGCACATCTCTACAAATGGGCAAGACAACACCTATAATTGACATCGAGATACCAGGAGAAGATTCAAGGTTATAATGTCCATAGGGTATTGTAGTGAATGTTTCTTTAGCCGGCTGCATGCATATTACTGGATTTCATTACCTGGCACAGCAATGGTCCATTCTTCACATTTGAATGGTTTACTTGGCTGGGACGGTGTACCAACCCCAGCCATGTTACAAGCGGTTACTTGGTACTGGTACACCATGTTCTCTTTGAGATTCAAAACCTACAACATCAATACAATAGGACATGTTGCTATTAAGCCCAAATAATTTGTTTTTTCATTAAATTAATGTTAATAGACATAGGTTTTTTTAATAGCATTATCAAGAATACTAATTCAATCTAAGAAGAGTAGAAATAATGGTTGGTAATGTTGCATCAGCCAATTATTCTTTGGTAACTGTGCAAGCTGAGCACTGCAGAATCTGGAAATGATCCCTCCCACTCACAGTGACTTGAAGACATGCACACACAATGCTTGCCCCAGGGCTGCTAATATATTTACCCACTCTACTTCAGGAGGGTTATTAAACTACATGACTATTGAAAGATATTTGGGTCTTATCCTGTGGACACATCTATTAAAGCATCGGTGCCATTTCGAAAGGCACACTGGACCTTCAGTGAAGTAAAACACCCGGTTATACTTGTCTGCTGTTATTAATGTTAAAACCTTTGTTACTCAATAGAAGCGAGAAGCATTGTTAACTAATGAGTCACTGGTCTCTTTTGCATCAAAGGGGTTAATAAAAGTGTCATGGCTTTTTAAATGTAGTCCTCAAAGCCTAGATAAATAAAGAGCTGCTGCTCTCCCACTAACTGCGGCAGCGGAAGGCCGGAAGGCCCTTGAAAGTGGAAGGACAAGCCAGGTCCTGAAGGACAGGTTTGGACAGGCCATTTATCGAGTCTGGGACACCAGTCCCGGCTGTTGTGCCCCCCCCTTCTCAGCAGCCCCCCTTTTTACCCTTCACTGGGCCTGATCTTGCCAATTTTAAATTTTCTTTATTTCTTTTATATTTGTATACGTAGATTCTTGCAAACTTTAATTCTCAAATGTTACCCAACTATGAACGTTTAATAAAAAATGTGCAATTGTAATAATATAACACTTTCCGTTATCTATCATCAACACGGCCGATCAATATTGTGATATTCTTCCAATTTTTAAAATATTTTTTTAACAATAAAATAAGAGTGATACAATAATTACAATGAACACAAGAAAATTTACCAGAGCAGCAGCCTTATTGCGGTCTGTTTGCCTGTGACCAGTGGAAAGATTCACATTAGTACGCAACTCTTGTAGTGCAGCTGTAGTATGGACTGAGGATATGTTTAGGGGTTTCTCTGTGACCTAACTTCATTTAAAAACCTGAGCATATGTACTGCACACCTACATAATATTGCTAATGCAAGACACTCCCCACATACACACGTTCTAGGACTTCCTTTGTGACTTAACTTTGTAAAACCCGACTATATTTACTGGACACCCACAATGTATTTCTAATGGACTTCCTGTTATACATACTCATGTCATTATTTACAAGAAAAGGAAATACACATCTTACTCTGTATGCTCTGTCACTGACGGATTTAATGTTGCCTTCATGCCATTTCCCAGGAACGCCTTGAATGACCTCGCGGAAGTTCACATAGTAGCCTTGAATTTCTACCCCGCCTGTGACTTTGGGCGGCTTCCATCCTAACACCATGGAGTCCCGAACACACTCCAGAACAGTGATGTCATAGGGCGGAGATGGAGTCGCTGTTTCAACACAGCACACAGACATTAGAAAAATATGTTTGATTCATTTGTCAGACACGTGATGTACTGTAGGTGATGTAAACCAGCACGCATATTAGACAACATTGTACAACGCCAATTATATTAATGGGTAATAATAAAGCAGTGACAAGGAAGCTGCACGTTTAAACACTTGATGCTGGGAGGTTTAAGAAGTAGTGTAAAAGTGTTTTCTTTTTAATAGTGAGAATGCACCAGCTACATCTAGGACCTGTGAAAGATGAGTTTGAGGTGCAATGATTCCTTTGACTTTATTACAGAATGAAACTACAGGTGCCGGGGGTGCTGCAGCCTCCCTGTGTTTATACATTACGATTCGGTAATGTATGGATGTTACTGGTATTGTATGTACAGCACCCCCACCCCAAAAAATTGTTACTGCATCCCTGCACTGGTCTAGTGGTAATGTCATTCCCTGTTATGTTGGCGAACCTGCATCCAATCCCTCTGCCAGATGCTCGTGTCCTTGGGAAAGTCAATTTATTTCCCTGTGCCAAGAGTCTGCTCTTTTGGGGCAGAGGATTATACATGACAAAGTCTATATACAAACTGTGTACAGTTCAGAGCTACATTTTCTTTATGTAAGAAAAAAAGGAAAAGAACATTCTTGCTGTTCAATCTGCTAAGTGTGTTTCTACGGTTTGGAAATCCTCCGTCTGTTATCATTGCACCCATGGTTTAATTGTATGTGAAAGTCTTAAGCACTTACCTGATTGGAAGAGACATTGTCTACCTGATCCTAATGAAAGATAGTCCTACTTACCACAGTGCAACAAACAGGAACATGTAAAACCACCCCTTGCTTGTGTGACTGTGACTGTACTTATACTTACATACAATTAGCATTCTAGCTTTTGTTCCTCTGAGATAAGCACCCCACATAATAGCATTATAATATCAAAACCGTTACTTCTAAGTAGGCAATGTGTCAGAGGTCCAGCAAACCGTCATCAATACAAACCTTCTGCATAACACCTTTCAAATGCATCACACACCTCTGGGGACTGATACTGGAAACAGAAAGCTTATTGAATACCTATGCACACCCACTATATTCATATTTATTACTAGTATTAATTAGATCGAGAGAGTGACGTTGGAAAGTCCTTCTGTACTGTATGATATTCTCTGGACAATACAATCACATTTTTGTGTGTGTGTTGTGTTGTGTTACCAGACGTTAATGTAAATCCTCATTTTCGCCTAATGATTGCTTGAGTGGTTTGGACAAATTAATGGTAATCAGATGTTACCATACAAAGCAGTAATTGTTTTCCTTATATTAACTATTTTTAGTTTACCTAACATTGCTGCATGCAAACATGCAAAAATGTCAAAGCAAAAACAACACACTTGTCATTGCTACCAGGGGTATTTTCAACACGCACACTTATTTCAGAAACTATATATTCCAGAAATATTGCAAGTGTTGAAACTTGTATAGATGACACAACTGGTTAGAAAAACATGACCTAATTCAATATCTGACATGCAATTGAGCTGAGTCACAAAAGAGGATGTAATGTTATGTAGTTTTGCTCAGAGACACCTTTCCAGCTATCTGCTGGGCGGCCTCCTAGCCATTAAGCAATTCCACCTGTGTGTGTGTCTTTTACACCATCTTGTTTAATAGCTCACAGATACACATCTCCAGAATGGTTTGCTACATTTAAACAAGTTCCAGGATTCTTTTTAAGAACGCTGTATATGTCAAACTTGAGAAAATGACTAACTCCTCTAATTCCTCAAGAAACTAAGGCTGCGTTCCCGCTGGCGCTGTACGCGCTCATGCTTTGAGAGCGGTGATGTCACCAACTCCCAAAGCATGAGCGCAGGGTGTCCTGCCTAATTTTGCAAGCGGGAGCAGGGGCATGGATAGGGCCTATTTGTGTGTGAGTTTGTGTGTGTATGGCTATGTGTGGCTTTGTTCTGTGTGCACTTACCTCAGCTGAGCACGCGTCAATCTCAATTTTTTTGGCCTCCCCAAGCACCGAACTTGGGAGAGGGTAAGTGCCCGTGCATGAGCCCGCGCGCCGCGTGAACAGGCTGATTCACACTCACAGAAGAGAACGCGTCAAGCGCCGAGCACCAAGTGTGCTCAGCGCCAGCGGGGACGCAGCCAAAGGCTCAAAATACATCTCACATTTGATTGACATGAATTTACTGCTTGCTAATTTAACTGCTTTGGTTATTTGATCTTCCTTTTAAATCATTAGCTACAGGAATTAAATAGGTTTCAATTTCCAACCCTTGAGTGCCTTAAAGTGGCAGCGATAAACGCAGTTGTGCATGACCAACTGTACAGTATGTGCAAAACTTTATAAAGAGTAATGTCACATTTATTTTTATAGAACAGGGATACATGTCGAAAAATGTATGTAGTTTTTATTCATTTCAGTCCATTCCACTAAGTGGATTTCTTTTTTATGGATGTGCTTCAAACATTATTAATTATGCTGTAATGCATTGACAGGTAATTAGAAAGTGCAGCAACACATAACTTCCATTTTATATCATTTCTGTAGACCCCTTCTGGGAGCTACTATTGTAATTAAGGGGTTAATTGTGTGGCCTCACACAGAGTGACACCCCTCTCCCATCACATAGTATAGAGCAGTGGTTTTCAACCTTTTTTTGGTTAGGGAACCCAGGAATTGGATTTAGAAATTCTGAAGAGCCCCAACCCTCGCCCCCTATCTCTCGCCCCCCCCCGTATCACCGCTCCCCCTTGCACACACCCCCCCCCCACTCCCACTCACACCCACACACTCTTCCACTTACACACACACACTCCGACCTCCTGTCCGGACCAGTTCAGGAGTGAAGCTCTTGGAATGTGTTCCCCCCTCTCCCCCCCTCCCTGCGAGAGTGCGTGCCGACCGGAGCAGGCAGAGAGAAGAAGGATAGCAGTGAGCTGCCGGCTGCTGCTTAACTTGGGAGACGCTGGGTCACTGCTATGTGGGGGAGTGCCACCGCGCCCCCGGTCCTGGGACAACTGGGAGAGTTGTCCCGGCTCTCCTCCCCCTGGCAGCAGCGGAACCCCTGCAGGGACAAGAGCCGCCCCACAATGGGGCCGGGCCCGCTGCGAGGGGGGAGTGCCTGCTCTCAAGAAAATTGAGAGCAGGAGTCGCGACGGAGTGCTAGGCCACGCCCCCCGGCGGGTCAGCCAATGAGGGCGAACCTGCCAGGTGACGTCACGGCCGTGCCCCCGTCACTCCCCCGTCACTCCCCCATCACGCTCACCCTGTCTTTCCC
The DNA here is from genome assembly GCF_040206685.1 of Ascaphus truei. Lineage (NCBI taxonomy): Eukaryota > Metazoa > Chordata > Amphibia > Anura > Ascaphidae > Ascaphus > Ascaphus truei. Next base: position 138,088,872 of record NC_134484.1, read on the forward strand.
CCTGCAGCTCTCTGCAGACCGGGGGACCTCGAAGACGCGTGTGCAGCGCAGGCAGCGGGGCCGCAGCCTAAGAGAGGCACAAAATACCTTGCACCGGGAAATGATCCCACAGTTCATGATAGTATGGGTACCCTAAGATGGAGCCCAATTGATATAAAAAGTTACGGACGCTACGCAGAAGATGACCCCAGAAACAAACCTAAGCACCCCTCTAGCATGAGAGAGTAAGGATTACCTAGGGAAGAATTGAAGAGTACAAACATGGTTGTTCACAGTTAAACTGTATATAGTAACGAATATCTTGATGTGAAGAGCATTATCAACGGCTGTTAATAAAGCTCTTCTTTGTACTATAAAAGTTTATGGCGCTCTTGAATATCTCATCAGCATATCTACGCCCAGCCTGCGTGGATCCAGCACCCTGACAAGGTATGAGAGACTGAGCAAAGTCATTTATAGTCAACTGATGTAAACTCCTTAAGAGCCGGGCAAGGAGGGTTTAATTTCCTAAATCTCCAAAGTGCTTTTGCATTTTTCTACATATTTACCAACTCAGCTTAAAAACGGCAACAAGCTGGCAAGCATGACTGTCATCAAAGCTTTGTACAGTACCGTATATCACGGAAATAGGGATTTTCTAAGAGTTTCTGAGCTAAATCTAAAACTGTCTATTTTCTCTACTTAAATCACCTTCACATTTAAACTGTGACTATATGGAAACATTTTGCCCCCATTCAGGTGTATTGTAGATGTTAGACTAAATAGTTGACATTGCTCTTCTAAGTAACATGGGGGTAAAATGTTCACAACAGGCATTTTGAAAGTAAGAGAATCAGGCTTCAGGGAGGATGAGGAGCGGGATAGGTAACCTGATAACCAAAGCCACACAAGCAGCTTGGCTCATGTTACTGCTGTTGACGTATATAGCATTAGTATGCGGGAAAACGTCTTCATAAATCTGGCCAAGGGCAAGAAAGTTTTTTTTTTTTTCGTAGAGAAAACTATAAATAATGAACCTAAAATTAGCTCATTCTTGACATACTGTATGCCATTTTTGCTAAAATACAGATGAGCTTTTGTGCATGATCAGAACCTGACAGTTCTGCATACACATCTCTTTATACCCAATATACTTTAATTTTAAAATTTTCGTAGTCAAATTTGAAGAATCTCTTCAATATTTTCATTACATGCTGCTATCCGGATCAAATGTAGTTTTTACCCCTTACTAGTAAAGATGACAGGAGCACATGTATAGTAAGTTCTTCCAAGTGCCTCTTGTACTTAAGGATCTAAGGAGATAAGATCATCTCCTTCATTTTCTAGGCATGATTAGACACTATAATGCATTTGGAAACTGAAACAGGATGAAAGAGGTATGCTTTTGAATTAATGTGGTGAAGGACGAAGAGAATTAGATGGAGGAAGAATGATCAGCAGGTGCGGCTCATGAGCAAATGAGGTGGTCATCTCGTGTTAATAGGCCTGAAGAAGGCCTTGGATTTACACTTACTTTTCTGCTCTGGTCCTCCTTTCTGTGGTGAATGTGTGGGAGCCACGGTCTCCTTTTTTGCACTTATTGTACTTACTCCTGTAGTTCCAGGTTTAAGAGATTGACTAGGTAATATATTTGGGGTTTTAGCATTGCAATTAAGTAGAGCATCTGTGGCAAGAGTAGGCTGAGTGGACTCATGCTGGACTTCCCGGCATGCAGGGTAGTCTGTTAGTCCATCAGAAATACCACTTAGTTCAGGGCACGCACCATGTGGCAATCCTCCCCCTACAACATCCAGGAGATAACAAAGACATTTTTAGTCTTAGGGTAGACTCAATTCTTCATTATTTAGGTCACTGAGTGCTAAAGGGGTCTGTAATGTCTGGATTACCAAAGCATTGCTGGCCCCTCCAGCATCCAAAGAGTCAAGTGAGTGAAGAATGATGCAAATGTAGGTGAATAGTCCAGACATGAAACACAAATAGGTTAGAAACATCGATTGCATTAGGAAATAAAAACAAACCACATACCAGCTAATCATGTTACTGACATTCAGTCAAGTTTGGGCAATCTCTCTATAAATGCATGTATTTAGGCTCAGTTCAGCTAACTGACAGATTGAAGTTGCATTAGAAGGCTAAGTGCTTGCATTTTAACCGTTTCTGCACCATTATTAATGTTTGGGTTACTGTTTAAAATTAGTCAATTTACACAGGTTTGTGTCCTGAAAACCTGTGAAGCGTGTTGTGGTCAAATATGGATCAACCACAAGAGTTGCAAATAAAAAGCTTGCTTGAAATGAAAAGGACACAAATGGTGTAAGTTTTAATTATAGTCTACAGCAGGGATGGCCTACCTGTGGCCATGGGCACTTTGACAGCATTTATAATGGCCAATGTGATACCCGGGGATTAGCTGCTTCTCAGCTCTCCTTACACCACCCTCCCCACGCCGGTGCATCCGGCTGGCCCAGAAGGCACGCCAGTTTCTGCATCCGCCTGAGGGGGCCCAGCTCCCCTCCACCGTGGAACTGGAGGCCCTCCCCCACTTCCAAGGTGAAATGGGAAGGGGGGAGGAATTGAGTAAGAGAGGAAAAGAGAGGGGTGGATTTAGTGAGAGAAGAGGGATTGAGTGAATGGAGGAAGGGGATTAAGTGAGAGGAGGAGTATTAAGTGAGAGAGGAGGGGGTAAGTGGATGAGAGGAGGGTGAAGAGTGAGAGGAAGGGGGAGAGGGAGACAGGAGTAGAGGTGAGCGAGAAAGGAGGGGGTGAGTGAGAGGAGGGGAAGAGTGAGTGAGAGGAGAGGTGGGAGAGTGGATGTAGGAGGGTCGCAAGCCCTTTAAAACAAAAAAGGTTGGAGACCCCTGGTCTATACCATTGGTGGGACACAGGTGGTCCGAGGGCTGCATGTGGACATCCAGGGCTTTACCTCCGAACCTATAACTGCTGGCCACCCCAGCAGCCTGCTGTTTCCCTCCCCCCCCCGTGCAGAGGAAGGGGAGAGGTAGCTGGCATGGATCATATCTTCTCTCCACTCCATGAGCTCCATAGTGACAGTGCCCTGATACATACGGTTCTTCTCCTGTGCTAATCACTTGTTCCCAGTGTAAGACGAGGAGCGGGATAGTATTCATCAGCCTACAATAAACAGCTAATTTGCTGCCCTTTTTGGGCTCATGAGGATCACATGCACCCATCAAGTATATCATGTTGCCAAGCACTGGTCTACAGGCTCTTGTATTGTTACATTTTATGTAGTATATGGTTTGTTTTATTTTACAACATAACAAAGGTCGGGAGACATATGATAATTTGAATAATGTAAGGTAGAATCGGTAAAATGAACATTATTAGGACACATCATTTCTTCATTCATACTGTGTCTTTTACATGGGTCATGCAACAATAAAACATGCATGGGTTATTCATGCATGGGTCATGCAACCATAAAACAGAAGTAGCCGACCATACTGTATGCTCAAGTAAATATCATTCAAAAAGTGTCAAACATGCATCTGTTTTTTAGTAACCTGTCATACGGCAACATGTGAGAATTAAATGAAATAGAAGAGATACGGTTTGATGGTTTGATGGTTTGATGGTTAGAACACAATGTACCAAACCATGATCCCAGAATTCCATCTTCAGGGACACTATGAAGTGAGCAATGGTAGTTTCTCATACAGTGGGTGACAAGTAACATCAGGGTTGGTGAAAGGTGTACACGTATGCAGAAATGACTTCAGTGATTAACTGGGAAAGGATTGTGATGAGGCATTAAACATGGCATGTGGGAAACCAACATCTGGAAGGAAATGTGGATGACACTGTAAAGCAGCACCATTAGTAAAAAAAATAAAAAAATAAAAAATCACATAATTAATGAAAAGGATGTAAACTCATAAAAAAAAAGTAAAAACAGTAATTCTTGGTGGTAAAATCCTGTTCTAGGTAAAATATTATGAAATAAAGATTTACTTACCAATCGCAGCTTTGACTTCAATAGCCTCGGAGTCTGATGAGTAGTCACTGAGTCCAGCTGCATTGACAGCTCTGACCCGGAAGATGTATTTCTCACCAGTGAGGAGACCATGGCAGATAAACCTGTACCATTGTAACAAAGGAAGTATTTAATGGACGCTATGGGATTAATATGATCACTCGTGTGCTTCCATTATAAAAGACCATCAAGACAATAAACTTGAACACTGCCTTAAAAATATATCAATTGTACATTTTTAGGGCAATCCACGTAGTTAATCTTAGTATTCCTTAGTTAATATAAAAATATTTTAACATTACTATTTTATGTCCCATTTACATCATTGTGTTTGATGCTTACTATTTTCTTTGACATGTGATTGTTTATTTAATTGACTCGAGTGCTTTAGCATTTTGCAGTGAAATTAGGGAAATCTGGATTATAGCGAGTGATTTAAATCTGCCTATCAGATTACATTTGAAGCATTATATCAGAAGAATGTATTGGTGTCAGCATTACATAACAGATATGATAAGTTTTACTACGCATCATGTCAGAATGTTATGTATAGTGTTGTATAAAGACTGCTGATAAAGAGACATGGGATTTAATAGCAGGTAAATACTGCCTATCCCACCCACCTATTCTACACATTTTAATACTTACTCAAAAACTATGAGTGTCATTATTTAATCTCTACTTTCTAACTATTGTTACATTGTGCCCATACCAAGCATGTTCTTGTTCTTTCACATTATTTGCCACATCTTGTTGTAAATCTATCCAATATGTATTTTCTCAACCCAGGGGGAGCATGTAGGGAAAGAACAACAAAGAAAAAAACACACTAAGTGCAAACAATTTTGTTCAAGGGTGATATATGATGCTTGGCCCCTGTGTGCTCCCTACTCACAGAAAGTTAGTAGGATAAGTGCAGTGGCGGGATATGTGAAGTCAGGTGGATCTCACTGGACATATGCAGGAAGCAGCTAGAACTGGGATGTCAGTTGCAAACGTACATGGAAAGATAAAAACAGACCTCCATGGTGCAGATCAATGGTATAGGGATAAACTTTATATAGTATTAAAATGTGCACTCACAATGTTAAAAATCAATATAAGCGTTATTCACTGTATAAGTGATAAGGAGTGTAAGGGTGGTTGCCGCAGCTCACCGCACCGCCGCCGTCTCGGATGGGCTTCTCCACAGTCTCCCCGTGGCTTCCTCTGCACTGTATCAGCGTGGGAATCTCCTCCAGCGATGTCTCTGACGCGATACGTCACTTCCGGTGGGCGCGATCAGCTCCGTCGCGTCACTTCCGGTTCGGCAGCAGATTGACAGCTTGCAGCACCAATCCTCTCACTTCCTGGGCGGGTCCACTCTACGCGTTTCGCCAATAGAATGGCTGGCTTCGTCAGGAGTATGGAACCCCCCTTTAGTGACAGCTTATATACCCTATTCAATCACTGGTTTTATTAACCTCTGCAGTGCTAGTTTGAGGTCTGTGGACATGGTTGGATGTATTCACATTGTCATCATAAAAAACAAGATAGAATGGGGGGATTAACTGGTATAGTGAGCCCAGTAGAAAAATTAAGTACTGTATGATTAAAATAAGCTTGATGAGGTGGGGAGAAGATAAGAGGTATACAAATTATGCAAATATTGATAAAATTGATTCATAATAAAAAGTTGATTTAAGAAATTTGCAAAAACAGTATATATAATATTTAAAAATTCTATTATAAAACATCTATCATAAAGGATTAATTTAATTATAAAAATATATATTATTTGTATTTGTTCAGTGATAGGTTTAAGCCCATCTGCATAGTGATAAGGATGTGAATACCCCAATGATAGGAATTACAGCATATTACAGAATCGGCGCAGTTATACAACATCTGTTAAAGGGATGATGCAGTTACAGCATAGAGATTATTCCAATTAGTTAGGTGACAATGGTACTCAGTATATATACTTTATATCTTGGTTCCATAAAAACTTAATGATTATTTTCGAACAGACATATGTACAATTAAATCTCTTATAACATACACTGAGACTACAGACTTAACTTAAGCTAAAAAACATATGAAGCTAAAAGACATAAACGACGCATATGGTACCGGAGTTTTCCTTTTTCACCTGAGGAGGGAGGAATGGAAGGGAAAGAAAGGCACATTAGAATAAGGAGGAAGTCCGTGCAGTAGTTTATTTCAAAAAGGGAGCCATATCTATTTCCATATTAAGGCCTCTGGGATGGAGGGATCTTAGTTTGTGGATCCAGAAGGATTCTCTTTTGATGAGTTCAAGATTCCTATCTCCTCCTCGCCAGTGTTGTTTGACCATTTCTATGGGCATGTATGTTAATCCTTTAGGGTCTCCCTGATGTTTTTCTAGGAAATGGTTCGGAACACTATGAGTGGCTAGTTGCCTTTTGATACTACTAAGGTGTTCTAGTATCCTAGTTCTTATAGGTCTTTCTGTTTTGCCAACGTACTGCAGCTTGCATGGGCACTCCAGGACATAGATTACATGATCACTCCTACATGTTAGACATGATTGTATTTGAAAAACTTCCTTTGTCACATTTGAACAGAACTCCGTTTTTCTGTCTGTTTTGAATTCACATGCCCTACATTTGTTGCAGCCGAAAAAACCTTTCCCTGTTTGAAGCCAACTTTCAGAATTGGTGTCACTCTTTCTTAATGCACTGGGTGCCAATCTGTTCTTAAGATTATTTGCTCTTCTAAAGATGATATTAGGCTTCTCAGGAATGGCAGTACCCAAAATAGGGTCATTTCTGAGGATGTCCCAGTGTTTGTGAATGATGTTCCTTATGACCTTGGCTTCTCTACTATAATTAGTGATGAAGGCAAAGTCAAATTCCCTATTTCTCTCTTTCTTTTTAGCCTTGCTTTTTAGCAAATCATCACGATTAATGCCCTCCACTTTCCTTATTGCACTATTCAGCTTGTCTTCCTTATATTCTTTCTCTACAAATCTTTTTTTGAGATATTCCGCCTGTTCAAGGTATACATTATTATCACTAAAGTTCCTTTTCAGCCTGGTAAACTGTCCAGGTGGTACACCATCCATCCACCTGGATAGATGACAACTAGATCTTAATATATAGTTGTTCTTGTCAGTCTCTTTGAAATAAGTTTTTGTTTTTATTTTATTTTCTTCAACAAAGATTACAAGGTCTAAAAAGTTGATACTTGATTTGCTAGAACTGCTAGTGAATTTTAAGTTGCTCTCGTTTATGTCTAGAGATGCTAAAAACTCATCTAAAGATTCCTGTCCCCCCTCCATATTAAAAGCACGTCATCAATGAAACGGCGCCAGAGGACAAGGTTCTCCCCCAGAACGCCACCTGGCCAGATAGTCTCCTCCTCCCAAACGGCCATAAATAGGTTAGCATAACTGGGGGCGAACCTTGTCCCCATCGCCGTTCCACACTTTTGTAAGTAGTAATCCTCTCCGTACCAAAAGAAATTATGATTTAAAATAAATCTAATGCTGTCTATAATAAAAACAATCTGTGTCTCAGTGAGGTCCTTGTCCCTAGATAGTACCTGTTTTATCGCTCTACACCCTTTCTCGTGTTCTATAATTGTGTAGAGCGATGTAACATCACAAGTGGACATGATAAAATGTTCTTCCCACTTTACTTTGTTTAGGGTGTTAATCACATCTGTGGTGTCCCTCAGGTATGCCCTCTGCTGCACTACATACTTCTGAAGGAATGTGTCTATGTACAGTGACAGATTGGCCGTTAGTGAGCCAATCCCCGAGACTATAGGTCTGCCAGGGGGATTGACTACACTTTTATGTACCTTGGGTAGATGGTAGAAAACCTACCAATAGCATTGAAAGACCTAACTGACAATGAAAACTTGGTCATAAAACCTGCAGATAAAGGAGGGGGAATAGTACTATTAGACAGAGAGGCATATGACAGAGAATCCCTCAGACTTCTAGGAGATGTAAATACATACACCAAATTAAAGACCAACCCAATGAGGAAATTCACGGAGGAGCTGAAACACCATCTGGACGAGGGGAGGGAACAGAACATATTAAATGACAATGAATATCAGTTTATGTACAGTGACAGATCTAAATTACCGGTTTTCTACCATCTACCCAAGGTACATAAAAGTGTAGTCAATCCCCCTGGCAGACCTATAGTCTCGGGGATTGGCTCACTAACGGCCAATCTGTCACTGTACATAGACACATTCCTTCAGAAGTATGTAGTGCAGCAGAGGGCATACCTGAGGGACACCACAGATGTGATTAACACCCTAAACAAAGTAAAGTGGGAAGAACATTTTATCATGTCCACTTGTGATGTTACATCGCTCTACACAATTATAGAACACGAGAAAGGGTGTAGAGCGATAAAACAGGTACTATCTAGGGACAAGGACCTCACTGAGACACAGATTGTTTTTATTATAGACAGCATTAGATTTATTTTAAATCATAATTTCTTTTGGTACGGAGAGGATTACTACTTACAAAAGTGTGGAACGGCGATGGGGACAAGGTTCGCCCCCAGTTATGCTAACCTATTTATGGCCGTTTGGGAGGAGGAGACTATCTGGCCAGGTGGCGTTCTGGGGGAGAACCTTGTCCTCTGGCGCCGTTTCATTGATGACGTGCTTTTAATATGGAGGGGGGGACAGGAATCTTTAGATGAGTTTTTAGCATCTCTAGACATAAACGAGAGCAACTTAAAATTCACTAGCAGTTCTAGCAAATCAAGTATCAACTTTTTAGACCTTGTAATCTTTGTTGAAGAAAATAAAATAAAAACAAAAACTTATTTCAAAGAGACTGACAAGAACAACTATATATTAAGATCTAGTTGTCATCTATCCAGGTGGATGGATGGTGTACCACCTGGACAGTTTACCAGGCTGAAAAGGAACTGTAGTGATAATAATGTATACCTTGAACAGGCGGAATATCTCAAAAAAAGATTTGTAGAGAAAGAATATAAGGAAGACAAGCTGAATAGTGCAATAAGGAAAGTGGAGGGCATTAATCGTGATGATTTGCTAAAAAGCAAGGCTAAAAAGAAAGAGAGAAATAGGGAATTTGACTTTGCCTTCATCACTAATTATAGTGGAGAAGCCAAGGTCATAAGGAACATCATTCACAAACACTGGGACATCCTCAGAAATGACCCTATTTTGGGTACTGCCATTCCTGAGAAGCCTAATATCATCTTTAGAAGAGCAAATAATCTTAAGAACAGATTGGCACCCAGTGCATTAAGAAAGAGTGACACCAATTCTGAAAGTTGGCTTCAAACAGGGAAAGGTTTTTTCGGCTGCAACAAATGTAGGGCATGTGAATTCAAAACAGACAGAAAAACGGAGTTCTGTTCAAATGTGACAAAGGAAGTTTTTCAAATACAATCATGTCTAACATGTAGGAGTGATCATGTAATCTATGTCCTGGAGTGCCCATGCAAGCTGCAGTACGTTGGCAAAACAGAAAGACCTATAAGAACTAGGATACTAGAACACCTTAGTAGTATCAAAAGGCAACTAGCCACTCATAGTGTTCCGAACCATTTCCTAGAAAAACATCAGGGAGACCCTAAAGGATTAACATACATGCCCATAGAAATGGTCAAACAACACTGGCGAGGAGGAGATAGGAATCTTGAACTCATCAAAAGAGAATCCTTCTGGATCCACAAACTAAGATCCCTCCATCCCAGAGGCCTTAATATGGAAATAGATATGGCTCCCTTTTTGAAATAAACTACTGCACGGACTTCCTCCTTATTCTAATGTGCCTTTCTTTCCCTTCCATTCCTCCCTCCTCAGGTGAAAAAGGAAAACTCCGGTACCATATGCGTCGTTTATGTCTTTTAGCTTCATATGTTTTTTAGCTTAAGTTAAGTCTGTAGTCTCAGTGTATGTTATAAGAGATTTAATTGTACATATGTCTGTTCGAAAATAATCATTAAGTTTTTATGGAACCAAGATATAAAGTATATATACTGAGTACCATTGTCACCTAACTAATTGGAATAATCTCTATGCTGTAACTGCATCATCCCTTTAACAGATGTTGTATAACTGCGCCGATTCTGTAATATGCTGTAATTCCTATCATTGGGGTATTCACATCCTTATCACTATGCAGATGGGCTTAAACCTATCACTGAACAAATACAAATAATATATATTTTTATAATTAAATTAATCCTTTATGATAGATGTTTTATAATAGAATTTTTAAATATTATATATACTGTTTTTACAAATTTCTTAAATCAACTTTTTATTATGAATCAATTTTATCAATATTTGCATAATTTGTATACCTCTTATCTTCTCCCCACCTCATCAAGCTTATTTTAATCATACAGTACTTAATTTTTCTACTGGGCTCACTATACCAGTTAATCCCCCCATTCTATCTTGTTTTTTATGATGACAATGTGAATACATCCAACCATGTCCACAGACCTCAAACTAGCACTGCAGAGGTTAATAAAACCAGTGATTGAATAGGGTATATAAGCTGTCACTAAAGGGGGGTTCCATACTCCTGACGAAGCCAGCCATTCTATTGGCGAAACGCGTAGAGTGGACCCGCCCAGGAAGTGAGAGGATTGGTGCTGCAAGCTGTCAATCTGCTGCCGAACCGGAAGTGACGCGACGGAGCTGATCGCGCCCACCGGAAGTGACGTATCGCGTCAGAGACATCGCTGGAGGAGATTCCCACGCTGATACAGTGCAGAGGAAGCCACGGGGAGACTGTGGAGAAGCCCATCCGAGACGGCGGCGGTGCGGTGAGCTGCGGCAACCACCCTTACACTCCTTATCACTTATACAGTGAATAACGCTTATATTGATTTTTAACATTGTGAGTGCACATTTTAATACTATATAAAGTTTATCCCTATACCATTGATCTGCACCATGGAGGTCTGTTTTTATCTTTCCATGTACGTTTGCAACTGACATCCCAGTTCTAGCTGCTTCCTGCATATGTCCAGTGAGATCCACCTGACTTCACATATCCCGCCACTGCACTTATCCTACTAACTTTCTGTGAGTAGGGAGCACACAGGGGCCAAGCATCATATATCACCCTTGAACAAAATTGTTTGCACTTAGTGTGTTTTTTTCTTTGTTGTTCTTTCCCTACATGCTCCCCCTGGGTTGAGAAAATACATATTGATCATCTGGGACCAGTGAAGACAGTCCCTTCCAGAGGGTCTGAGCAGGGGGTTACAACCTATATTATACTTTTTTTCACTATTGCACTATTTTTAGGCACTATATTATTCTGAATCACTATATGTGTGTTATATAGTCACTGTATTTTAAGTGATCACTAGTATTTAATTAGCGCCAGATTTTTCACCAATCACGTTGTCGTAAATCTATCCAATGCATCTACTATTCCGGAAGAGAAATACAGTCTCACATTTTAGTGTGACACTCTCCAGCTTCAGGGCACGACCCTTTGGAATTGAAGATGCTTCCCATCTAAACCTTATTCCATGTAGCTATGCATCAGGGCAAAAGTGGAGTCATTCTGGGATGAAAAACTGTATCAAAGTATAAAATCATATTGACAGCTCCACTTGTGCCTTGATAAATACTGTAGGTGGTCTGTAGTATCACATCCCCTTTTCTTCACTTGTTATGGAGATCATAACGTTTTTCATTATATCCTATATATCTGAACTCCAAACCTGGACCCATCTCTTCAATTGAGACCTTGCCAATAACCAGTAACTTGGCCTCATAGCCATGTTCATGCTCTTCCCACCAGCCATTGTAACACAACGTAGGCCTTTTCAGGTATGATAACCTCTGTCACTTTCCTTTTTGGTATTTGGCTGGCAGATACTTTACAGCATGTCTGCCACTGCACATTCATTGGTACTCATCTATCTGAAATAAAGCATAGCCCTATATTGCGCTGTGAGAAGTCACACACGTTGTTCTTCTTTTACCTGTTGCCTTTCACTGGGTTATTGTTGCATGGCTCCCATTGTCCAGACCCGGCCAGGCTGGCTTCAATGTAATATCCCACCAACTCCCTGGCATCCTTCGATTCAGCCCAGGTAATAACCACTGAAGTATCTGTATTTCTTGTAGGCACAATATTACTTGGAGACTTAGGGATATCTATATGCAAAGAGGTTGAGAAAGAAAAACTTTAGTTTAATACACGAAGTGGAAAAATGGGCCATTTTATGCACATATCGAAGTGACAATTCAGCTCATTTGACCCCCCCCTTTTTTTTTCTTTAAGGATGGGAAACGGGGGGTCCTCTGACCTGAAATGCTATTTTCAGTATCAGGCAACCCTCAGACCCCCAAATATATACTGATAAATGCACTGGTGCTACTTCCTGCTTTTTACATCCTATGCGTTATGCGGCCCAATAGGAAGCTGCAATAGCTTCCACCGATGGTGTTGCATCTTCCTATTTACACGAGAGATTTAAAACCATGAAGTAACACAGGTACCTTTACTGACAAGTATCTCAGGTAACGGGATTCTCCAAGCTGGAAATAGTGTGGCTCAGCTCCTGGGACCCATCTTTTAAATAAACAACCAGCGGCCAGGATTGCTGCTTTACAGGGGCAATTCCTCCTAGGACTAATGTGAGCTCATTCCAGTGACATGTTTAAGGGGACTCATCTGGGTAATTGATACATTTTTTTTCACCCAAATCTGACACCTATAAGCATATTGAATTTTTTAAGTTAGGTTTGGGAGGGGGGTGATTTCCTCTGGCTGCTCCCATTAATGTAAAGTCATAGTCTGATCAGCGAGTGCTTTGTACAGCCAGAGTCCCCCTGCCTACTTCCCCTAACTTTATTGGCTCTCTGATAAAGATAGGATGGGTGTGATAAGGGTAAAGAAAACACTTGACTGACAAACACTTTCCATTCAGAGGCCCTAGGAAGTGTAAGGCTAAGGCCCCGCTCCCAGAGTCAGCGCACCCGCACTGCTGACAGGCGGTGCGCTGAGATACACAGACCGCGATATGCGGTCTGTAGGGAGCGGGAGCCGGAGCTGGAGGTGGGCGGGTGGTGGGCGGTTTGACAGGGAGGGGGGGCGTGGCTTGAGCGGAGGGACCCGCTACTCTCCCCCCCCCCCCTCCCTCCACGGACTCGGGCTGGAGCTGGAGCTTCGGTAAGTATTAAACACACACACACACGCAGGCACTCATACATACATACATACATACACACACACACACAGGCAGGCACTCACGCACTCATACACACACGCGCGCACACACAGGCAGGCACTCACGCACTCATACACACACACACACACAGACAGACAGACAGACAGACAGACAGACAGACAGAGGCAGGCACTCACGCACTCGGGCACACACATACACACACAGACAGGCACGCACACACACAGACACACACACAGAGAAAGGCACTCACCTGCTTTCACTCCACACTCCTCCCCGCTCCCCGAAGCCTCTCCTCCTCCCGCAGCCTCCCCTCCCCATTGGCTCACAGCCACACACGTCATGCGTCAAAGCTAGAAAACACCATTCTCTGGTGTCTCCAGCGGCTGACGCGCGACAGCGTGTAGTCAGCTGTGCCGCCAGTGGGGACCGGGACCGGCTCGCGAGGATTCCCCTGCTGGTGGGGAACTCGCTACATTGCCGCCCGCGCCAACGAGCGCAGCGGGACCGAGGCCTAACTGTCTGACTAGGTGGTACTTCCTGCATGATGCTTAAAGCAGAAGTCTCTACATGTTTTGTGGGGGAAGCATTGGAGAACTAGTCATACAATATTTATGTTTTTCTTCAAGTCTCTCTAAAGATGTTATTCATATAACTTCAACAGGTGCTTCCGTCCAATAGTGCTCCAATCGGCCCTATCGCAGCTAATTAATAACCCCTTCAGTCAGTACAGATGTCATATAATTTGTGGGTTTAAAAAAAAAACAATACATTTTTATTTTGTTCACATTTTGGGGTACAGATAATAAGAAGGGGTTGGGGTGGGGGATTAGACAGATACAGAAATCATAATAGGGAGGGTTATGGGGGGGCCAAGGGGCGGCACAAGTAGCTTTACGTATGTCACGAAGGGCATAGCAAATTTGATATAATTTGTGTTTAATGAAAATTATGTGGAAGTTAAAAGCAGACATTTCTTCAATCCACAATTTACACAAAGTCAATATCCTAAAAGTGTTACGCTATAGGAGAAACGGTAAGAAAATGTACACTTGCAAAATTAAGTAGAAATAGGCATGTAAGGCTGCGCTTATAGTGCCGGCGAAAGCGACGCCGCTCGAAAACAAATGCATTGTCGTCGCCGCCGCAAGCGCTTATAGTAAGCGCAACACGATGGGAGCGACGCTAGTGGCGTGAATTTTTGAAGCCGGTCAAACGTGATTTTTCAGAGGCTGTAACCACATGTGACAGCCTCTGAACCAATCAAAGACCTGGTCGCCCACGGCATCGCCGGAAAGCGAACTACAACTTTCGCTGACAGCGAGGGGTGACGTCCCCTGTCGCGTCACCGGCACTATAAGCTCAGCCTTAGTCTATTTGCGATAGACCAGAGTAAATGAGTACTTTGCACTAGTCCAAATAAAAAAAATATCACCTAATACTGAAGTTCTTATTTACTCTGCACTTGAAGAAGAAACCTAGGAGATTTCAAAAGCTCTGTATGCTATAATTTCACCTATGAGGAACCCTGGGCGTCATAAGAATCAACATAGAAATGTTTTAAGCAATTCATTTTAATAGAGTTAGGTTATACCTTTGCTTTAAATAATCTCTCCGTTTTTAGAACATTCTAACTCTGATATCTTTTACCAATAATCAAAATGACGATTTACAGTAAGTTACTGTACCATGTAGTGGCGTAGCTAAACATTCGCGGGCAAAAAAATTTTCAGGGCCCCATTAATATTAATACCGACTGCAAATTTTTCTCCCTCCCACCCATCCTCTTCCTAATCCCTCCTCATTTCTCCCCATCCGTCCTCGTCATAATTTCTCCTCCTCCCCATCATCATCTCTCCCCTCCTCCTCATCTCTTCCCCTCCTCCTCATCTCTCTCTCTCCTCCTCCTTATGATCTCTCCCCCTCATCTCTCCCCTTTTCCACCTCCTCATCATCCTCTCCCCCCTCCTCATCAGCCTCCACTACCCCCTCCTCTTCATAATCTCTCCCCCTCCTAATCATCTCCCCCCACCTCATCATCTCTCCCCATAATCATCTCCCCCCATCTAATCATCTCTCCCCCTCCTCATCATCTCTCCCCCTCCTCTTCATCTCTCCCCCTCCTCTTCATCTCTCCCCCTCCTCTTCACCAGTTCTCTCCCCCTCATCAGCTCTCCCTCGTCATCATCAGCTGTCTTCCCCTATCATCATCATCATCATCATCATCATCATCATCATCATCATCATCATCAAATCTCCCCCTCATCATCAGATTTCCCCCTCCTCAGAATGACCAGGTTTTCAAATGTAAAAACCGGGACACATGCACCCCCCCTCCCCCTTTGTTTTGCTTTCCTCCCTCCCCCATCCTCTCTCTACCCACCCCCCAATCCTCACTCTCCCCCCCCCCAATCCTCTGTTAAAAAAAAATATATTTTCAAATAGCATCTTCAACTTTCCAAATACAGTGTATATATTTGCCACATATTTTTGGTTTTATACAAGGCCATTGAAAGGAGTACCACAAGATCTTACACTTTTGGTGCATGTCACATTTCTAATGTATAGCACGAATACTGGGCTCTTGTCAGAGTAGAGGGGATACTGTAGTTATGCGAATAAAGCTACAATACCCAAAGCTATACTATTCAGTTTTGTGCTGATACATGTTGATGTTTTCTTGCTGCAAATTAATAGAATTTTCAGATACAAAACAATGGCCATTCTTCGTTTGGCTCAGGGAGTACTGTATACAGCAGCGCACCTATGGTGTTGAATCCTACGGTTGGTGCTGTGCTCGGCATCACTTACCAAGTTTGTCACCCACTACAGTAGCTTCGGTTGCCTCAGAAGGTTCGCCGACTCCGGCAGAGTTACAGGAACGCACGCGGAAACTATAAGATTTTCCTTCAGCCAGATCAAAGAGTGCAAAGCGGGGAGACTTTACCGGGATCTCCGTGTTAACTCTTTGCCAGTTCTCCATGCCTCCATCACTCTGTAAGAGTAAAGCATTGAAAAGCAGAATAACGCAACTCTTTCTGTTGATTTTGTCACCCAAGCCAGCAAATAGTTCATTTGTTTATGGCAGGAAGCTCTAATTGACTATATTGATTCTGGAATGTGCAAGAAGTTTTGCACGGGGTGCAGTAACCTGACCCGTTATCAGGAGATTGCAAACATACCACAACTTTTTAGAATCACTGAAATCTGAATCGAAGTCCCAAGAGTGCTAGATCAATTTTTCAATTGATGCACATACTCCCACATCCGTGGCACCTGGTTGATAACTATAATATAACTATTATATATATATCGCACTTAGTTAAGTTATGGTGGGTAAAGAAAGTGACAAAAACCCTCCACAGTAAATCATATAGCAAATGGAAATATTACTGTATGCTCATTTGCATGTCTTAGACCATTGCCTTTCACCATTATCACCCAGCGCTTCCACTGCAGCAAGGGATTCTGGGAAATGACATGCAAATGAGCACACAGTGCCACCTTTTGCTTCAAAACCATTTAACATGGTCCCCTATAAGCTTAAGCGTGCTGCATTTCACAGCTTTGAGCACAGCCAGGGTTAAGATGCATAGCAAGTAAACCCACCCACAGACAGCTGTATATAAAACGGAAATAGCCGTGTCAGTCCAGTTGCAATAGTGCAGAATAAATGAGTTCTTCAGTGTTAGGTGATACCTTTTTTATTTGGACTAACAATTTATATCATAGGACAAGCTTTCGAGAGTTTGCCTCTCTCCTCCACCCCACCTCATATACATCTCTCTGTTCTACATTCTTCCTTTTTTTTTTTTTTCCAATCCCTGTCTGTCATAGAAACCTTTGTATATCAGTATCGCTGACCTGATGAAGAAAGGAAAACTCTCGAAAGCTTGTCCTATGACATAAATTGTTAGTCCAAATAAAAAAGGTATCACCAAATACTGAAGAACTCATTTATTCTGCTATATATATATATATATATTATATATATATATATATATAAATCTATTTAAAAAAATTCCAATTGTGATCTGATTTCAGCCTGACCTTGATATTCTTTGACCATGCGCTCCCTTTTTTATTATGAAAATGCAAATTATTTACATGATAATAATATTTACATTTCCTAATGCATATTTCTTCTTGATGCACTTATTGGAATGCAGCTCTCTATGATCTAATATCTATTTTTGGGTGTTCATGCCTGGTGCTATAAATATAGTAAACCTACACATACACATGCATTGGAACAACCTACCAGAGACTCTCACTTCCACCACCAGTCTAAGTTCTTTCAAAACTAAAGCTGTCTCACATTTTAACCTAGTCTGTAACTATTACATACGCCTATAATACATATTATCTCTAACTGTGCATACTATGTCTTGTGTATATAATGTATACCCTGTTCACTAATGCAACAATGTATTTGTTACCATGTATTATTTGTCTTAACTCTGTGCCCAGGACATACTTGAAAACGAGAGGTAACTCTCAACGTACTCTTCCTGGTACAACATTTTATAAATAAATCTTTACCAGTGAGAGTGAAAAAGAAATGTATTTGTGTATATATATATATATATATATATATATATATATACATATATATATGTGTATATATATATATGTATAAAAAAAAAAAAATATATATATATATATATATATATATATATATATATATATATATATATATATATATATATATATTTACAGTGGTTGACAAATCACCAAAAAATCTACTCGCCACACAAAAAAATCTACTCGCCACCTAGTACCAAACGTGTGCTGCTTGGGCCAATATTTACTCGCCCGGGGGTTAAATCCACTCGCCCGGGGCGAACAAATGTATAGGTTTGTCGAACACTGTATATATATATATATATATATATATATATATATATATATATATATATATATATATATATATATATATTAAGTATACCTTTTGCTTGCTTCATTCATTGTAACATCGCCGGAAGAAGAGATCAGTGTATCTCGAAAGCTCACACAAATAAAAGCATTTCGTTAGCCACAGAAAGGTATCATCTATTAATTTTTTTATTATATATATATATATATATATATACATGCTTAATTGTGAGCTGTCTATATTGTGATACCATCGACACGTTTAATCTTACCTTTTCTACATAGTACATGACACCTTCGTGACCACGTTGACCAGGTGGTTTCCAGCTAAGCACAACATAGTTCTTGGTGGCTTCAGTAACTGAAAGATCAGATGGCGGCCCAGGAATAACTCCCTCTATAAAATAGCAACGCCGACATTAAGTAATGCAAATACAGAACATATTCTACTGATACTGCACATTCAAACTTATTGCTAATGTGTTTCATACATGGCATATTACGTGTTCTATAGGAAAGCACGGCCAATCTATTCTATATATTTCTGCTGATCAAAATCTGCTGATTAATATAATGGATTTTTCCAAAGAAAAGTTTTTTCTCTAAAGATATTATGAAAGGAAATCCTCTAGGATCAGGTGTGTAGTAACCCTGTTGCATGAGGTGCGCAGGAATCCTGTTGCATGAGATGTGTAGGAACCCTGTTGCATGAGATGTGTAGGAACCCTGTTGCATGAGGTGCGTAGGAATCCTGTTGCATGAGGTGTGTAGGAACCCTGTTGCATGAGGTGTAGGAACCCTGTTGCATGAGGTGTGTAGGAACCCTGTTGCATGAGGTGCGTAGGAATCCTGTGTCATGATGTATGTTGGAACCCTGTTGCATGAGGTGTGTAGGAACCCTGTTGCATGAGGTGTGTAGGAACCCTGTTGCATGAGGTGTGTAGGAACCCTGTTGCATGAGGTGTGTAGGAACCCTGTTGCATGAGGTGCGCAGGAATTGTGTTGCATGAGGTGTGTAGGAACCCTGTTGCATGAGGTGTGTAGGAATCCTGTTGCATGAGGTGCGTAGGAATCCTGTGTCATGATGTATGTTGGAACCCTGTTGCATGAGGTGTGTAGGAACCCTGTTGCATGAGGTGTGTAGGAACCCTGTTGCATGAGGTGTGTAGGAACCCTGTTGCATGAGGTGTGTAGGAATCCTGTTGCATGAGGTGCGTAGGAATCCTGTGTCATGAGGTATGTTGGAACCCTGTTGCATGAGGTGTGTAGGAACCCTGTTGCATGAGGTGTGTAGGAATCCTGTTGCATGAGGTGTGTAGGAACCCTGCTGCATGAGGTGTGTAGGAATCTTGTTGCATGAGGTGTGTAGGAATCCTGTTGCATGAGGTGCGAACAAACCCTGTTGCAGGAGGTGTGTAGGAACCCTGTTGCATGAGGTGCGTAGGAACCCTGTTGCATGAGGTGTGTAGGAATCCTGTTGCATGAGGTGTGTAGGAATCATGTTGCATGAGGTGTGTAGGAACCCTGATGCATGAGGTGCGTAGGAATCCTGTTGCATGAGGTATGTAGGAATCCTGTTGCATGAGGTGTGAACAAACCCTGTTGCATGAGGTGCGTAGGAATCCTGTTGCATGAGGTGTGTAGGAACCCTGTTGCATGAGGTGTGTAGGAATCCTGTTGCATGAGGTATGTAGGAAACCTGTTGCATGAGGTGTGTAGGAATCCTGTTGCGTGAGGTGCGTAGGAATCCTGTTGCATGAGGTGTGTAGGAATCCTGTTGCATGAGGTGTGTAGGAATCGTTTTGCATGAGGTGCGTAGGAATCGTGTTGCATGAGGTGTGTAGGAACCCTGTTGCTGAGGTGCGTAGGAATCCTGTTGCATGAGGTGTGTAGTTGCATGAGGTGTGTAGGAATCCTGTTGCATGAGGTGTGTAGGAACCCTGTTGCATGAGGTGTGTAGGAATCCTGTTGCATGAGATGTGTAGGAACCCTGTTGCATGAGGTGTGTAGGAACCCTGTTGCATGAGGTGTGTAGGAACCCTGTTGCATGAGGTGCGCAGGAATTGTGTTGCATGAGGTGTGTAGGAACCCTGTTGCATGAGGTGTGTAGGAATCCTGTTGCATGAGGTGCGTAGGAATCCTGTGTCATGAGGTATGTTGGAACCCTGTTGCATGAGGTGTGTAGGAATCCTGTTGCATGAGGTGCGTAGGAATCCTGTGTCATGAGGTATGTTGGAACCCTGTTGCATGAGGTGTGTAGGAATCCTGTTGCATGAGGTGCGTAGGAATCCTGTGTCATGAGGTATGTTGGAACTCTGTTGCATGAGGTGTGTAGGAACCCTGTTGCATGAGGTGTGTAGGAATCCTGTTGCATGAGGTGTGTAGGAACCCTGTTGCATGAGGTGTGTAGGAATCCTGTTGCATGAGATGTGTAGGAACCCTGTTGCATGAGGTGCGTTGGAATCCTGTTGCATGAGGTGTGTAGGAACCCTGTTGCATGAGGTGTAGGAACCCTGTTGCATGAGGTGTGTAGGAACCCTGTTGCATGAGGTGCGCAGGAATTGTGTTGCATGAGGTGTGTAGGAACCCTGTTGCATGAGGTGTGTAGGAATCCTGTTGCATGAGGTGCGTAGGAATCCTGTGTCATGATGTATGTTGGAACCCTGTTGCATGAGGTGTGTAGGAACCCTGTTGCATGAGGTGTGTAGGAACCCTGTTGCATGAGGTGTGTAGGAACCCTGTTGCATGAGGTGTGTAGGAATCCTGTTGCATGAGGTGCGTAGGAATCCTGTGTCATGAGGTATGTTGGAACCCTGTTGCATGAGGTGTGTAGGAACCCTGTTGCATGAGGTGTGTAGGAATCCTGTTGCATGAGGTGTGTAGGAACCCTGCTGCATGAGGTGTGTAGGAATCTTGTTGCATGAGGTGTGTAGGAATCCTGTTGCATGAGGTGCGAACAAACCCTGTTGCAGGAGGTGTGTAGGAACCCTGTTGCATGAGGTGCGTAGGAACCCTGTTGCATGAGGTGTGTAGGAATCCTGTTGCATGAGGTGTGTAGGAATCATGTTGCATGAGGTGTGTAGGAACCCTGATGCATGAGGTGCGTAGGAATCCTGTTGCATGAGGTATGTAGGAATCCTGTTGCATGAGGTGTGAACAAACCCTGTTGCATGAGGTGCGTAGGAATCCTGTTGCATGAGGTGTGTAGGAACCCTGTTGCATGAGGTGTGTAGGAATCCTGTTGCATGAGGTATGTAGGAAACCTGTTGCATGAGGTGTGTAGGAATCCTGTTGCGTGAGGTGCGTAGGAATCCTGTTGCATGAGGTGTGTAGGAATCCTGTTGCATGAGGTGTGTAGGAATCGTTTTGCATGAGGTGCGTAGGAATCGTGTAGCATGAGGTGTGTAGGAACCCTGTTGCTGAGGTGCGTAGGAATCCTGTTGCATGAGGTGTGTAGTTGCATGAGGTGTGTAGGAATCCTGTTGCATGAGGTGTGTAGGAACCCTGTTGCATGAGGTGTGTAGGAATCCTGTTGCATGAGATGTGTAGGAACCCTGTTGCATGAGGTGTGTAGGAACCCTGTTGCATGAGGTGTGTAGGAACCCTGTTGCATGAGGTGCGCAGGAATTGTGTTGCATGAGGTGTGTAGGAACCCTGTTGCATGAGGTGTGTAGGAATCCTGTTGCATGAGGTGCGTAGGAATCCTGTGTCATGAGGTATGTTGGAACCCTGTTGCATGAGGTGTGTAGGAATCCTGTTGCATGAGGTGCGTAGGAATCCTGTGTCATGAGGTATGTTGGAACCCTGTTGCATGAGGTGTGTAGGAATCCTGTTGCATGAGGTGCGTAGGAATCCTGTGTCATGAGGTATGTTGGAACTCTGTTGCATGAGGTGTGTAGGAACCCTGTTGCATGAGGTGTGTAGGAATCCTGTTGCATGAGGTGTGTAGGAACCCTGTTGCATGAGGTGTGTAGGAATCCTGTTGCATGAGATGTGTAGGAACCCTGTTGCATGAGGTGCGTAGGAATCCTGTTGCATGAGGTGTGTAGGAACCCTGTTGCATGAGGTGTAGGAACCCTGTTGCATGAGGTGTGTAGGAACCCTGTTGCATGAGGTGCGCAGGAATTGTGTTGCATGAGGTGTGTAGGAACCCTGTTGCATGAGGTGTGTAGGAATCCTGTTGCATGAGGTGCGTAGGAATCCTGTGTCATGATGTATGTTGGAACCCTGTTGCATGAGGTGTGTAGGAACCCTGTTGCATGAGGTGTGTAGGAACCCTGTTGCATGAGGTGTGTAGGAACCCTGTTGCATGAGGTGTGTAGGAATCCTGTTGCATGAGGTGCGTAGGAATCCTGTGTCATGAGGTATGTTGGAACCCTGTTGCATGAGGTGTGTAGGAACCCTGTTGCATGAGGTGTGTAGGAATCCTGTTGCATGAGGTGTGTAGGAACCCTGCTGCATGAGGTGTGTAGGAATCTTGTTGCATGAGGTGTGTAGGAATCCTGTTGCATGAGGTGCGAACAAACCCTGTTGCAGGAGGTGTGTAGGAACCCTGTTGCATGAGGTGCGTAGGAACCCTGTTGCATGAGGTGTGTAGGAATCCTGTTGCATGAGGTGTGTAGGAATCATGTTGCATGAGGTGTGTAGGAACCCTGATGCATGAGGTGCGTAGGAATCCTGTTGCATGAGGTATGTAGGAATCCTGTTGCATGAGGTGTGAACAAACCCTGTTGCATGAGGTGCGTAGGAATCCTGTTGCATGAGGTGTGTAGGAACCCTGTTGCATGAGGTGTGTAGGAATCCTGTTGCATGAGGTATGTAGGAAACCTGTTGCATGAGGTGTGTAGGAATCCTGTTGCGTGAGGTGCGTAGGAATCCTGTTGCATGAGGTGTGTAGGAATCCTGTTGCATGAGGTGTGTAGGAATCGTTTTGCATGAGGTGCGTAGGAATCGTGTTGCATGAGGTGTGTAGGAACCCTGTTGCTGAGGTGCGTAGGAATCCTGTTGCATGAGGTGTGTAGTTGCATGAGGTGTATAGGAATCCTGTTGCATGAGGTGTAGGAACCCTGTTGCATGAGGTGTGTAGGAATCCTGTTGCATGAGATGTGTAGGAACCCTGTTGCATGAGGTGTGTAGGAACCCTGTTGCATGAGGTGTGTAGGAACCCTGTTGCATGAGGTGCGCAGGAATTGTGTTGCATGAGGTGTGTAGGAACCCTGTTGCATGAGGTGTGTAGGAATCCTGTTGCATGAGGTGCGTAGGAATCCTGTGTCATGAGGTATGTTGGAACCCTGTTGCATGAGGTGTGTAGGAATCCTGTTGCATGAGGTGCGTAGGAATCCTGTGTCATGAGGTATGTTGGAACCCTGTTGCATGAGGTGTGTAGGAATCCTGTTGCATGAGGTGCGTAGGAATCCTGTGTCATGAGGTATGTTGGAACTCTGTTGCATGAGGTGTGTAGGAACCCTGTTGCATGAGGTGTGTAGGAATCCTGTTGCATGAGGTGTGTAGGAACCCTGTTGCATGAGGTGTGTAGGAACCCTGTTGCATGAGGTGTGTAGGAACCCTGTTGCATGAGGTGTGTAGGAACCCTGTTGCATGAGGTGTGTAGGAACCCTGTTGCATGAGGTGCATAGGAATCCTGTTGCATGAGGTGTGTAGGAACCCTGTTGCATGAGGTGTGTAGGAACCCTGTTGCATGAGGTGCGTAGGAACCCTGTTGCATGAGGTGCGTAGGAACCCTGTTGCATGAGGTGCGTAGGAACCCTGTTGCATGAGGTGCGTAGGAATCCTGTTGCATGAGGTGTGTAGGAACCCTGTTGCATGAGGTGTGTAGGAATCCTGTTGCATGAGGTGTGTAGGAATCCTGTTGCATGAGGTGTGTAGGAATCCTGTTGCATGAGGTGCGTAGGAACCCTGTTGCATGAGGTGCGTAGGAATCCTGTTGCATGAGGTGTGTAGGAACCCTGTTGCATGAGGTGTGTAGGAATCCTGTTGCATGAGGTGTGTAGGAACCCTGTTGCATGAGGTGTGTAGGAATCCTGTTGCATGAGGTGCGTAGGAACCCTGTTGCATGAGGTGTGTAGGAACCCTGTTGCATGAGGTGTGTAGGAATCCTGTTGCATGAGGTGTGTAGGAATCCTGGTGCATGAGGTGCATAGGAATCCTGTTGCATGAGGTGTGTAGGAACCCTGTTGCATGAGGTGTGTAGGAATCCTGTTGCATGAGGTGCGTAGGAACCCTGTTGCATGAGGTGCATAGGAATCCTGTTGCATGAGGTGTGTAGGAACCCTGTTGCATGAGGTGTGTAGGAATCCTGTTGCATGAGGTGTGTAGGAATCCTGTTGCATGAGGTGCGTAGGAACCCTGTTGCATGAGGTGTGTTGGAACCCTGTTGCATGAGGTGTGTAGGAATCCTGTTGCATGAGGTGTGTAGGAACCCTGTTGCATGAGATGCGTAGGAACCCTGTTGCATGAGGTGCGTAGGAACCCTGTTGCATGAGGTGCGTAGGAACCCTGTTGCATGAGGTGCGTAGGAATCCTGTTGCATGAGGTGCGTAGGAATCCTGTTGCATGAGGTGCGTAGGAAGCCTGTTGCATGAGGTGTGTAGGAACCCTGTTGCATGAGGTGTGTAGGAATCCTGTTGCATGAGGTGTGTAGGAATCCTGTTGCATGAGGTGCGTAGGAACCCTGTTGCATGAGGTGCGTAGGAATCCTGTTGCATGAGGTGTGTAGGAACCCTGTTGCATGAGGTGTGTAGGAACCCTGTTGCATGAGGTGTGTAGGAACCCTGTTGCATGAGATGCGTAGGAACCCTGTTGCATGAGGTGCGTAGGAACCCTGTTGCATGAGGTGCGTAGGAACCCTGTTGCATGAGGTGCGTAGGAATCCTTTTGCATGAGGTGCGTAGGAACCCTGTTGCATGAGGTGTGTAGGAATCCTGTTGCATGAGGTGCGTAGGAATCCTGTTGCATGAGGTGTGTAGGAACCCTGTTGCATGAGGTGTGTAGGAATCCTGTTGCATGAGGTGTGTAGGAATCCTGTTGCATGAGGTGTGTAGGAATCCTGTTGCATGAGGTGCGTAGGAACCCTGTTGCATGAGGTGCGTAGGAACCCTGTTGCATGAGGTGTGTAGGAATCCTGTGGCATGAGGTGCGTAGGAATGTATTTACCTGAAGGTTCTTCTTCAGTCACAATGATTTGTCCTGTCCATGGAGCAGAAGGACGACCTAAAGAACAAACACACGTTAACTGAGAGAAATGTTTCATATTTACTGGATTAACTAGAAATAGCCGTGTTAGTCCAATTGCGGTGGTGCAAAGTAAATGAGTACTTCAGTATTATGTGATACCTTATTTTATTAGGACTAACAATTGATATTATAAGACAAGATTTTGAAACACATATGTAAACAAACAGATAACAGTAGAAGGCAGATACGATAGAGAAGAATGGCAGAGGGAATAGTGAATGAGCAGACAGGGCAATACATGGATGAAAGGGATAGTGATAAATAGGACCATCCATCAGCAGTGTGCAGGGGGGGCGAAGGTGCAGGGGGCAAAGGGGGGTTAATTGTAAAATTAACAGTGAGGCAGGGTGAAACATTGCAAAAAGTTATAGTAAGAAACCCAATATCAGCATTACGTCCTTTTGTTTTAGTGTCAAAAAATATTATCCCTTCCAGTTCAAATGTTTTCCGGTCTTGAGCACTTTTACACATTCCACTGAGGATTTTGATTTTTAGATAATTAATGGAATATTTACTGTAGAAACATCACAATTATAAATCCTAATTTACTCCGAAACATCATTTTAAAGCTTTATTCTATTAAAATTGCATTAATATGTGTAAAGTGGTACAGAGCTAAGTAGTTTTATTTCCATTTTGTCTCATTTACGGTACTAAGCCTGTATTTACTGAACATAAACATGCTAAAAGTTTTTCAATTCCATTGGTATTTGATGTGGTTTAAAACTGTGCTGTCTAATATTGTGTGTGTGGACATATACTATGAGATGGAAACCAAAAGCATTCAAAAGGGATTGATATCCAAAACAAAAGAAACACTGATATGCAGGAAACAGAAATCTGTTAGAAAATAAATACAGAGTATCTTTTATTGGGGGAACTTTGGGAGGCAAATCTGTGTCAGGGATGTGACATCCACTAGCACTGTATTTATTTCAGATGTACGTAGTGTATGCACAGTGCAAGGAGCAGCACCTCAAAGTGAGACTCTTCTGATTGACTTAGACTAGTGTTGGTATTGGGACAGCAGGAAGAAACATATCAAATACATATCCTGTTCTCATTTTCTGCCTGTATGTATGTCTTTATTTATATAGCGCCACTAATGTACATAGCGCTTCACAGTGTAAAACGCCGGGTAAGGTCTAAGAAGCCAAAGTGAGGTCTGGACGGAAATATTTATCTAATGGTAAATGAGCCGTGAGATGCTTGTGTGCCATTTATTTAGGTCAGGTTAAGGAAGATATTTTTTTCAGATTCTTACTATTATTAATATTTTATTGCTAAATATTTATCTGGTTATCTGCTGATGGGCGCTACTATATTTATCAAAAATCTATAGCTATAAATCCTACTTTAACCATCTCAGCCTCTCAGCTCCTCCTGATGGTGGTATTTCTACTTAACTTGGACCTTACCAAACTCTCAGCTCTTCATTTCTTTACCTCTCACTGTCCTGAAGCTTATTTATTTGTCACCTTTCTCTAAATGACCACAGTCTCATTTCATTTTTTTCAAAGGTCTCTCACATATTTCCCTTCAGCATTGATATGCTTATCAGTATAGGCCCACGTTAGATTATTTTCCCTGCTCTTCTAATCGCCTTAAACTGTTGGCTAACTTCCCTCTAACACTAATCATCTTGTCAATACAGATTGATACTGTATAACTCATCTCTTCAAATCTAATCATCAACAAGTTAAACTCATGTATATTCCCCACTACTTCTTCACACAGTGACAATTATTTGAAGCTAAATTGCTATTTTCTGCAATATCAATTCTAAATAATGAAAATAAAACTTCTCACTTAGACAGTGATTTTCATATCTTCCTCCAACAATTTGCTTCCCGTTTTGATCTTTATTCTGATTTACATGCTCCTGTACACCTGTACTTGTTATTTAAATTTTCATGAAAAGTGCTAATATAGATCTATTTTGTTTACCTCTTCCAATGCTATGCTGATAAGCCATATCTCCACCCAAGATAACCCCTTGCCATAAAGTGCCATGTCTTTGAATGAGTCACAGTTGTATTCACATGAAAGTCTGTTACACCCAACAAGTCTGTTTAGTCACTAGGCTGAAAACAATTCATAGTATATTTTAGGATTTCTTTTCCACTTTAATACGTTGGCAAACAGACCTAACCCGCACACTTGTCCTGCTGTATTTTATGGGATGTCCCAGTTCAACAGAGGGACCTCTCTAAAAAAATGGGATGTTCCCATGAAATGTTTCTCTGAAGAAGTGGGATGTTTGTACAAAACAGAATTTGTCATGTATCGGTTACCCTACGATCATTTCTAATACTGAAAATTACTGTACATGTTACATTTTACTTGTAAATCCTGCCTCACACTATAGATCTGTAATTGTGATGGAATGTGTACTGTATGTGAATGGTTCCACGTTAAAAAAAAAACAACTAAAATAATGATAACAATGTGTTAGATCCTGATGGCCAATGTATAAGTATTATCATACGAAAATAGAACAATTGACAAAAATGAATTGCAATATTATAAGATAATATGCAGTCTTACAGCCGGAGGCAACAGTTATTTATATGACTTACTCATAATAAGAGTGTTATAATTGTAACTGTTAATAAGGGTAAAAGGAGTCAGTTACAGATTCAAAAAGATTGCACTCTAATTAGTGCTGAATGGTTCTTACTCCTTATCCTGGCTTTGTCTGCTGGGTCCAGAGCTGCTACTGGTTCTGACACTCGGGAGGGTCTGCTTATCCCAGAATTATTTACAGCTCTCACACGGAATATGTAGGATCGTCCTTCAATTAATCCAGTTACTGGGAACCGGGCAAACTTCACTGGTGTGTCATTGCACTGGGTCCAGTGACTGGTACCAACCTCACACCTGATGGAAACAAACAGTGCAACATAAGGGAAACAAAACTGGGAGATTGTGGCATCTTATCCCATAACTATGTGTGTCACTTTTCTGAGACTATGTTCAGTGTCTATCCATGTGTGGTGTGAATGTCTAGTTGGAGGGGAAGACAATTTACTTTTGACACTTAATAATTCTATTTATTAGAGGAAATTACATGGAACACTAGGCAGTGTTATCTACCTTTAATAGAGAGAAAAAAGAACAATGTTCTATAAATCGGTGCTACCAATATATAATGAAAAGTTCCAATATGTATATGTTGAAACAATGTGGATCTTGCTTGAAGAAAGGATACTCATAATATCACGGTACATATTAGCAAGAAATGCTCAAAGTATGGGAGGATAAAGGAATAAATGTCCTGGTTGATAATGCAGGTAGTGAATGCGAAATGCAGCCCTTAACTGGTTCTCTTCCGAATAGGACACCCTCCCTAGAGCTAGGACAGTCTATTAAACACAGGTTCAGTTCTTATATGAGCCTTTCAACAGCATTGATAGTACCATAGGTGTTGAGCAGAATACGTTGATTCACTTAAATGTACTTATGTTCTGCTAAAGAATATTTATTAATCTGTGAGTTACAAAGTCACAAAATATCACCCAATATTTCAGAATGCCAGGGCCAAAAACAAACCTCTACCAACATTGGCCCAAACACAGCATCGTGTTGAAGTAATTGAAAAAAATTGTGTTTGTTTAACCAACTTCAATCCACTAGAATAAAAATAGAGCCTTACTACCACTGAGATTAAACAAAGAATTTGATTTAAGATAATGTGTACAAAACATTTCGTATCATGAATGAGTCAGTCTAGCAGACGTAATGTTCATGCACTCTCGCCCTTTATATCAGGAACCAGAGACCTGCTGTACGAGAAGCGATAGTAATGTCTCAGAGATACTCTGGAACTTTATATTCCTGTACTTTGTTCCTTGCATCCACAATGTATGTATCGTATCACTTGTATTGTACATTGCACATATTGACTTTGTACAATTTTAAATAAGTGAGACTATAGTACATGTGCACAACCCAGAATAAAAACATAGTTAATAGAAATATATTTTAAAATGGGGAATAATCAAAATTGACAAAACATTACATCTAAAATGTATACTTATATACTGTATACTCCCACTAGGAGAGCTGTGTAAATGCCCATTATTTTGGGGATTTAGGAAAGTACTAGTCACCAAAATGTAACCACTTAAACACATGTCTGTCTTTGTTATATTTGCCAATAGCTTTTCCATCTAATATGGACTCTTAGAATCTGTGTTATCTTATTCATACATTTTTATATTTAAAACATGTACAGAATCTATTTCCTTGATACAGAGTTGAAATGGTCTATCACAGGTGCCAAATGCCTGTGTGGACAGCTGTCATACTAACCTATCTATAAAGTATCCCAACACAGAGCTCCCACCATCAACAGCTGGCTGCTTCCAAGAGACAATGACATAGTCCTTGTTAGCATCAAGGCACGAGACATCCAACGGTGCCGCTGGGGCTCCTGACACTTCAGGTTCAGCATCTAGTGTAGAAATATGAAGACAGAGCTCACCAACAGGACCACACACATCTATATACACGTATTGCCACATTAAAGTCTTTAGGCTTCCTTCAAATTGAATCACAAAAATATTCTTGCAGATACAATCATCATAATAACTTGGCATTCAAAGTCGTACTTCAGATGTATGTGTGTGTGTGTGTGTATGAGTGTGTGTGTGTGTGGACGAGCCAGCAATGTCAGAGAGGGGCAGAACCCCTCCATTATGTCAGTAAAAAGTCAAAGTTATTTTACTGAAGTTGTGCACATTTAGCTTTTAAGACTGCAAATTTTTATTTTTTAGAATACATTCGAAATGAACGGAACTGTTCATATTTAGGGCATCAAATTAAAAGTGGTGTACAAATTGCACCAGATGTCCAAAGAAAGCATCCCCAGTGCTTAAAGCATCAAAACATGTGAAATTGTATATGTTTTTTTTTATATATAAAATCAGTTCTGTAGTATTAGCTAAGGACTGTTTTTAATTAATTTTTTTTTAATTCAACTCAATGCCATTTCTAATGAGTTTTAAAGCATCCTTTGATTTCTATAGCAGGTTTAGCCCACCTCCCAAGCAGTGCAAGATCTTTGCAACACTTTCCTGTTTGTGATAATTTGTTGCCAATGTTTCCAGCAGTCTGAGCTGAAAAATGTAATAATAAACTGATGTTACCTTAGTGATATCAGGATACACTGTAGGTGCTAAGTTACACTGAGTGAAGGATTGATTGAAACTGAAATGTGGCCTTTTCGTTAGGCATACAATCAGGATTGTTACAGGGCTTAGGGCAAGCGGTTTTAGGGTACGGGCTTAGGGTAAGGACAGGGGTTTTTATTGTAAGGACTTAGGTTAGGGGCATCTAGTGTGCTTACAGCTACTCTCTAATGTGCTTACAGCTACTCTCGAGTGTGCGTACAGCTACTCTCTAATGTGCTTACAGCTACTCTCTAGTGTGCTTACAGCTACTCCAGCTGAAGCAGAGCGCCATCTAGTGTAGCCCACACCCACTGTTTGATATACCACAGTTATCCAGGTAGACCTCATGCTATAGTAGCACCTACATGTGTACTATAGGTAAAAATACAGGTGCATCAATTTTGTATTGGGGGGTGGGGGGGAGAGAAAGCTTGTTTGTCAAGGAGAATAATGCAACTGTGGAAAGAAACACTGGTATAAACCATGAGTAATATTTATACATAAGGTATTGTCTAATAATGTAGTCCCCAGATCAGCTTTTTAACGTCCTATTTCTTACCTCTCACAAAGACATAAGCACTATACTGTTCATAGTATTCTCCCATGACGGCTCGCAGAGTATACAGCCCTTCATCCTCTTTGTTGAGATGGTTCAGAGTCAGCATTGCCTGCTCCCCACTCCAGTGCATTTTGGCCCATTTAGAAGAGGTAAGGAGAACTCCTACACAATGGAAGCAGATTGCATAACACATGGTTGTCATAATGTATCACTTTAAAATGATATTAATATACATAAATGTACAGGGTGGCATTATTATAGTGGTGGCATTTATTTATCCATTGTGTTGTTTACACATGTTCACTAAGAAATGAGTGCAGTTTGTTGTATATTTTCCAGGGTGGTAATTAATCACTAATACAAAAACAGCTTAAAGAGTTTGAAAAACTAAAGGCACAAGATGGTCTGAAGTAAACCTGCAAAACACGTTAATGCTCGTTTGTCATTGTGCTGCTGTATGTGTATCAAACAGATTTGCATTTCATTCACATTTGCAACTGCACGTCTTTATTCTATTAATAAATGAAATACCCACGAGTGTGGTTGAATGTGTGTGGTCTTCCAGAGGTCCACCACCCCGCGTCATTCACCGCTCTGTCACATTGTACAGTAGTCCCCTCAACACAAATCGTTTTTACCGCGTTCATTTCAGTCCTGGGAATTGGTGCCGGGGAAGGTGGCACCAGTTCCTCCCCACCAGGGGAAACAAAATGGATGTTTAAAACCCCCTCCACAATTGGGCCATTCGGATGTTGCAATGTTATCCGTCACGGGGGTATTTAAACAACCAGGAAGTAACGGTGGCACCTTCCCAGGTATTTTTCACGAGAACCAGTGCTCCCCAGGCATAAAAGTAATGGGGTTCCCCTTCGTAAATCTGTGCTTCCCACCTATGTTTAAAAAAATAGGTATAAATTTAACTTGGAATGCCCCTTTAAGCTGCAGACAAGGAGCAGTGACGTGCAAATGGGATCTCAGTGGGAATGCCCCTTTAAGCTGCGGACAAGGAGCAGTGACGTGCAATGGGAACATAGTCAGTGTGTCACTGTTAGCTTCCCATCTACTTTATTACATTGATTCCCAAGAACTTTTGCCAGCCGCATTGCACAGGCTATAAGGGCTAAAGGTAGATGCAGCATTAACATATTTATTTACAGAAATCTCACAAATCTGCCACACATATGTCTGATCTCAAAAACACAAGACTAAATTGGCACACAAAAGTCTCCCAACTGCAAAACTTTGACAGATTTATGAAAGGAAAAGGTCCCCAGAAAGCAATGCATTTATTTTTTGCTCTCTGATACATTACTAAAGGTGCAGTTGTTTCCTCTAATTTTGCTTGGTTTCGCAGACTATGATATGTAACCTGAACAAAGTCACTTTATCATGTGTGGTGGCTCTTGTCCCACTTCTTCAGCGCTCTGGCTTCTGATGCACTGTACATTTCCACATAAGGTAAAATGTTATCCTGTATAAAACTCCGCTCAAATCTGTGGTGTCTACTCACAAACGGTACTTTCTGTTTTGGAGACCTCGACTTCTACATCCGCAGTAACTGTATATCTATCCTCCTATATAGTCTCGTTTGTTTTCTGGGGTCTGATATTCTTGGAATATATGTATCATTTTATTTATATAGCGCCGACAATGTACGCAGCTCTTTCCAAAATTACAAACAATGGGGATAAGAGCATCAAATAAATGATAACATACGGCAAAGGGAGACCCTGCCCGGAAGAGCTTACAATGTAAGTGATACAGGTGTAGCCGGACTTCCTTTAGCTAAAGCTGCGGTTTCAGTTAAGGTGACAATGGCGGCTTTTCCCGGCATCGCTGCGGGTGTTCCATAACTTCCCAATGGGATCACGCATAGCTAGGATTTTCCCCTAACCCAGGGATGTTGCGGCTGGGATCCCGTGGCTGGGATCCCGTGGCTGGGATCCCGTGGCTGGGATCCCGTAGCTGGGATCCCGTGGCTGGGAGCCGCGGCTTCCCCTGGCAGAAACAAAGATTAGTCTGGCTATATCTGTATATGGGGAGACAGTAAATATCTGGAGTCAGTAGTCTGAATAGGCTTAAATAGTTGAATGAGATGCTTCTTTTAAGAAGTTAATTATCAGCTGCCACGGGTGCAGATCCTGCCATCGGTGAGGGCTTAATATGAATCAAAATCTTGAGAAAGGCCCCAAGTATGACGGAGACATCAATTTCCTTTAAATAAAACCTTTTACCAAGTTTCACAAGACCGCTGGAGTGCAGCTTATTAGGTTGACGAAGAGCCATCCAGGCAGCGATTGCTGAAAGGCAATCAGTGATATGTGACTTATAGTGTGAAGCCATATCATCATAGTGATGACAGCAGAAGCCAAATGAATTTATGAGGTCACCCAGCAAGAGTATATATAGAGAGAACAGTAGGGGATGAACAGAGACTCATAGAAGTAGAGGAGGATTTAGCAAAACACACAGTGAAGGAGCGGCGAGAGTGCTAGGAGGGAAACCAGGAGAGGGTAGTGCCATGGATGCAAGAGAGTGAAGGATTTGCAGGAAACGAGGGTGATCAACTGTATTGAAAACAGAGGAGAGGTTAAGGAGAATCAGAATGGAGTAGTTTCCATATGATTTGGTAATATGGAGGTCATTAGTTACTTTGGTGAGTGTGGTTTCAGTTGAGTATGCTGAGCGAACGCCTGATTGCACAGGATCTAGTAGGTTATGGGGTTGAGAAAATGAAGTACAGGCATACCCTGGTTTAAGGACACTCACTTTAAGTACACTCGCGAGTAAGGACATATCGCTCAATAGGCAAACGGCAGCTCACGCATGCGCCTGTCAGCACGTCCTGAACAGCAATACCGGCTTCATACCTGTACCGAAGCTGTGCGCAAGCGGGGAGAGTATAGAGCCTGTTACACATGCGTTATTTACTTCAGTTATGCACGTTTATGATGATTGCAGTACAGTACATGCATCGATAAGTGGGGAAAAGGTCGTGCTTCACTTTAAGTACATTTTCGCTTTACATACATGCCCGGTCCCATTGCGTACGTTAATGCGGGGTATGCCTGTATGCATAAAAAAAAACAAGGCTTTCTAGAAGTGTAGCAGAAAAAGGCAAGGGAGAGACAGGGTGATATTGAGTGAGTTAGAAGAGACGAGGAAGAATAACCAGGATACAAAGTCAGAAAGGAAAATGGAGTAGGAGGATGTAGAGTTACGTGGTCTATAGCAATGCGCATTGGAGAAAAAAGATAAACAGTGAGAATGGATGAGAATGTCAGGGAAGCACATGTGTATGCAGGAGCTGAAACTTGCAGAATTTCCACTCCCCAAAAACGTCCCATTGGGCGAGGTGTGTGAGAAAGAGAGGCCTCCACAGGATACAGCTGCCTCCAGAGCAGTCAGCATGTGAGAGCCAAGTTTCAGTTAGTGCAGAGAGTTGAAGAGAGTAAGAGAAGAAGAGGTCAATCACAAGTATTTTGTTAGAAAGAAAACTAGCACCTTAGGGAGCACAAAAAAAGAAGAGAAAGGAGAAAGCAGGGGATAGAAACCCAGTTTGGGAGGGTTTGTGCTTTTAGATATATTACAAAGGGAACACAATAGCAGTAAGTGGCAAGAGCAAGTGGGGATATGGGCCATGGTTTGGAAAATGTGTCCTACTGCCAAATAGAGAAAGGGGGATAGGTATACTGTAGGTGATGAGATGAAAACTTGTAAGACGATGTGCAATGGCAAAGAAAGGTGGTAGAAGTGAATGCAGGAAGCTGTGGGGTTCAAGATTGCAAAGAATGTTGGAGGTAAGAAGAGCAGAGGAAATTTATATTGGAAGAAAGAAAGCACATTTATGAGGAAAGATGTTGCAGTAAGAAGAAGAAGGAAAGTTAAGGTGAACATACAGTACTGAAAGAGGAGATAGTCAAGAAAGAGCAAATGAGATGGGTGTGAGATTGTAAGGTGAAGTATTGAGAGAAAATATGGCAGCTTAAAGTGAGGCAAGGGTCATGGTGCACGGTGAGAACGTTTGAGAAGTGTGGGAGTGGAAGGAGCTGACATGAAGATGTGAAATACTTTCTTCTTGTAGATGAAGCTGTAGTAACACCCAGACAGAAATCCACTTACTTTCCAACACTTGTTTAACTCCCTGTTTCACTCCAGATACACTTAAAAATATTGGGCAAAGAAGGGTAGGTAGCTGTATTGGTCCTTTCTTCCATGTAGTAACAAAGGAGGGAGAGGGAGTAAATGGTATAATACATTTTAGTGGACCTACTGTACAAGTAGTTGATGTTACAAGCTTTCCAACCTCTCAGGGCCCTTCAGACCCTCTCCCTCCTCGGTTACTACTTAAAAATATTCACACTTTAAAATGTGAGCACTGCCTTCCCCAATTTAGGTCTGAATTTGTAGTGCTAAGAAGTAACACAACACTATCCAAATGGAATAGGGCTAATTAGCGCTTCACTATCTGAACAAACTACTGGGAGAAAGTTAAAGGTGCAGCCAGGTAAGTAAGCAGTGTATATGGGGAAGGTGGTGTCCAATAGATGGAATACGGGGAGGGGTTAATAAGGTGACTAGATAAATAAATACACAGTGGATAGGGGATCCAATAGAATGCATGGTGGGGGAGGAATTACCGAATGTGCTCTTCAAATCTCAGCTCAGAGATGTGCTGTGAGGGATAACTTCATTTTGAAGCAGTCCTGCAGCCTAAATAAGAGCAGTGACTTGGATGTGCCTCGTTTTGTGATATTGATGCTTTCCTCAGCTTTGTGCAATTATTGACATCTGAGTACACTGCTCCTCACTCTAGTCATCTAAAATAATGCACCATCCAAAAATACACAACTGTCTTGTGTTTCAGATATGCATATGCCATTTGGGGCCTATTGCGCTTGGCTTACATTGGTAACTTAGTAGAAACAGTATTAAGGTTTCGATTTAAAAATAGAAGTTTGAGAATAATTCGTCAGTGATTATGAAATAGGTAAAACCTGTAGATTTTCGTTAGATAATTTACATTATTATACTTTTACCTTGAAAAAAAAATCCATTACAATTTTGCATTGCTGCATGGTAATAGCACAAATTTGATGGCCGAAAAGGTGCAAGCAATATGGGAGCTGTTTTTGCACATGAGAAAGTTAGTTTGCAGGTTTACTGAAATGACTTCCCATATCGTAAACTGATCCTGTCTTACTCGCAAATCAAAGCATTTCATCCACCACCTACTTCTTGAAGCTTCCCACTAGTATAACTAAAGCTCTTCTAAATGTGAGAATCATTGTTTGACTTTGTTTATGTTGTGGAAATGCTAGGTTTTATTTGCGTAACCCTTTTTCCCCCTGACTAAAGAGACTACTGGTACTGCTGCTACCAGAAAGCCTGAACCTCCGCCACTGGGAGCCTGGGGAGATATCTTGCTCGTCTCGGTGCAGCGCCTCCACCTGCGAGGGATCCCAGCGTAAGGATAAGCCCCTCACAGAGACCCAAACAGTAAATACACACTCTGGTATATAATAATTCTTTACTGAACATATATCACAGTACCATGTACAGTATATCACACCCAATACAGTACCACCAATGAGTGTCCCCAAAGTACATCGGGAGCTAGGCACCATTACCCTGATGTCCTTCTCCCAATGTCAGGGCCCACCCAAATGTGTGTATGGTAGCGCTACCATTGAACCGTTGGTGCACTTTGTTGAGGTACCTTCCGGGTCCTCCAGCACCAGTGCGGCCCACTTAGCAACACGGATCCGCTGATGGCATCGTCCACAACGGTGTCCGCCTCTGAGTGGGGTGAACTCCAGTAGGAGGGTCTCACCTTTACGAGTCTCTTAACATATGTGATCTTGTCCCAGACCACGGACGCGCAATTTACTGCACGGCGTCTTCGCTGATGTTTATCCTCACAATTGGCAGCTACTGAGGAAAGGTCCCCAACTATGGGCTTTCCCTGTAGCAACCACAAGCTGAACGTGAGTGGGGCCTATCTGGGACCTAAAGGGGTAATCTGGTAAAATTTGGGTGCCACCGACACCCAGACCCTACCTTCCCATTCCCTGTCCTGGCTCTAACTGCCGCCTTGCGCTCTAAGCGTGCCAAAAGTAGCAATATCTCCTTCAGGGGATCCGTGGAGCCCTATTGGCTAACCCTGCCTACATGGTTATATCTCCCAGAGCACTTTGGGAAATGTAGTTCCCCTGCGGAGCAAAACCTCAGATGGCCACCGCTACTACACTAGTAGCATCACT
Organism: Ascaphus truei; assembly: GCF_040206685.1. Lineage (NCBI taxonomy): Eukaryota > Metazoa > Chordata > Amphibia > Anura > Ascaphidae > Ascaphus > Ascaphus truei. The sequence continues at coordinate 138,126,185 of NC_134484.1, forward strand.
CGGTAATGGCCACCGCAACTCCGGACTCTCCTCTGCATGCGCAATCCTCCAATGCGCATACACGGCACATCTACAATGGTGGCGCCATGCCTCGGCGTCCACAGCGGAGCTCCGGAGCAATAGAGCTCCCCCTCCCTATCGCCACACGCAGCCGCTGATCATCCGCAGTAGCCTTTCGCCCCCCCTCCCTACCCAGCACAGAGGTAAGGGGCACTGCTACATTTGCAAATTAAAATTTCAGAGGGTCTATGGGATGAGACCCTTATTAAAAGTTCAGTCACTTGAGGTGTCTTCCAGCACCGGAAGGTCTCTCGTGGAGTAGCCCCACTTAATAAATATGGCCCTCCATAGAATTTTTGTTTTTAACCCCAAATCAGGACAGATTTGGACATCATTTTATTTTATAAGCACAATTTATTATTTCTGATATTTACAGAATATTTTATTAAGGTTTTTTAAAAAAAAAAAATCACATTGATCACAGAAATTTTCCCAATTCAAACACTTACATTTCAAAACTTTTTCACTTTTTAATCACCTGCAGAATAATGTGTTGTCCCTGAGAGAATTTTTTTTCCAGAAACCAATATCTCACATTTTATTTCAGAAAGCCCTTAGATAATACAGAACAAATTGAACTGTATATTTCTCTTCGCCTGTATTGTGTGTATGAATATCCTTGAGTACTTCAGTATTATACCTTTTTCATTTGGACTAACAATACATATTATAAGACAAGCTTTCGAGAGCTCTCTCTCTTCCTCAGGTCAGGCCTGATACGCTCATGGAACCTTTGTAAATCAGCATTGTGCACCTGAGGAAGAGAGAGAGCTTGTCTTATAATATCTATTGTTAGTCCAAATAAAAAAAGGTATCACGTCTATTTCTACTTCATTTATGAATATCCTTAATAATTCTACTTCACCCTTGAAAGAAGGCATTATAGTGACATCATGTGGCCAAAATGAATTATGTAGTTGTAGCTTATTTTGCCTGCAAAAGTTTAAAATAATACAAGTCCTAGTCTGAACCAGAGGCCCTCCAGAGCTGGACTGCACTATTCTCAGCTGTGGCTGCAGAGACATTTCTCTTTGTATTTGCTGCATGTTTTTTCCTTTAAAAAAAAAAATAGAAATCAGTATAAACAATAAGATAGTATCATTACTGTGGGGAAATGGGAATAAAATCCGGGCATGACATCTGGGGCATCTTAACTTTATTTTCTGTTTGTTTGCAATAACAAAAACAAAAGGTCTCTGGCCTCGCCAATGAGAAAGTCCTGTGGTTCCGTTTCGGAGGAAGTCCACCCCCGGTACAGATTAAGAAAACATCTGGTTGAAGAAGCTCATCATGGGAGTATAAATCCCTCAAATGACTTTTCCGCATCCCTAAATAGGACTGTTTCATTCTTACAAAAAGAGCTCTGAAAATACATTTGCTGGCTGCTTTCCCATATATTTAACTGTAGCTATTACATAACTAGTGGACAAATGTATGTGTCTCCATGCTACTGAAACCTTTAACACTAAAGGCTTTGAAGTAGCGATACCCTATCTAAGCCCCACTTTTCGTTTCCTCCGGCAACTTTCTTGCCAGTGAGCCAATGAATCAAGGCAATGTCATTATGTGGTGCCTGCTAATTAGAACACACACACCTTCTATTGGAGCTAGTTAAGGACATTGTCAGGAAGCTCTGTCACTTAAATGGGGGAAGTATCTCTGGACTGAGGGGTTCGGTGAGTGTAACATGGTCAAAATTGCCATGACCAAGTTCAGATAAACATTAAAAGAAACTAAATTATAAGGTCTAAAGTGGACAAATCCAATTATTGCTTTTATTGATAGCTACAGGCAATCAAATAACTATTTTAGAAATATGAAAATATGTCATATCTTAGGGTAGCATGGTGATATTTCTAACACAAAAACTGGTTGGAGCAAATCTGTTTTACATCATTCGCACACAGTCATTGATCAGTGCTTCTTACAAACATCTAAGGTCTTGTTCAGGGTGCCAGAGGCAGGAGTTGGAGGGAGGGCGTTCGGGAGGGAGGGCGGCAGTCTGCTGGGCGATGTGTGTTCATCCTCCCAGCAGACGTTTTCAGGAGTTGAGGAGGCGGGGAGGGGGCGGGGCTACAGACAGCAGGTTAGGGATCCAAGTTGCAGTCATGAAATCATTCTCAAGAATGATTTCATTGGCTGCCGAGGTCCCAGTGACGCTGCTGCAGCTTCAAAAAACGAATTTTTTGTTTATTGAAACTGTTGCCAGCGTCAACTCCTGGCTTCGGAGACAACCAGTATTCAATTTGAATACATTGGGTCCCACGGCAGCACGCCCTCCCTCCGAAGCCAGCACCCTGAACGAGGCCTAAGTTTCTTCTCTCTTTTTTCTTACCTTTCATGCCAACCCAACCGTATCTCTGTGATAGGAATCTCTTTGTCTCTCTAGAATAAAGTAATCATTAATCTCGCTTCTCCGACAATGACATTCTTACCATTTCGGTGGTTCCGTTTCGGAGGAAGTCCACCCCCGGTACAGATTAAGAAAACATCTGGTTGAAGAAGCTCATCATGGGAGTATAAATCCCTCAAATGACTTTTCCGCATCCCTAAATAGGACTGTTTCATTCTTACAAAAAGAGCTCTGAAAATACATTTGCTGGCTGCTTTCCCATATATTTAACTGTAGCTATTACATAACTAGTGGACAAATGTATGTGTCTCCATGCTACTGAAACCTTTAACACTAAAGGCTTTGAAGTAGCGATACCCTATCTAAGCCCCACTTTTCGTTTCCTCCGGCAACTTTCTTGCCAGTGAGCCAATGAATCAAGGCAATGTCATTATGTGGTGCCTGCTAATTAGAACACACACACACCTTCTATTGGAGCTAGTTAAGGACATTGTCAGGAAGCTCTGTCACTTAAATGGGGGAAGTATCTCTGGACTGAGGGGTTCGGTGAGTGTAACATGGTCAAAATTGCCATGACCAAGTTCAGATAAACATTAAAAGAAACTAAATTATAAGGTCTAAAGTGGACAAATCCAATTATTGCTTTTATTGATAGCTACAGGCAATCAAATAACTATTTTAGAAATATGAAAATATGTCATATCTTAGGGTAGCATGGTGATATTTCTAACACAAAAACTGGTTGGAGCAAATCTGTTTTACATCATTCGCACACAGTCATTGATCAGTGCTTCTTACAAACATCTAAGGTCTTGTTCAGGGTGCCAGAGGCAGGAGTTGGAGGGAGGGCGTTCGGGAGGGAGGGCGGCAGTCTGCTGGGCGATGTGTGTTCATCCTCCCAGCAGACGTTTTCAGGAGTTGAGGAGGCGGGGAGGGGGCGGGGCTACAGACAGCAGGTTAGGGATCCAAGTTGCAGTCATGAAATCATTCTCAAGAATGATTTCATTGGCTGCCGAGGTCCCAGTGACGCTGCTGCAGCTTCAAAAAACGAATTTTTTGTTTATTGAAACTGTTGCCAGCGTCAACTCCTGGCTTCGGAGACAACCAGTATTCAATTTGAATACATTGGGTCCCACGGCAGCACGCCCTCCCTCCGAAGCCAGCACCCTGAACGAGGCCTAAGTTTCTTCTCTCTTTTTTCTTACCTTTCATGCCAACCCAACCGTATCTCTGTGATAGGAATCTCTTTGTCTCTCTAGAATAAAGTAATCATTAATCTCGCTTCTCCGACAATGACATTCTTACCATTTCGGTACCACTGGATCTCTGGTTGGAAGCGCTTTATGGTGGGATGTATGATGATCGTGGATCCCAAGCTCAATGTCTCGCCTTCTTTCCCAAACGACACTCCAAATGTGTCAACAAAATGTATGTCAAATTTTGAACCAAAGCCATGGGGGGTGATGGCAACTGTGTTAGGAATAAAAACAATGAAGCAGAGCAACGAGGAAAGCAAGTCACATTGTAAAACAAAGCATGCAGAAGAAAAATGTCAAATAGTACGCCTTTCTTTGTAATATTTTTTGGGGTTGATGTAAATCATTTAGAAAGTCTCAAATTATACAGAATCCAGAAGGTTATAAGGGTTCGATAAATTGTACCCTCGTTTGCTTTGATAATTATTAGCATTATTGAGAAGGTCACAATACAATTTTTAAATATTTTATACGATATAAGGAAGATCTTTCAATCCATTTTAGTGGACTGATAATGCACGAAATAGTAATCACTGCAGGAAATTGCCTTTCTACTTTTAGGGCTACATAACATAAGCCTGTGACACAAAATCACAACTGATGCAAGCTACCATTAGTTGTCAGACACTTATGTGAATATGTGATATATTGGGTCACATTTTACACAGTTGTGTTTCTTGCCAAAAACAGCATAATAAGTGGTACAAAGTGCATCTGTTTTATCTTATGGTCCTATTATTGTCACACACAAGGACAAACACATGTTCAACTTACAGCTGAATGGGTCACTCCTTATAGCAGGAAAAGGTGTTACATCCAACTCCCCTTTGTACCCTAATGAAAACAAAGGTTAGATAAAACACCGTATTAACCCCCAGTATTTACTACATAAAGGTATTATAAAAATGTAAAAAGTTTTGCAAACCTACTCTTTACCACGAGAGAAGCATAACCAGAAATTTCTCCTTTTACATTCATAGCTGAAGCATGGTATTGAGCGGTGTCTTCAAAATCACACCTGGAAGAAGAACATTTTATACGTTTGGATCTACATTAGAAAGACATTGTACTGCTCCAATAGTTTTCGGTTTAATGCAATACTTTAACCACTTAACATTGCTACAGGATCATTGCTTAAGAGGTCTAAATACAAAATCAGATATAACCAATGTAGCCTTTGCTTTCATTCTTTCGCATCAAATTTAAACCTTATTTTAAAAATGTGCTATTTTTAAAGCAGCAATCCTGCCAATGTTACATACATTTTTTTTTTTTTTACAGGATACGTTTATTTTCGGGGCCTTCCCGGTTTAGGAGATTCTCACCGTTGATGGTACTGTGCTTCTTTAGGGTACTTAAATGGCCGTCCAATAGAAAGCCACGCTCTATGATGTTGTGGCGTCCTATTGGCCAATGGTTTGGTAGCCATTTTGTTTCCCCTGGAAGGAGTTTCAACACAGGTACCTTCACCAGTAAATATTTTAAGATGCAGAGGTTCAACAGAGCTAAAAATAACTCCAGGGGATCCCCGCTCCCCCACTTCCAATAATGTAAAAAATATATAAAACCAAAACGAGCAGCTGGGAGCGCTGTTAAGGACTAGTTGCGAAACACACACACAGTTGACACTGCCGGAGACATATGTACATTAGGCGCCATGTTTACTTAGTGGTGCAAAGCTGAAAGGCATTTTACATCCTATTGAAATGAATGGGCTACGCCAGGGGTGGCCAACTTTATTCCTCAAGGGCCGCCAACAGGTCAGGTTTTCAGGATACCTCTGCTTAAGCACAGGTGGCTCAATCAGTGGTTCAGCCACTGGTTAAGCCACCTGTGCTGAAGCAGGGATATCCTGAAAACCCGAGCGGTTGGTGGCCTTTGAGGACTGGAGTTGGTCACGCCTCGGCTACGCGGTGCCTTATGGCTTCAGTGCTTAGTGAATATGTCTGTCTCATTCCTCTCGTCTCATTGCATCCGATGTAACAGCAAACAAAGACAAAGAGTTGCCTGGAAATAATATTGAAAGACAAATCTCATAGCTGCTGCATTTTAAAACAAAAACTCAGATATCTACTGTTGTCTGTACAATTATATAGTTGAAGCACAATCAGTTATATTTAGCATAAAGTGAAATTGGAAGCATGGATACACAATACACGGATACACAGTATGACAGGATAGTTATCATGGAAGAACCAAAATACTCAACCAACATCTTTCTAATGCCAGCTGCTAGCTGTTCATTAAAGACCCTTGCTGCATTCATTTATACGGGATTGTCACAGATATCCCAAGAATGTATCAGTGTCCTATAAATAACGCTGTCATTCAGGAGGGGCTTAGTGAGGGAAGAAGACAGCAAAAGATGGCGGAGTTCAAAAAACAAAAGCATTCTTAACATGTTAGGAAAAAAGAATTACAATATAACGAAGGTTAATGGCACTTTACAAATAGTACCTACAATATGACCAAAAAGCTGTAAACATTAATGTAGAGATGACGTAAATGGTGGTCTTATAAGGAATTGTATAAAAGATGCATTACCAATTAAAAATAAATAAATAAATAAATATATATATATATATATATATATATATATATATATATATACAGTATATATATATTTTACAAGATACCTGTTCAGAAAACACACATAAGCACCAAAGTGCCTGGGCTTGGTAGGATGTTGACAAGTGGAGCTCGTTGCCAAGTATAAATACAGCTGAAACTAGGATTTGGGTTTCTTTACTTTTCCGTGTGGGATATTGTGCATGTTTGTGGCTTGCATTACAATGATGTATATGAATCCATAGTTTTAGTATGTTATAGTCGCAGTTCCACGTACAGATACAGCAGTTAATGGTCACATTGGCGCGTTGCAACGGGACACACACAATGTGACAGCGGAAGACGACACTACTGTAAAGTTATTAGTCGCGCACAACAAAGGGGCGGGGCTAACGCGTTATTGCACCTGCTGCTGCGTGCCAGCAGCTGCATGAACACCTGCTACATCTGTACTTGTTCACTTGGGATAAGTATTCAAGACACACAAGTTCCCTATGTCATGTGGGAGGCAATAACAAACTGAGCCATGTGTGAGGCAAGATGTTGAGTGTTTTTATTAGAACTCTTTATTCAATTTTGCTATAGAGACAATTTAATACAGGGGGAGTGGAGGAGGGGGCATAAACACTTAAAAAAAGGCAAGAAGTAGACAAGGATGACAAAATGAGGTAAGTAAGGGGTTGGGGGAGGTTCAGTGTTGCAAGTTTGTACAGACTACAAATAATTTGTAACAAAAAGATCCTTTAATAATCTGTCTCCTAATATTGTTTTGTATTTAACAGAAAAACCGGTCCAGTAAATCAAAGAGCATCCAGTAACAGTGAGAGTAACATAATAGTATGTAGTCAGGGATGTAAGGCGATCTGCAAATATATTCAGGGGGGATGTTTCCAAATGAAGTTGGTTACCTTTGAAGATGCTGGTCAGTTTTTCAATTTTTATCCAATTTTTAAAAAAAAACAGTTTGATCATTATTTGGGGGGCTGAGTTAATTCCCCATGTGACACGTCTTCTTTCCCCTGTGGCATCTCTAGTCGCTAGACAAATGTTGGCAATAAGTATATTTAAATGATGATCAATGTCAGGTTTCAAAAGAAGACAGAACCATGGTCTAAGTGGATCCGCTGACCAGTACAATCCTTTAGCCATTACACAACCTTGCTCCTAATGGACATCATTAATAATATACCAATCTCTCACCATCCCCTCCAGCATAACTGGGACATTGTTTCATATTGACAATATAAACTGGTGTGTGAGATAACCATTAAAAAACATGTTATAAACTTGTTCCATATAATTGACTCAGATTGACAGTGTGGAAGTTTTTCCCATATCTCCTCCCACTCCTCAAATGTAATCGAAGCCTGCAGATCCATTTCCCGATACCTCATGTATAGAAGGTTAGTCAATGGAAAAGCTATGGCAATCGTTGATAAAAGGAGGAAAAACAGGCCTTCCAGCTGTAATTCAGAGATATATTCTCTCGTAAGTAGCCACGGGTGTCTGACACTCCTTCACGCTCTCCCAAAACTTCTAGAAACTCACACTTAGAGGATTGGTATTTTTACTTAATATCTTAAAATTAGGTGACGTTCTGTCCAACAAACAGATTAAGGTATCTGTTCAAATCTACTCTCCTAAGAAAATGTAACGTATATTTATTCAATCCTGGAGGAAGGTCAGCATTTCCAAATATAGGGGGGAGGTGGAAAGGTTTTGAGATTAACCCAAAACATTCTGCACAGTGATCCCAAACTGACAGGGACTTTTGAGTAGAAGGACAGGAAATGGAGTGTTTTTAAACTATCCAATAATTTGGATAACTATTTCACCTTCATTGGGGCACAGACAACATTATTTTTGCATTGAACTCTGAGTGATTAACCATTACTTACTTGTTAATCTCCAGTGAGTGAAGTCCGTATCCACTTTCAATTTTGTACTTGTCAGGATGAATTTGATCATTGATAGGCACATTGTTTTTGTACCTGGGTGAAGGAAACATGGTTATGAGAATCACTGACTGGAAAAAGGTGGTAAACAGAATTTACTTTTCCTTGGCATAAGCCCCTTTGGTGCAGGCGTATGCAGTATACTGACTGATTTGCATTGAGTCTTAGGCCCCTGTGGCAGTGATGGGGTTATCCTACTGGCAAAAAGCATAACTCATTTTGAAGACACTTGTTATTTGTGGAAAGTGAAATGCCATTTGGAGAAGTCATATGCTAATGTTAGAGAGCAGGTCCCTGCTGGCATTCCATGTGCTAATAGCTTTCAAGTCCACAGTAGCTCTCATATATCCTGGGTTTTCCATATCTTTTTGCCTACAGTATAACTTTGTGCATGTACGACTGTGTCTTTTATTTTGGTTCTTTCTACATGTAACGGGTATTCCACCCCACCCAATCTCATATATAGTGTGGGTGAGTAGAACATGCGGTGTTACCGGTGTGGTGCGTATACCTGCAGGCTCACAGGAGGTCTGAGCCTCCGCTAATGAGAGCCTGGGGTGAATCCTCTGGAACAGATCTTCGTTTACAGCGCCTCCACCTATGTAGGATTCTATGGACGTGTAGAATGACCCTACATAGGAACCCAATTAGAAACCACACACACAGTCAGTGATTATAATAACTAAGGACTTTACTAACGAATAATAATGATAACCTGTGTCTCTCTCACGGTGAGACACTAACAGTGACGTCTCGCAGGACGATTCCCAAACACTAGGTGATCCCACCCAGTGTCCCAAGAACCCCACCCAATGTCCCGTACTCCTACAGAGATAGTCAATGGGTGACTGCGCAGTCACTAAGAACCTCTAGGCCTGTTGGTGCACATGTGATGGTATAATACCTGCCGAGCACTCCGGTGCTCGGGTCAGCAACAAACTTCTCAAAGGGTCAGACGTGTGATGAGTCCATCTGATCCTCCAACCGAACTCCTTACACGTGCGGACCACTAGGGCGGTCCCACTCTGGAATCGTCTCTGTGGACCCCAACGTGGGTCCAACCGCTTCCACAGGAACAACAGCAGCCGCTGTGTCCCTATCTATATAAATGGTACTAACGTGACAGGAACCCTAACCTAGGGCCTGTCCCTGTAGTACAGCAACCTGTAGTGGCTTGGGGAACTCCTAGGGCCTGCAGGGGGTAATGACCTGTCCCACTCCCCCAACTACCCAAGCCCCTTCGGTAAGTGATCTGGAATGGACTAGAGTACTCTTCCATGCAGTACTTGGGCGTCTACCTACTGTTGGCTAGCCTAGTGCAGATCCTCTCCAGAATTCCTGACCTCATTAACAGGCTATCCCTTCAGGCATCCTACCCCTAGCGCTACCTCAAGGTGACTAGAACAGCTATAGCCCTTCTCCAGACCCACTACTCTCTGACTAGTCCCAGCGCCTACCGCAGCAAGCTGTAACTCACTGGAGGCTGCAGCCAACGTGCTGCGCAACAAGGTGCCTGCCTATCAGACCTCACAGCACTGCTCGCCGTGACCCTGACAATGCAGCACTCTAACAACACTAAGGGCAGCGTCCCTATCTTGGGCCTCCCTCAGTACTTAACCCGCTACACTAGCGGGGGGTTGGGGCCTACCTGGGGTGTGGGTACCTATGGGGTGCAGGAGCTGCTCTCACTCCCCGCACCCTTCTTCCCTCACAGCTCCCTAGCTCCAACTCTCTATCACCTTCTGAACAGTTACCCACCCAACTAGTGGGGAGTTGGGGTCTACCTGGAGTGTAGGTACCTATATGGGGCAGAAGCTGCACTCGCTCCCTACACCCTACTTCCCTAACAGCTCCCTGACTCCAACTCTCTAACTGCAGACTTCCTTCTCTCAGCTCCCACTAATGTAAGTGGCAGGGTCCCTAACCTGAGGGCTGCCCCTGGCAACACTCACCTTACTGGGGAGCTGAGCTATCTCTGACCAAGGGGGTGCTGGCCTAATACAGGGGAGTCCCTCTCTCCTGCACCCTACCTCCTTCCCTTGTCTGCCTCCTTGCTCTGCTTCTTCCTGACTGACGTGACTCATGCAAAGCCCGGGAAAATGTATCTCTTTTCCTCCAGGGCAGTCCTACATCTCTATTGGCTCCTATCAAGCACCTGGTGCCTGCCTCGCTATGCCTCATGGGAATTGTAGTCCCGAGGCCCCTACAATAACATTGGGACCGCGTGCGTTCCTCCCCTCTGCCTACACTAACTCCTAATGGCCGCCTCAAGCTCTCCCTATGCTTCCCTACTCTCGCGCGACCTCCTAAGAGCTGCCTTAGCTCCCTACCCCTATCTGCGCATGCGCGACCTATCTGGGGCTCTCCTGCCCTCGCGCGATCACTGCGCATGCGCGACTTGAAGCGCAATGGCGGCGCTCTCCTCGCCGGCCGCCGGGACCTTAGAGATGCGACCGCGGCCTTAGCAACGGCCCGATCGCGTCCCCGGCAACCGGCCTGCTCGCGGAGACAGCGCACCGCTCCCTGCAACGGCCCCCACCCTTGGGATGGCCGTCGGGTCTGCCGCTGGCCAGCGGCAGTACCCGGCATCGCTTGTGCCCACGGAGGCTCCCGAGGGGGTCGCAGGGGGCAAAGGGTGACCTGGCTACACTCTCCCCCTGGTGAAACACCCAACGCCCTCGCTTGGGGAACGACATAACAGGGCACAATTTCACACACTGACAAATGGCATGGCATACCCCGTACACTTAACAGATCGGCTTTAACCTCACCAACACATGTCACATCACACCCCATAATTCCCGAGGCTAGCTGAGACCATTTGTGGGGTGCCCCTAACTGATCAGGTGGGGGTACCTCACTTTTGCGTCCGTGAGCCTCTCCCAGAAAATTCTCTTGAAGAGCACACTCTGGGGTGACAGTTACTGGTTCAGTACTACTTCCTCCCCCTGGTGGAAGGAATAGCACAGTGTCTTTCAACCCGGTCTTTACCTGGTCATCCACGCCTTGGAAACAGCAGGCCAGGCGGCCAAGACCTTTCCCACGGTCCACTACTTGGCGGATGGGCCGCTTCTCTTTCAGCAAAGTCTCTGTTTCACCTGGCAGGGGGTAAAGGGTAGATACCTTACCACTGCGGTGATTCACGGTGTCCAACAGGTCCTCGGGGACGCTGTCAGTTCCCACCTTGGTAGTATCGGGACCTGTCCCCAACTCTTCTGGGACAGTCCACTCACTGACTCGAACTTCGGGAGTGTTGGATCCCAGTCCTGGGACCACTTGTGTCGGAGCACACGGGCTCACACTCCGCTCAGAAGCCGCAACTCTGGCCTTCTTCACGGCCACCTCCATCGGAGCCTGTGGGGGGCAAGGGGGTTCCTTACCACTCGGCTGGCTTGCGATGGGTTTCTCTTCTTCTGGCACGATAGGCAGTGGGCACTGGTCCACTCGCACCACTGGACAGCTATCTTCTAATGAGGACACCTCCGCCAGGACGCGATGCAGAGGGGAGCCCTGCGCCCGGGCGACCAGACTTAAGGAGCCATCGTGCTCCGCGGTCACCTGGAGGCTCACCCCCAACACCCCTGGGGCAGTCGACTCACCCTTGTTGTCTGTAGGTACTGGTCCCAAGCCTAGGACCGATGGTACCTCTGCAGTAGGTCTGACTGACCATCGAAGGGCACACGGGCCCACAGCAGGGTCCGCAACATCGGAATACACCTCTTCAGAGATCAAACAGTCTAGCACGGCGTCAACGTATGGTTGCAGATTACAGTGTTTGCTCCCCCTGGTGGAATCTGTAGGAAGGGCACTTTCTACAAGTGAGTAGTTCTGGCTCTGCTCTGAGTCACTCACATCACTGGGGAGGGGCTCTGATTTTCGCGCCAATCCCGGACAGATTGTTGCAACATCTTGCTGTGCAGGTTGGCAGTCAGCAGCACGTGCGCTCTCCTGATTTGGCGGGAAACGCCATCCTGCTTGGTCTGCGTAGACTAGGGGGTACCCTTCTGAGGGGCCCCCGGGCATGAACAGTGCGGACGGTGCCTTTGCCAGGCATATATTCTCAGTGTGGGTTACTACAAAAAGAATGGTCTTCCATGTGGACGTGGGATCTTGCTCCTCATCTAAGACACATGTCCATGGCCACTCAGGAATTTTACACATATACTCCCGAACCTTCATTTTGGGTATAGTTACGGGAATGCCTCCTACCGCCACTACCTGTCCAGGGTCTACTGCACCGACACACTTTATTCGAGCAAATACCCGGTATGTACCTGGCAGATACCTGGAATGCACCGCTCCTCACCTCTGACAAGCCCCGTTGCATTTGCCTTCCCAGCCTGGGTTCATGCCTGGCTGATGGGCGGCTGATCTGTTAAATGAGGATGATTAGGATTTAATAGGCTGCAATGCTTCGCGTGTCTACCAGATGGCATAAATTCATGAATTGTAATGCAGTGTATATATATATACTGTGCAGTATTGCAGCCAGCGGGAATAAAATGCTTCAATCCCTGCCTGAAAAATAACTCAATGTACTCGGGCAGAAAACAGTCACAAACCTCAATACACCCGGGTATACCCGAATTCGTGGGACTAGCCAAGCTCGAATAAAGTGTGTCGCCAGTGTAGGTATTGCCTCAAAGCCCAGGCCAGGACCTCGTCTCCGGACTTCACAAACATGGTGACAAAAATAGGGACGGGACAATTTAGAAAAAATGGACAGGGCACCCCAGGTGTCTCTCAGCAGCGCCTCCAAATGTAACGGGTATTCCACCCCACCCAATCTCATATATAGTGTGGGTGAGTAGAACATGCGGTGTTACCGGTGTGGTGCGTATACCTGCAGGCTCACAGGAGGTCTGAGCCTCCGCTAATGAGAGCCTGGGGTGAATCCTCTGGAACAGATCTTCGTTTACAGCGCCTCCACCTATGTAGGATTCTATGGACGTGTAGAATGACCCTACATAGGAACCCAATTAGAAACCACACACACAGTCAGTGATTATAATAACTAAGGACTTTACTAACGAATAATAATGATAACCTGTGTCTCTCTCACGGTGAGACACTAACAGTGACGTCTCGCAGGACGATTCCCAAACACTAGGTGATCCCACCCAGTGTCCCAAGAACCCCACCCAATGTCCCGTACTCCTACAGAGATAGTCAATGGGTGACTGCGCAGTCACTAAGAACCTCTAGGCCTGTTGGTGCACATGTGATGGTATAATACCTGCCGAGCACTCCGGTGCTCGGGTCAGCAACAAACTTCTCAAAGGGTCAGACGTGTGATGAGTCCGTCTGATCCTCCAACCGAACTCCTTACACGTGCGGACCACTAGGGCGGTCCCACTCTGGAATCGTCTCTGTGGACCCCAACGTGGGTCCAACCGCTTCCACAGGAACAACAGCAGCCGCTGTGTCCCTATCTATATAAATGGTACTAACGTGACAGGAACCCTAACCTAGGGCCTGTCCCTGTAGTACAGCAACCTGTAGTGGCTTGGGGAACTCCTAGGGCCTGCAGGGGGTAATGACCTGTCCCACTCCCCCAACTACCCAAGCCCCTTCGGTAAGTGATCTGGAATGGACTAGAGTACTCTTCCATGCAGTACTTGGGCGTCTACCTACTGTTGGCTAGCCTAGTGCAGATCCTCTCCAGAATTCCTGACCTCATTAACAGGCTATCCCTTCAGGCATCCTACCCCTAGCGCTACCTCAAGGTGACTAGAACAGCTATAGCCCTTCTCCAGACCCACTACTCTCTGACTAGTCCCAGCGCCTACCGCAGCAAGCTGTAACTCACTGGAGGCTGCAGCCAACGTGCTGCGCAACAAGGTGCCTGCCTATCAGACCTCACAGCACTGCTCGCCGTGACCCTGACAATGCAGCACTCTAACAACACTAAGGGCAGCGTCCCTATCTTGGGCCTCCCTCAGTACTTAACCCGCTACACTAGCGGGGGGTTGGGGCCTACCTGGGGTGTGGGTACCTATGGGGTGCAGGAGCTGCTCTCACTCCCCGCACCCTTCTTCCCTCACAGCTCCCTAGCTCCAACTCTCTATCACCTTCTGAACAGTTACCCACCCAACTAGTGGGGAGTTGGGGTCTACCTGGAGTGTAGGTACCTATATGGGGCAGAAGCTGCACTCGCTCCCTACACCCTACTTCCCTAACAGCTCCCTGACTCCAACTCTCTAACTGCAGACTTCCTTCTCTCAGCTCCCACTAATGTAAGTGGCAGGGTCCCTAACCTGAGGGCTGCCCCTGGCAACACTCACCTTACTGGGGAGCTGAGCTATCTCTGACCAAGGGGGTGCTGGCCTAATACAGGGGAGTCCCTCTCTCCTGCACCCTACCTCCTTCCCTTGTCTGCCTCCTTGCTCTGCTTCTTCCTGACTGACGTGACTCATGCAAAGCCCGGGAAAATGTATCTCTTTTCCTCCAGGGCAGTCCTACATCTCTATTGGCTCCTATCAAGCACCTGGTGCCTGCCTCGCTATGCCTCATGGGAATTGTAGTCCCGAGGCCCCTACAATAACATTGGGACCGCGTGCGTTCCTCCCCTCTGCCTACACTAACTCCTAATGGCCGCCTCAAGCTCTCCCTATGCTTCCCTACTCTCGCGCGACCTCCTAAGAGCTGCCTTAGCTCCCTACCCCTATCTGCGCATGCGCGACCTATCTGGGGCTCTCCTGCCCTCGCGCGATCACTGCGCATGCGCGACTTGAAGCGCAATGGCGGCGCTCTCCTCGCCGGCCGCCGGGACCTTAGAGATGCGACCGCGGCCTTAGCAACGGCCCGATCGCGTCCCCGGCAACCGGCCTGCTCGCGGAGACAGCGCACCGCTCCCTGCAACGGCCCCCACCCTTGGGATGGCCGTCGGGTCTGCCGCTGGCCAGCGGCAGTACCCGGCATCGCTTGTGCCCACGGAGGCTCCCGAGGGGGTCGCAGGGGGCAAAGGGTGACCTGGCTACATACGATTTAACAAGCCTGTTGCATCTCCTAGCAAGATGTCAAGACACTACCTTGACTTCCTCCTTACTCACACTCTCATTTATTTGTACACAACCAGTAGATGGTAGTATATATAATATGAATATAATAATAATAATAATAATTTGCATGTAGACAATGTGCTTTGTAATTTTTCTTTAGAGGCATCCATAAAGCTATACATGGGCTGCAATCTTTCCAGCACATTTCTAATCCTGTAATCTACATGGAAGCAGCCAGTAAAGAATTGGAAATAAATATTATGTTTATTATTGTTATTGTTAGTTTTGTTGACATCAAGTGTCACTCCTCAAAGCAAAGAGCTATACTCCAATTGTATCTGTATATAACAATACGCTTGATTAAATATGCATGTTATTTGTATATCATGGCAGTTCACTTTCACTAATACGTGTAATATGTTAAAGAAGGAAATTAATCATTCTAATATTAATAATAATAATAATGATAATATTGAACCATGCATTAAAAATGTTATTTCGATTTTTATATATGAAGTATGTGTTAAATTAATCTGAACTCTTACCTCACGAATATAACAGGATCACTTTTGTGCAAAGAAAGTGCACTATATGATATAATTAAGGGTGGGCACTTTCCCTCGTGTTTTGGTTGAAAAAATGTTTGCTGTTTTAGACAGGGTTTGTGTTTTGGTTCTGCTTTTGCCAAAACTCACTTTGTCTTACATTGGTTTTGTTTATTTTTTAAACAAATTATTGAAAAAATCTTAGAAAAAATAGGAAACTGCTACAATACCATATTAAAGCAGGAACAATCTTTAAAATTAGAATAAAATCATTAAAAAAACTATTAGAAAACAAAAAGTAATATAACCCAAAAATGTTGAATCATTAGAAAAAAAATATGGCCAGAAACGCTTAGGGATGGGCCCTTGGCCTAATATACTGGGTTTGGTTTGGGTTGTAATTAAGTTTGGGGTTTTGTTTCTAAATGTCTTAAGAATTTTGGTTTTGTAACAAAGTTCTAATAGGATCTGCTTTCACACCTAGTTTCTAGATAGAAAATACAGAAAGAAAGCAGTAATAGAGATTTTGTTTTATGTAGCACTGATACAGAACGTACAGTACTGTACAAAGCTAGGTATATGTCCCACGGGGTCATATTCAACACAGTTTCAGAATGTGTACAGTTTACTGACTTATGTATTCCATATGGTAAAAACAAAATGACTAGTTATTGCTAGTAGCCATCAGAGCAGTAACATACTAATTCAAGGCAAAAGTGGGTACAAATGCTGAATTCAAACCAGAGTATGAATGAGAACGTACCAAGTGACCCGCGGCTCCGGCCACCCACTCACTGTGCAATGAAATTTGAGATTCTGAGTTTCCCAGATGGTGTGGGAACGAGGCTTGATGACAAAGATGGGAGCGTGCAAAAGGCTGTCTTCATTTATCTTCTTGTGAAATTCTTCATTTTCTTCTATCTGCAAAGGATATGTTTTACTGTGATTGATAATTACATGATATGTTTACTTCTGATGAGCACACCTTTAAGTATAAGGTAGAATGGCGTTACAACCGAAAATTAATGATTAGATATATCCAATAAAAAAAATGTAAGAGCAAGGAATGCAAACCACATGTACCGTGGAATCTGAAAAAAAGCCGTTTGTAGAAAATAAGCAAATGCCACGATTTGGGTGAGAAGAGCAGACACGTTATATTGGTTAACTGATGTTTTTTAATGGTACAGATTCCAGTGATCACTCAAGGCTCCTGCATATCTTCTATCTGACCATCCCAATCTGTGTCCATGTCCTGTGTCTGTAGTTGCCATGACCAGACTGAATAATCTATGTTAGAAACATAAAAACTGCATATGGCTCAAATCATAGACAAATAATAAGACAAATAATACATTAATAAAATGTATTTTCCTATTGTGTCTTCTTAACAACATTGATCTGAGCACAACATCGTCCACATTCTCAGGTGAAGAGCTGGCTTTTCTGATGTTACCCATGATGTGTTTTGTGGCATAACAAAGTGACATACAGTAGGGGGTGGTCACAAACTGCATCATGGATGTAACCAACTGGTTATTCTATATCTGCCGAAGCAGCCGATCCGGACATTTTCAAATGACATTCCTCATTGACTTCAATGGCAAATTTCATCCCTAATCTACTGCTTTGGCGGATAAAGAATAAGTCCCTTAAACATCTCAAACTATTTGGGGGTAAGATATATCTAAATTAATAGATTTAAGACTAATCAACTCAGAAATAGATGTTTATTTTGCACCCTTTGATTAGGCCGGTACTACTCCCTTCAACCCCGTTTTCTGCATTGTCCCGCAATGTAACATTTCTGAAATAAAGAGTCTGTAAGTAAATGGTTTTGGAGACAAATTAAAATGATTGTCATTGATTGCAATATTCCTCTTCTAAACTAAAATAAAATAAATGGGTTAATCCTGTGGCTAAAGGCTACAACATAACATGATCATAGATCTAAATACATTTTGGCCTACATTGCTGCTATATGAAGGGCAGCACGTATGTCATTTATTAAAGGGAAGATTTTTAAAGCTGGCTTGTGCATAGAGGATATCTTTTATGAACAGGATCGGGTGCCATTGCTGATGCAATGTAGTTCATAAGCACCGTGAACTATATGCTGCCATCACCACATAATACCATCTGTGACTCCACTATGCCAGCAATATTTCATTATATTTTCGCGTCATTTTATTCCCACAAATTATTTTCAGGATTCACTTGAACGGCCTCTTAACACACTCAACCCGCGTAATCTTCTCCTCTCGTTTGTTGGGCAGCTGAACTCTCTCACATTTCACACGTGTCAATTTCACTTAGTAAGTGTTAAGGAAATATAGAGGTACAAGAGATAGGTCACAGGGAGGAGAGTGGGCTTAGGTAGCCGTGCGCATAGATCATATAAATCAGAGCCAGTGCAGGGTCATGAACAAGTTAGGAAATTGCTTACCGATCCGGGTAGTCAAGCGTCGCCCCCTGAATATTTTCTTAATAAAGTGACTGCAATTAGATTTTATTTCCTTGTGTATTTTACTTTATTTTGGAAACCAGTTTACATTACATTGGCTTTCTTCTTGCCCGTGCATTGAATTGATCAAATCCATTTTTAAAATGTATATTAAAGATACCAAATCATTTAGCTGCACTCCACTGCCGAAGGGGTTAAAGCAGGGCTGTTTACGCTCAGTCGTCAATGGCTAGCAATACGCCATGTCTTCTTGGCAATGTATGCCTAAGCACAGTGGCTACAGTGGGAAGCTTGGAGGCCCTGTAAGCATTTCTTTCCTGCTTCAGGTCCACAATTGACTTGTGTAGGGAAAAGGCCATTACAGAAAGAGCACTGTAATAGTTGTCAGCTTAACATGACGGCATCTGCCTGCCCCCAATAAGCCAAGAAGTGCTCAGAGTACCTGTGACCTACACTTCTCAGGAAGCAACATATATCTCTAAACAAATGTAACATAACCATACATTAGCAGAGGTGAAACAGATTCCCACATATATTACAAACAAACATAACTAACACACTGGCTGTCAATCTAGCTTGGAAAAGTGACACCGTTCTTTATAATCTTTGTAGGGGGCTACTAGATTTATGCAACCATGTATGGTACAAATCCACCAGACCTTCAGTGGCAGAAGGTCTAGGGGACCTAGTCTAGTGGGAGTAGCTTATTGCTACTAATTGGCAGTCAGTTAGTTCCTGCTCACCAGTAGGATGCAGGTGGAAGCAATTGTGTAGAACCCGCCCTTTTGCTGCCTGAACAAAGTAGGACCTTGAAGTTTCAGCCTCGTGGACCACAGAGCCAGGAAGTTGTTATCCAAACTCTCTATGTTGTGGAAATGCCCGGATACGATGCTGTTGATTGTAATAATACTCCTGACATCTTTAACTGTCTGCATCCCTTCTTCAGAATCCTTTCAAGTTTGGCCATTTTTGGTTCAAACAAGATGTTAACTACAGGGTAAGAGTGTGCAGTTGCCATCCTATTAACAGTTGTGTAGGTGACAATCCATGCTGTAATGATGTTGCTCAATAAGCCAGTAGCACAATACTGGGATCTGCTGTCTTTTTCCAAAGACTGTTGCCACTGCTCGCTCAGCTTCATCATTAGCTTGTGGATATCATGGACTGCTAGTGATATGTGTAAATTAAAAGTTCTTATCAAAAGCCTGAAAGGATGGAGAACTGAATTGTAGCCCCTGCCAGAAATGACAAATTCTGTAAGCCCATGTCCTACAAATATATATTTAAGAGCTTTGATGACTATCAGTTGACGTACCTGTCAATTTAGCTACCTCTATATGTCTTGAGAAATAGTCCAGTATGTCGAGTTCTCCCAGATCAACACCAACACCAACATTTTGCCAGGGCCATTGAGGGAGAGGAGATGAGATTAATGGTTCTCTTCTTGGCATGCTATGCTTTTGACATGTTTTACAGGACTCTACTGTGTGATGAATCTGCACACTGAAACCAGACCACCAGATTGACTGTTATATCCAGATTTTATATTTAGGTATTCCTTGGGGTCCTTCATCGAGTTTAGCTAATATTTCTTTTCTCATATCAATTTAAATCACCAGCCTTTTCTACTTTTAACAAAAAATCACCTATTGGATGAAGATCTTGCTTGACTCACCAGAATGGACCCACATCCTGGCTCTGGCCAATCCTTTTGAATGTACTTGATCACTTACTGCCAAGTCCGATCAGCCTTCTGGGCATCAGTTACCAGTTGTACTTCTGTAGCTGAACTACTAGTGCAAACTGCATTCACAACTGCGTCTTTTTTAACAGTATTTTTTCTGCAGATGGACTTTCATAAATCTGATGAGGCAAACACTTCCCCAGGTAATTTGCCATTCTCGTCACTCTTCAAACATTTGATATAGAACTTGGCTCTGACATTTCCAGTATAGCTTAAGCTTTCTGTGTGTCTGTTTCTACTCCATCTGCTGAACACCTGTGACTTAAGTACACTATCTGATTCTTGGCAAACTGGCACTTGTCATTCAGGGTAAGTACAACCTGCTGAAACGTTTTCAAGACTTAATGCAATTTGCTGTCATGTTCCTGTTCGTTAGAGCCACATACTGTACAAGTACATTGTATGCATGGCACATCACACCTTCAAATCCTTCCAGCATTTGGGACATTCTCAGCTGACAATGCTCTGGTACAGATGAAATTCCAAAAGGTAGGAGATTACTGTATTAGTAACCAAATAGGGAAGTGAAGGTTGTAAGGATGGAACAGTGACTGGCTAAAAGAATCTGCCTAAATCCCAAAGCGGTTATCTAGTTTGGTAAATATTTTAGAGTTGTGTAACAATGCCAGAGTTTGGTCAACTGCTAGTAAGATGTGGTGTGCTCTTTGTACCCATATGTTCAGGTGAGTAAGAGCAACACAAATTCTTATCTTACTATTTACCTTTGGCACCACTACTATTCCAGCACACCTTTCTGTAGGCTGAAACCCTCATTACCATGGCTTCCATTCTGTCCAGCTCTGTATTTACCTAATCTCTCACCGGATGGGGTACACGCCGAGTTGTGGCCAAAGCATATAAAATGGCTCTGGTTTAAGCTCTATTCAGTATGACCCCCTTCATTTCTTCAAATACTGTTGGGTATGTTTTAATTAACATTTCAAGACATTCATGTACTTCATTCACTCTTTGTACAAGGTTTAATGCTTCTTGCGCTGGTAATCCCAACAGTGCTTTTGAAACTTGTGGAATCACATATATCTCTTCTCTTGTGATACGGTTGCCACGCTCAACATGCATTTAAGGCATCTTTGTACTTCAAGAATATTGTTTCCAGGCCCATACAGAATTTTTCTTGGTTGTGATAATGATAACTCACCACCTTGGACCTTAATACATTGTGTTGCTGGAATTGCTGTGATTGCTGCTCTGGTATCAAGCTTAAAGTTTAGACATCTTCCATTTGGAACTATATTTTGCAACCAATTTGTAGGGAAGTTTGTTATCAATTCCCCAGGGAGAC
Source organism: Ascaphus truei (assembly GCF_040206685.1). NCBI lineage: Eukaryota > Metazoa > Chordata > Amphibia > Anura > Ascaphidae > Ascaphus > Ascaphus truei. The sequence goes on from NC_134484.1 coordinate 138,147,434, forward strand.
AACATCTTCCTCTTCCCCTAGAATGGTTTCATGTCCACGAGATTACCAATGTTCCCAGTAGAGCGGCACACTGCTGCAGAGTGGCCCTTTTTATTACACCTGTGGCCCATCGCCCCTTTGGCAGGGCATTCTTTTCATTGATGTCTTTTAATCGCACCTCACTACATTTTACTGCATCTTTGCTGAATGTGTGTCATCCTTGGTCTGTTGAGCGGTTTATTATAAAAGTCTACTTTGCAGACTCTATTCCTGGTATTGCAAATCTCTCTCACTCCTTTTGGCTTTTGAGCTTGCTGTCGAATGCTATCGCTTGACAATGGCTTCCACAAAACAGGGACTGCTGTTTCCAGCTTCATTCTGTTGGACGTGTTATATTGCTCTAGCTAATGCCAGTTCTGAAACCAGCTGCAGCTTCTCAGACAGTTCACTGTCTCTTAAACCAATGACAATACTGTTTCTTATTAACTCTTCCATGGGAGAACCAAATTTGTTCGCTGGAAAAGTGTGTACTGCTGTGCTGAATGTTTCCACACTCTAACCTTGCTGTTGTCTCATGTTAAATCACATTGCGCTTTCCTACGAAAGGCTGATTGATGGCTCCTTTGACTTTATCATACTGCTTTTTATTCTCCTCCAGATGAAGAATAACAACAACAAATACACAATATATCATCTGCCTCATCTCCCAAAGTATACAACAAGGAATTGACGACATTCCTTACTTTTAGCGTCTAAACCTGCCGCAAGTCTGAGAAGCTAAATGCATCTGATCCATATTGGCCGGTAGATTTAAAATCAAACTGCACTGGGGCCGTGATCTGATGTTCAGAATACCAGACTGTGAGGGCCCCATGCTGCATTGTGTACACACTGAGATTAAGGGTCTTCTCTCTCACTTTGATGCTGAGAATTCTATACAGTATATTTGATTAATCAGAAACCACACTCACAAATATATACTGATGCAGTTGCAAGTAGGGTGTTCTGTTCAGCCTTCTGACACCATGTACGATAACTGTCACTAGAGAGAGAGCACTGGACACAGGTCTGAACTTCATGCAGCTTTATTTACTTTTACATGGCTGACTCGGCCCACCCCATGTAAACCAGGAAGTGCTCAGACAACTACTAATAATCCTTTACAGTACAACTAGTACCACATATAGCAGAAATTAAGATGACCATGTCAGGACCAATGACAGCTTTCCCAGGGCCAAGTACTAAAGTCTCAGCCCAGACCTCGGGTTGTTGAGCAGGGGGGAGGTGTCCATCTCCCCCCTCTCTCACACACTCTACCCAATTCCTCTCTGTGCATGACTTCTTTCTCTCTCACTCTCTGCTCCTATTTGCTAGAACTGAGACCTGGCTCACTCAGTCTGACTCTGCTTTGGAAGCTGCCCTCTCCCGCGCCCTTATGGCAGGGGTGGTGGCGTGGGTCTCCTGCTCTCCTCTCTCTGCCGTTACCGAACCCTTCCTATTCCCCCCTCTCTTGCTTTTCCCTCCTTTGAGGTTCACACAGTCCAGATCTTCTCGCCTATCCCTGTCCACGTGGCGGTCATCTGTCGCCCACCTACCTCTACTCATCTCCCCTCTGCCTTTCCTGGCTCTCTTTCTTTCTCTCCTCAGACTCCCCTGTTCTTCTCCTTGGGGACTTCAACTGCCACATTGATTACCCTTCTCTTCTTTGGGCCTCCCGCTTTCTCTCTCTAACCTCTTCTTTTGGCCTTCAATAGTGGACTGCAGCCAGCACCCACAAAGATGGCCACTACCTGGACCTGGTTTTCACTAAAAACTTTTCTCTCACCGATTTCTCCATTTCTCCTTTTCCTCTCTCTGACCATCACCTCATCTCATTTTCTCTCTCTCGCTTCTCCCCCTCTCCATCTCGCCCATGTTTTTGCAGAAACCTGCGCTCTATTAACCTAACAGCTTTTGATTCCACTTGATGCTCCTCCCTCTCCTCTCTCAGTTCTGCTTCAGACTCTGACAACCTTGTCAGGAACTATAACTCTGCCTTAGCCTCCTCTCTTGATCTACATGCCCCGCTTTCTCTCTGCCGTCCTCGCCCTTCTAACCCAAGACCCTGGCTAAATTCCCACACACTCATGCTGCATTCCTCCACTAGCTCCTCTGAACGCTTCTGGAGGAAATCTCATATGCTCGCAGACTTCCTTCACTACAAATGTATGCTGTCCTGTTTCAACTCTGCCCTCTCTCAGGCTAAACAAACCTACTTTTCATCACTAATCAACACATACAAGTCTAACCCACGTCGACTCTTTTCTGTCTTTGACTCTTTACTCAGACCACCCTCGGCTGCCTCCTCTTCTTCCTCCATCTCACCTCAGGACTTTGCTGACTTTTTTAAGGAAAAGGTGAAATCCATACGTCAGAACATCTCATCTGTTGCCTCCTCCCACCCCACATCGCTTCCCACATCTCCTCCTGCCTTTCTTGACCCTTTTTCTGCTATCTCGGAGGAGGATGTGTCACTGCTGATCTCCTCTTCTCCCTCTACCACCCGTCCTCTTGATCTCATTCTTTCCCATCTCCTAAAACCTTTTGCTCCTTCTATAATCCTTATGCTCACACAGATTTTTAACTCTTCTCTCTACTCTGGTAACTTTCCATCCTCCTTCAAGCATGCAACCGTTATACCATTACTCAAAAACAGCAAGCTTGACCCTACCTGTCCTTCTAACTATCGACCTGTCTCCCTCCTGCCTTTTGCCTCCAAACTCCTTGAATGTCTTGTATTCTCTTGATTGCTACACTTTCTCAACACCTATTCTCTTCTAGACCCTCTACAATCTGGCTTCCGCACTGCTCACTCTACTGAAACAGCCCTCACTAAAATAACCGACGACCTCCATGCTGCCAAAGACAGGGGTCATTACACTCTGCTCATATTACTCGACCTCTCTGCAGCATTTGACACCGTGGACCACCCTCTTCTCCTCCACATTCTCCATACTCTTGGTATTCGGAACAAAGCTCTATCCTGGATCTCCTCTGACCTCTCCCATCGTACTTTCAGTGTCTCTTTTGCTAACACCTCCTCCTCCTCTATCGATCTCTCTGTGGGGTTACCCCAGGGCTCTGTCCTGGGACCCCTTCTCTTTTCTCTTTACACACTCTCTCTAGGTGACCTAATCACATCTTTTGGGTTTAAATATCACCTCTATGCTGACGACCCACAAATTTACCTTTCAATCCCTAACCTTACACCTGCTATACAGACCAAGGTTTCTGAATGTCTCTCTCGAATACCATCCTGGATGGCCCTCCGCCGACTGAAACTTAACATGGCAAAAACAGAGCTCCTTATACTTCCTCCCAAACCTGGCCCTACTACCTCCTTCCACATTACTGTTGGAAATACGATCATTCACCCAGTAGCCCAAGCATGCTGCCTTGGGGTCACACTCGATTCCTCTCTCACAATCAAAACGTTTCTAAAACTTGTCGTTTTTTCCTCCGCAATATCACAAAGATACGCCCTTTCCTCTGTTACTCGACTGCTAAAACTCTGACACTGGCCCTCATTCTCTCCCGTCTCAATTACTGCAACCCCCTGCTGTCCGGCCTTCCTGCCTCTCACCTCTCTCCCCTACAATCTATCCTAAATGCTGCTGCCAGAATCACTCTACTCTTTCCTAAATCTGTCTCTGCGTCTCCCCTCCTGAAATCCCTCTCCTGGCTTCCGATCAAATCCCGCATCTCACACTGAATTCTCCTCCTCACTTTTAAAGCTTTACACTCTTCTGCCCCTCCCTATATCTCAGCCCTAATTTCTCGCTATTCACCATCCCGACTCTTGCGTTCTGCTCAAGGATGTCTTCTCTCTACCCCCTTTGTATCTAAAGCCCTCTCCCACCTTACACCTTTCTTACTAACTGCTCTACACCTCTGGAATGCCCTTATCCTCAATACCCGACTAGCACCCTCTCTATCCACCTTTAAGACCCATTTAAGACACACTTGCTTAAAGAAGCATATGAGTAGCACCATGGTTAATACTATACACGATACATAAGGCGTGGCCCCCTGCAGATGCACTTACCAGAACTCCCTCCTACTGTCTCTGTACGTTTTTCCTACCTACCAATTCGATTGTAAGCTCTTCTTCCGAAATTGCACTTTTATGTCTGAAGCACTTACAGTACTCCCATGATCTGTTATTTGTATTATTTGTTATTTATATGATTGTGACGTGTATTACTACTGTGAAGCGCTATGTACATTAATGGCGCTATATAAATACATACAACTATAAACAGATTTGCACACATAGCTTGAAATCAGGACCCTTGCACATTTCTTTTAGTCCAAAACTGCACCGTGTTTGGTTTGAAAACAGCAAACAATATGTACAGACTGAAAGCCAGTAAATAAACATTGGCAATTTCTTTGTCAGGAAACACTGAAGTGGTTGATGGTGTTAACATATCTGGGGGTATTTTTTCTTATCAGTGAGGCTTCATCTATTCAGATAGTTGTTAGAATTAGGCAGATTCAGAAGCAGTGGAATTTGATTCACTGCAGTCTTAGTGCTGTCATTGTCAATTTCTTTCTGAAGACTGTAAGGCAGTATTCTCAACTGCAGCCCTCAAAGTCTTCTCAACTCCAGCCCTCAAAGTCTTCTCAACTCCAGCCCTCAAAGTCTTCTCAACTCCAGCCCTCAAAGTCTTCTCAACTCCAGCCCTCAAAGTCTTCTCAACTCCAGCCCTCAAAGTCTTCTCAACTCCAGCCCTCAAAGTCTTCTCAACTCCAGCCCTCAAAGTCTTCTCAACTCCAGCCCTCAAAGTCTTCTCAATTCCAGCCCTCAAAGTCTTCTCAACTCCAGCCCTCAAGATCCCCCCCCCCAACAGGTCAGGGTGTAAGGCCTTCCCTGCTTCAGCACAGGTGCTGCAGTCTTCAACTGAGCCACTGATTGAGCCACCTGTACTGAAGCAAGGATATCCTGTAAACCTGACCTGTTGGGGCATCTTGGGGACTGGAGTTGAGAGCTCCTGGGTAAGGCTTTCCACTTAAAAGTTGGTGACCGTCATTCTTTAGTACTTGTTTTCCAAAAATCAAGGTGAGACACGTTAGAAGATTTATCATTTGCTTTTATACCTTTGCATAATCACTAAACATACTATATTTACAGGGTTTGCTCTAAGCTGTTGCTGCTGTAGCAGATGTAATTCATCAATATTTTAAGACTCTGTGCAAAAGAACAATAATATGTTTCTTATATAGCGCAGACATGGTACACAACACTGTGCCCTACATAGAATTTCTCAGGCAGAATAAATTCCTGTCTCATATGTCTTATAATCAGATTATAGTGCCTGAGGCTCCGGGAGATAGCGACTTGCCCAAGGTCACAAGTAGCTGACAGTGGGTTTCAAAACCGGGTTCACCAACATGAATGTCCATATTCTTACCGCTCAGCTAGTCTTTGCCTCCATTTTCATTCATGTCTTGCCCTTTGCGGTTTCCAACACTAGCAATTTACCAGACCAGTTACTTATCACTTACAAGTAGACAAAGAAAATGTGATCAATTTTTACATATTAAACTACCCTATTTCCTCAATTCTAAGACGCACCTTTTTTTTCGATTTTCACATGTCTGTAATCGGGATGCGTCTTAGAATCGATCTATTAATAAAAAAAAAACTTAACATGTTTCAGGAAAGGTCCCATGTCAGCGGAGGACAAAGTGTGTGGCGGCGGCCACGTCTGCAGATGGTTGAAGATGGACGGGAGTGCGGTGGCGGCAGGACTGGTCCCAAGTCTGCAGGTGAATGAAGATAAGAAGACAGCGGGCATGCGGTGGCAGAGGTGGCTAACAGGATTATCTCAAAACATCCAGGGGGAGCATGTGGGGGGATAAGAGAATAAAATATATATAAGTGCAGACGTTATGAAATATGTGGGTATACAGGCAATGTCTTGGCTCGTATAGCTGATCTACTCACAGGAGCAAAGATAAAATCAAAGCAGTTGGCAAATTGGGTTGCCACCCTTGATGATGTCTGTGAGCTGAACCCCCTAGCGATTCTCCGTCGGCAATGTGTATATATAGAGAGAGGGAAAGAACTACATAGTGCGATCAGTATGAAAACTTTATGTATAAAAAGAAGGTATAAAATGCGCACTTACAATTTACACATAGATTTTATTCTAAACCAAGGGGTTTGGTCATTAATTTCATCAGAATCACCTTATATTATAATTTATTCACTTTATTTCACTAAGTAGCACCTGTTATTCACCTTTTTTACACAATAAGAGGTGGCTAACAGATCATAATAGCAAGAGAAGTAGACCGGTGTCTGACTTCCGGTGTTACAGTGTGCACCTCCCAAGACGTTCCCCCTATGCTGCTCTGCTCCTGCTCAGCTCTCCTGCTATTATGATCTCCTGCCGCCTCACCCCACCGCATGCCCACTGTCTTCTTATCTTCGTTCACCTGCAGATTTTGGACCTGTTCTGCTGCCGCACACCCACCCGCTGTTCATCTTCAAACATCTGCAGACGTGGGACCTCTCCTGCCGCCGCCCGCTTCATCCTCCGCTGACATGGGACCTCTCATGGTGAGTGAAAAAGTAATTTTCCTGATTGTAAGGACCAAATCGATGATGCGTCTTACAATCGAAGGCGTCTTACAATCGAGGAAATACGGTAAGTAAGTGATTGCTGTGACTTTGTTTATGTTGGATAGTACAGTGAATCATTGCATATGTTTGAAGAATTCCACCCAGTGCATTTAATTACCGTCTTGTTGAGTAATAAGAGCTCTGCTTTTTCTCTTATTGAGACACTTCTTGACTTCTGCTGATACTTTTCTGAATACGCTGATGATGACGATGTTGCCCTTGACACACTAACCCCTTGACCAGTAGAAAACAGGTTCCTGCTGGAAAGATAACCTGCGGTCTCCTCCTTAATCCTTTCTCCTTCAGTATCAGTGACTCCGCTGAAATATTGCCGACTATAAGAGAGAAAAACAGTTCAGTACCCATTGAAGAGAAATCATTTTAATTTGTAAAGTAAGAAATGATGTACAATAAGCACAAATTCATTCTCTCTCTCTCTCTCTCTCTCTCTCTCTCTCTCTCTCTCTCTCTCTCTCTCTCTATATATATATATATATATATATATATAAAATTAACTAAGTGTGTCTATATACTGTATAGTATGTATACTGTATATATATATATATATATATCATCTGGGAGATAACAGCTTTTTATTGGCTAGCAGAGTGATGCTGACCCAGATGGCATACTGGAATACAACTGTGGATATCTCGGGAATCGTGGGGTCCCTGGAAGTTTAAGGATCATACAGTAGATCAGTTCCTGGGGCCTTCTTGGCTTGTATAACGTAAATAAATGTGAAAAATAAAAATACATTCAATTGAAAACTGCAATGCATTAACAAATGTAATGTATATTTTCAGCTTTAACAAATAGGTTTACTTGTAATGTATGATACGTGAAAATCAATTTTTATATTTACAGGTGATTCTTTTTATTATTATTATTATTATTATTATTGGGGCTTAAAAGAAGGTGCACGTGATCACATAAGAAATTAGATAAAACAGTTTAGATTACTATGGGTTAAGTACAGGTCACTAATGTCACGTTATATATGCAGACATACTATACTGAAGCCTAGATGCTCCGACATAATGGGAACAATTAAGAAATACAATTAGACTTTAACAGTAGAGTAAACATTGCGGTTTCACGGATATTATTTAAATCAGAAGGATTTAAATTAGCTTCAATCCAAGCAAGGGCAACAATGGACAAAGGTCTTATTCCACATTCTACGTTCCATTGACACTTGCTGCAGGAGATGTATGCTTTATAATGCTGACCATTCCTCAGTACTTTTGTAGCACTGTATACACCATAAATAAAAAGCAACCATCAAATTTATTAACAATATTGTCAGGTTTTTTTGCCATATATCTTGCCTTTCAAATCCTATACAATGCCCTGCGAGCAAGGTAAAATGCTGGACACTGATATTACATTATGGCTATACAGACTTATAGTATGTGAATTGTTAACTCTTTTATTGCAGGAGGCATTTATAACATTATTGTTGGAAATGAACATGCTCCAATGTATAACAATGCAGAGTATCTCTGTGTATTCTGGGGACCTGAAGCCCCATTCTTAAGTTAAAACAGTAGCCTCGGCACACAATAACTTCTACAACAGTGGATACAATGTAATTGTACATTTATAATCTCATTAATATCTTTTTTTGCTGCAGTGACACTGGTTGCAAGCAAAGGAGTGTTGTCTGTTCTATCCAGGCAATGGTGGGAGAGCTCTTGAGTCACATGTTCTATAGCAGGGGTGGGGAACCTATTTTCTGCCAAGGGCCATTTGGATATTTATAACATCGTTCGCGGGCCATACAGACACAGACAGGCAGGCACACGGCAGGCATGTAGGCACACAGAACCCTGCCCCCCTACCTCTGGTAGTTGCTGCTGCTGGGGGGATCGTGTAGGGCGGATGCTGGGGTAAGTGCGGGGGGAACTGCTGGAGATGCATGGGGGAAGTGTGGGGAATGTTGCGGGGGAAGTACGGTGGCTGCTGGGGGATTGCTGGGGCTAGTACAGTGGCTGCTGTGGATCGTGTAGGGCTGCCGGCACCTCACACCACCTCCTCCCAATCGGGCGCGCGGCGGCCATTTTTTTAAAATTATCGTGACCCCGGTTATAGCAGTTGCCTTAGCAGGGCCAGACCAAATGATTTCGAGGGCCTTATACGGCCCTCGGGCCTGACGTTCCCCACCCCTGTTCTATAGTAACAACCACACACCCCTCGGAATTAAATTCGGTGACGTTCTGGTCACAAAGATTCTTTGGCACTTCAAGCTTTTCATTTCTCGAAGTACAATACTGGATGCGTTTGACTATCCCAGTCATTAAATTATCTTTTTGCAGTAAACCTTTTTTTGTTGGTGTGCTTAGCCCCCTCCCCCTTGCTTATTATGCTGTTTCTTTAGCTAGGTTTTTTTTGCCTGTGCACCCATTTTGCTGCACTCTCTTCCCCCAGTGCCCACTACCTAGGGGCACCCAATTTGTTTCGTCCTGATTCCCCTCTTTTGCTTGATCCAAGTACAATACGACAGTTTTAAGCATGCAATCAAAGATGTAGCACGACTTCCTGTCTCCAGCGTCACGGCCGAAAAAGCAACAGTCGGCAGCCAGGGGGTAGTGCCTGCCGCTATCACACTACAGGGGGGGTCCATGCTTCTGAATGAGACCCCCACAGCGTTAATCCTTCCGGGCGCGACTGTCGGGGTTGAGTGACCGTTGCAATGCAAACGGTAAGGTTTGCTACATCTGTATATGCATACACGGTTTGCATTACAGAAAGTGACGCTGCGGAAAACATGAAATGCTTTAATGGGCCTTGATTTTTTTTTAAAATATTTTTTTCAATTGACAAACAAACTTGACGGCACATAGTATTATCCGAGTCAACATAAGAGACAACATGTGACAGTGTCAAAGGTGCGAACGTTTCCACTGAAAACACAACTAACTCCTTAGGTTAGCCTTGGAATATCATAGACATCGCATTATCATCTCTATTACGGTGACCCTAACATATTTGGAATGAATGCGCCCCATGACAAACCTTATTGCAGGAGGCTATATTTGCGTCCTTCCCACCTGTCCAGAGACAATAGGAAGGAAGATCACGGTGTCTTTCTATTTTGGTCTGGCTCAGGACACGTGCAGTGTCAGTGTGACACATGGGGGGAGGGGGAGGGGGGCAGATGGGATAAAAAAAAAAAGTCACGGGGGTGGAATACCAGACACAAATATAAAACTGAAGCATACGTACCGTCCTCTAAATACAGGAACCACATAGTCTTCATATGGGGCGATCTGTTTTGATCTCTTTGCTCTGGGACTCAGCGTATATGATTTATCGTCTATCATATTATGAGATGATTTGAGCCTGAAGTGGAACCCACATAATAAGAATAAAATACATGTGATCAGTCCAACAGTAACGGCAAATGACCCAAAAATTGATTTTGCATATAAAGTCACTCATGAAGCAAAACATAGTTCAAAGGACCTTAGCTATGTAATGGAATCCAGAACACACACCAGATATTTATCTCAATAAGTAGTTTCCAGTTAAATATTTTCAATAATAAATTATATAAACCACTTATCTACTAACCCCACATGCACACAGTGGAAGGAATACATCTCCTATCAACCGTAGAAAAAACAGGCACAATGTTGATTTAGTTTTTTGTTACAGTGAGTTATAGTGCAGTAGTTGTTAGCATTTTCATAACATCATATAATTTTTATAACATCAGAAAAAGTGAGTAGCCTTGTTTTTATATTCATTATCAAAACATAACTTTATTCTGAACAAGGTTGTTTCATGTTTTCTGATTTTGCTTTAACCACGTTGTTGAACAAAGTTGAATGTAAAGTGTACTGTGTGTTAATATCTTTCAATGTCTCCTGATTGCAAACTTAGAGCAAAAAAGTGGGGCAAAAACAGCACCAAAACTATGAAATGAAAATAAAGAAACATTGCATATTGCCATGATTGAGCATCATTAGTTCATGATAAAAGAACATAGAAATAATAACCTCCAACTTGAATTGCGTGTTATAGAAAAGGGGTGGGAACGGAACATTGTCAAGGGCAAAGTCAAGAACTGAATGGATAACCTTGTGTCAGCACAGCTCATCTCAGAATGAACCATAGTTACAAATCTGTAACTAAAACCTTTTTATATGTTAATTAAAATAATAATGATTGGAAACAATACGTTGACGATACGATTTACACTTTGAAAACACTGGTGTCAATGAAGCTGTGTATAATGATTATACAAGCTTTGACATATTACTGTACACACATTGCCATACCATGACCATCATTACCCATGGACAACCTGTCGATTCCAAACAATTGGCAAACATTATCACCAGTAAATTGCACTGATTTCTCTCCTGCTTAGTTTTCCTTATAATGCAGTGTAACATATACAGTAGTAACACCAGAGATCATAGAAATGTGCCTAACTGATCCAAAAAGATAATGATGCATTAAAGTAAAACTCCCCGACAAAGAATACAGACATTCATATTATTATTTAAAAAAGGGAAACTGCACCAGTTCTAGGCACAACTTTTGATACATACAATATTGCAGTAACAATATCCCTTAACTCTTCCTATAACTGCTCCCCAATTCGCTCACTGGTCCAAGTGGAACAAAATTGGACAACATCACCTTGATGCAATGATGCTATTCACTCCTTATCTGTCTGGGGTTCTCTGAAGAGACAGTTAAGAATCATTCACCCTAGCTCAACCAACCTTCAAAGCTACATATAGTTTCATCTCAACGACCGCTTCCATGCAAGGCCATGAGTTTTACTCTATCACAGCCCTGCAGTGAAACCTGAATCTTAAGAAATCTGGCTGCTTTGTAATATATGTGTGCTTGTAATGTGAATTTATGCTCACTGGAATCCATGTTTCATTTTACAGAAGGCTCATCCAACTTCAAAACGTATGGAACAACGGCTGGGTGTCACCAATATAGACAAAGGCAATAGCAATGCACATCCTGGCCCTCAATGTTGTATTGAAAAAAAAGTAATTCATTAAAAGTATTAACTCTTCAATGTTTCTTATTTCATAATAAAATACTTTTTCACGCAGCCATTAAGTGGAGATTCATTTACCAGATTACTCTCAAACAAGCGTTGAAAGCACAGTCCCTGCTAAAGTAAACTAATAGTAGTTACAGTATATGTCCAATGGATTAAATGTCGATAATTGGAACTTGAAAAAAGAGCTAGATAAGTATTTTAAATTTGTTCTTAAACATAATGTTTCCAGGGTAACCAGATGATTTGGATAGCTGTTATGATCTTTATCTAATCTATTCTATGATAAAACAGTAAACCCTTGTATCTAAAGATGTAGCGAGATTTACTGTCCTTACGGCCATGGAAAGAAATGCGGAAAACCGTGGCCTGATCGCAGCCACAAGAACAGCAAGTTTTGCAGACCGGATGGGGTGTCCATAATTTTGAATTGGACTCTGCGGTGTTAATCCTTTGAACGGGCCACCTGTGGTGTTAATCCTTTGAACAGGTACTCACATTTTGGATGAGCTGTGCAGCCATCTCTCTGTCTACAACCCTGTCCCTGCGCTGAAGGTAAGATGCAGGGCTGTATTTCCTTCCCCCTGGCTGGCGTAGGTGCCCTTATATGGGTCTCTACATCATGAGGGAGAAGCAATATGGCTATATTTGGTCATCTACATCATCAAGGGAGTTGGACAGGACACGCAACACTCACAGATATGTTACATGTCCTGTCCAGCCCCCTTGATGGTGTAGATGATCATATATGGCCCTATAGTCTCCCCCTCATGATGTAGAGACACATATAAGGGCATCTACACCATCCAGGGGGAAGGAAATACAGTACAGTACTGCATCTTACCTTCAGCGCTGCGGGGACACGGCTGCAGATGGAGAGACGGCTGCAGACAGCTGCGCAGCTCATCTAAAAAGTAAGTGCGGGTATTTTCTCCCTGCAGATGGCCCAATGATTAATGCTGCGGGTCCCAGTCAGACGCACGTTACCCTGTGGAGTTAATCCTCCTAAGAAGCTTACTATTTTCTGAGCCGGGAGAGATGTTGCTGTACGGGAACAGTGAAAATCGCGGCACTGAGAACAGTGAGCCATGCTACATCTGTGAGTAGTTCCAATGGCATTCTTAGTCAAAGTCAATGGGGGAGCTCAATGCACATCTGATAATGAATTATGGGTTATCAAATATTTTTAAGGAAGCCAATTACATTATTATGATGTTAAAAACACTTTTATTTTTGCCTGGTAGTAATACTGTCCCTTTCCAGAGACGATGTTTCAACAGAGAACTAATGATCTTCACGAAAAACAGTACGATGCCAGTGTCCCAATTGGCACTATCAGAGTCTAATGACAAACTCCTATTTTATTAGATTTCATACAAGATCAAACCCAGTGTAACCCCTTCACAGCCAAGGCAGTTTACCGGTGCATGGCTAATAAATGTTAAGATTTTTGCAGTTACATTTGTAAACAATGATTTTTGTGTCCGTTTTGTGGTATATACTGTAGTACTAAGTTTTTTCTGAACAAGTTACACTTTTATTAGATGTTGGTGCCAAAGGTGTATTAGGTCACGTGACATCATCAATCTCATTAACTTGCAAAAAATATTGGTATTTTATTATTGTTTTTGCAAAGCAGTAATATGCCTATCTACATTTTGTCTGAATGGGCCATATAACGCACCATGTAACCCGTCATTTTGTCTACTTTAAGAAGAAAAATGTGGTAATGAGAAGAGGCTAGTCGGTCCCAAAGTAGCATTACACAGATTTTAATGTGCCGCTCTCGTGTAATTACAGTAACTAAACAATGATGCATCCAGAGAAGACTAATGATTTCGGAAAGAAGACAACCAAAGGTACAGTATCCTGCAATGGGCCACTTTTAACTGTCATACAAAGGCTGACTATAAAGATTGCTCCGTTCTATGACAGATACAATAAAAATAGTTTGTTTCTTCCATGCCAGAGTAATCGTGCCCTTTGACACACCCACAAGGCAGAGTTTTATGCTTACAATATTGGGGATTTCATAACTGAGAGAGGGCCCTGCCAATGTCAACCAAAGGTAACCCCATATTTGCAAGAATAGAAATGTGCCAGTGGGATCTTGTGAAATAGAAGTGTTCAAGCGCAATCTAAATACAAATGCAACGTGTTTAGGGATTGCTTTTCACACAACACCTCAGAAACAACTGTGGAGAGAGAGAGAGACAGAAAGAGAGCGAGAGGCAGAGAGAGAAAGAGAGAGAGGCAGAGAGAGAGGAGGGATGCACACACACACACACACACACACACACACACACACACACACACACACACACACACACACACACACACACACACACACACACCTAAGAGTAAAAAAGAACCTGAGTTCATCTCACTCAAAACTTTAAATCCCCCCTATGACTGGGGGGTGAAAACAGAACTCATGTGGGTAAGAGGGACCCTCCAAAACAAAACTTCCCCCACTAATCACCCCCACATGATCCCTACCTTTATAGATGACTGTATAGGTGGGTGATCCCTTGTACTTCTGTAGGAGGGGGCAGCATGCTCTTCTTGGGTCTCCTCTGTGTCTGAGAGATAACATCATCTCCCATGACAGAGGAGCCCAGAGAAAACCACATGTAGCCCCTGCTGAGAAACACATGCATTTTGTGAGGCTAGGGCCCCTCCTTTCTGCAGGAGAGAGGAGAAGTGGGTGATGATTTAAACGTCCTATGGGTCATGCATTTATAATGTTTATAAACATCCTAAGGACAGTAAAGGGGTTAAAGCAGATGAGTCTCATTTCACTTTTATTATCAATATCAGAATACTTGGTAGTATATTAATCTATATCCAGTAGAATGAAAAAGACTTGCTGACTTGGGGAGTGGAGAGGAACGAGATTAAACCCTGGGAAGGAGAAGCCACTAACCTGCAACAGCTGAAACCAGCTGAAAATAAGTTAACCAACAACATACAGAACCCCAGCACGCTCCTTTTAGGAACCCCTGAGCCCCCACAAAATATATATGTATATATTTCCGTATTTTCCTAATCTTCTAGTTGAAAACTTTTCCCTTCTGGAAATTACCCTGCCTTGTGGGTCTGCAGATTAGTACTTCGCTGCCTCTTTATCTTGTGTCAGTATGGCTCTATCTTGTGAAGGCAGTAACTCCGCGTCTGCGGTGATAGCCTTTGGACCTTCCTCCATCAGCGTACCTTCAGCGTTTGAGACTAGAGACCGGTCATTCACCACAAGTCCTATGTTTGGTTCCACACCATTTAGCTTCGGTATTTCAGCTAGGACGGGATTCTCATTAACTCCAAGTACACCCCATGGCGCATCTCTATTACAGTCAGCAGACTCGTAGGATTGGGCTATTTTTTTCTTGATCCCTTAACTTGCTCCGATGGGAGTATCGTTGGACAATCCGTGAGGTCTTTCTCAGTTTCTGATCACGGACAAGCTTCCGTCCCATTCGTAACGGTTTCTTCACAGTGGCTGCCCTCATGGCAAGGAATCTACTTTGGGTCCATGGGCACGGCAGTCATGCTTACCAGAGTGCTTCACTTGCTCAGGTATTTCAAACTTTGTAATCTCGCTTTGCAGTTGAGTGTTGTCCCCGGCGCTCACTGTACCCTTGTCTTCACGGGCATTAGTTTATGTAGGATATAGACGCTTGGGCTGGGCCAATACCTTTTCCTGTAGTGGAGACACTTGTGCATTACCGTTCCACATAGCTTCCTTTTGTCTTAACTATACCACCATCTTTTCTATATACTGCTTCTGTGACCCAAGTGTCTGTCTTAGGTTTGTAACCTTTTTCTCCAACTTCATCTGAGGAACCACCGGTTGGGCAGCAGTAGAGTCCAACGTAGCGTCCCGCTCAGTCTTCAGAGCCTCGAGCTCCTCGCCCAGGTCATACTTTTGTTTCTCTGCCATCTTGCGGCCAGTGCGCTCAGACTCCAGGTCCTTCCTCAGGTCTTGAAGCTGTCCTTTTGTCTTTCTTTTTTCACTCAGTGCGGCTGCTAGTTCAGTTTCTTTGGAGTTGAGTCGTGATTCCACATCTGTCAGCTTATTCAGCGCAAGGCTTAACTCTATTTCCTTTTCTCTATTCTTGACCTGCGGCTGCTGGTGCTCCTCCCGGACCTTGTCCAGCTCCAGCTGCAGCCGGGCCCCCTCATTGGCCGTGTGGTCAGCCCCTTGTGGATATCGAATATCCTAAAACACCAGGGGAGCGATGATATAGTGCCATGTAATAAAGAAAATCACATATATAAAAAAGTGCAAATAAGAGGCTATACATTTTCAACTCACAATGGAGCAGGATAAATAAGCAGGAATCCAACCAGTGTCTCAATGGTTTCTGGATGTTGTGATGTATATAGTCTTGGATCTCAAAGACAAGAAAAAAGAGCCATTGTGCAGATCAACTTTAAAACAATATATTAAAAACATACACTCACAAATGGAGGCTTACACTTTCTCAGTGATCAGAGAGCATGGTATAATAAGCTATGATGGTATGCAGTAAGTCGCGATCTCACCACTGCTGTGTCCCAAACTCTTCCGGTTTCCTCTGCGTCCGTAGGGCTTCACTTCCGGTTTGCACTGATTCGCCCGTTAGTCTCAGCCTCCCTTGAGTTCTCTCTCCTCTCTCCGGATTCCGCAATGAGCCCCACTAAATGTGTTTCGCTGTGCTAGATGACAGCTTCTTCAGGAGTCTTTTTGTGTTTCTTGTTGGAAGGCAGCACCACTTTCATATATTATGGATGTCAGTAGCAGCTTTTCCAGAGTCTTTTCTAATTTGTGTTTCTTGTTGGAAGACAGCACCACTTTCATATATTATGGACGTCGGTAGCATTTTTTCCAGTGTCTTTTCTAATTTTGTGTTGCTTGTGGATATCAGCCATCTCGGTTTCATAACGTAATGTCAGGAAGGCTACCTGATGGACGGACACCTCCTCCCTCTTGGCGAGCTTCATCTTTCGCTCAGCAATCTGCATCTGCAGTTTTCCAGTTTGATCCTGCAAGTCCCCTCTCAGGGCCTTTAACTCTTCCCGGTGCTTACTCTGGGTTTGCATCAGAGCCGCCTTCATATTTTGGAGCTCTGAGGTTTTTGCCGCCTGGAGCGCTGATGCTTCTATGGTCCAGGCCTCTTTCTCCTTGGCATACTGACTCATGGGGATGGAGCAGCCTCTCTGCATCTCCACCTCTTGCTCCAGTTTCTGGACCTTTTCCCGCTACCTCTCATACAGAGTCACCTGGCACCTAAGCTCCACCTCCAGCGATGCTTTGGTGACACGCAGCGTGGCCTTGAGCTCCTTATACTGCTCTGCGGGGGGACACTGGGTACTCAGCCGTTCCTGAAGCACTTGTACTTGCACTTGTACACGTTGCACCCTCTCTGCATTCTGTAGTGCTTCCTTCACTTCTAAGGCTAACGTCCCGTTGCACGCGTCCGCACGGCTGGCTTGCTTGCCGGCGGCGCGTGCAACTCGCTGTACCGCGATCTGCGGTCTACAGGCTACTTTTCTCGGAGTGGGGGGGGGCGTGGCCAAACGGGTCGGGGGGGGGGCGCGGCCCTCCCCATTGGCTCACAGCCACACCACGTGACGCGTCAACGCTAGGAAACACCATTCTGTGGTGTCTCCTAGCGGCTGACGCGCCACAGCGTGTAGTCAGCTGTGCAGCCAGTGGGGACCGGGACCGGCTCGCGAGGATTCCCCTGCTGGTGGGGAACTCGCTACATTGCCGCCCGCGCCAACGAGCGCAGCGGGTCCCAGGCCTAACTTTTCCTGGATCAATTGCTTCTTTACTTTTTCTGCTTTGTGAAGCTTCTTATCTCCTTCATTGACCTGATCAGTCAAGTCTGAGTTTTTCTGTCTCAGACTTGTATTTGCTCTCTTTAGCGTCTCTAAAGGAATCAGGATCTCTTCCTCAGCATCCTTCAATTCAGAGACCTCTGTGCTGAGAGCGTAGACCTCATGGCGTGAGAGTTCCAACTCTGTACTGAGGATGTGTATCTCTTTCTGGGAGACTTCGAGCTCTTTATTTAACAGTTCATGGACAAGATCCAACTCATCTCTGGTAGGTTGCAGAGCATTTTCAGCGGGGTTCCCTCCTGACATCACAGGGCCATCTTTAACATCTTCTATAGTTTCCTGTGTTAGCAACCTACCCGCCTTCTTTTTCTTCTTCTTCTTTTCCTTTACTGGGGTAGATTCTGATACATCAGCAGCACTGGGCACACACTCACTGTTACCAGTTTCCACATCTTGCTTGCGCTCACAGGGCGTTGCTTGCTTTTGCAGCTGTTTCTATTTGAAAATTTGGGGACACACGGCTTCCATGTGACCAACTTCATGACAGGCCCAGCATACTAAATTAATCTACTAAATTAATTAGTCATCATCATCATCATTATCATCATCATTATCATATAGCCTGAAGGGACACTGTTTTGTATGATTACGTACATTGTAAAACAAACATTTCCCGTCGGCCATTTAAAAAAAACCCGGCAGGGAAAACTTGACACTCAGCACTTTGCTTATGGCGTTAGCTTTACAAAGTACAGGCTCTATCCCCAGCCAGCTCGATTGACGTGTCACAGATTGGGATAACAGCTGGTTGTTTTTATTTTATTTTTTTATAACAAGCAAGCTCAACACAGCACAAAAGAAACCTTTTACTGAGTAATTTGGGATCAAGTAACAATCTTACACTTTTTTTTTAAGTACAAGTGTTTATCAAAAACTGTCAAACTCAAAAATGGGGTTTGAGAACTACATTTAACTCCTTTTCTGCCGAAGCACCTGGGACACACTGTTGGATGTCATCGTGAGATTGTGCTCCAATCCTAGTTCCCTATGTCTTCTTCTTTCACTAAAATGCCTGACTAGTGAGAACAGAAATACACTGGGATCAGAACTAAACAAAAAAGAGGACTGCATCAAAATATAATGATGACGGCGTCAGGTTGGCATGTGGAGTTATTTCATACACCAGTATCACCCCACTTTTGCAGCTGTAAAGCTCCTGTTAAAAAAAACTCCTGGTTTTTGTGAAACGATTTGCATTGGCTCCTGTAGTTTTATATTCACTTAGTTTTTTTTGCTTAACAAAAGAAAGGAAGTTCCATAACTTGTTTAACCTCCAGCCGTCAGAAACATTGAGAGATTAACAAACTGCTTATATTTGACATCCCTGATCTTGATTGAGAATTGCCCACCCGGGTACTGTTACATGGACGACATTTAACAAAACCAGGGCCCTGCAGCCAGGACAAGTTTAATCATTAGCCAAAATTGGCGGTCGCCTAGGGCAGCAGAATTTGGGCTGTGAAAACCCCCAGTTTGCTTAGTGTGGGGACTACCCCGATCTCCAAGAGCAGTGAGAGAGCATGGCAGTTGCTAGGGGGCTGGGCAGTTTCCTGCATCCTGATTGGCTGCTGCTGTGTAATGCAGTCTATCAGGAGGAGGTATAAAGAGCCTGGGGGTGAGGCTAAGTCAAGGAGGAAACAGCATAGACAGGAGAGAGGTGAGGCTGTGAATTTCTGTCCTGTCTGTTTGTCTGTGTCTATTTGTTCTGTCCTCAGGGGGAGAGAATGACAGGAAGAAAAGAAGAGAGAGTGACAGGGACAGAGGGGGAGAGAGAATGAGGTAGGGGTGAGAGAATGAGGGAGGAGGGGAAGAAAGAATGAGGGAGAGAGAATGAGTAAGGGGTGAGAATGAGGAAAGGAGGGAGGGGAGAGACAATGAGGGAGGGTTGGGAAGAGAAAATTAGGGTGGGGGAGAGAATGAGAGAGAGGGAGAGAGAATGAGGGAGATGGGAGAATGAGGGAGGGGATAGGGAGAATGAGGGAGGGAGGGGAGAGAAAATGAGGGAGGAGGGGTATAGAGAATGAGGGATGGGAGAGAGAATGAGTGAGGAGGGGGAGAGAGAATGCGGGAAGGGGAGAGATAATGAGGGACAGGGGGAAAGAGAATGAGGGGAGGGGGGACAGATAAAGAGGGAGGGGAGAGAGAATGGGGGATGGGGAGGGAGAATGTGGGAGGGGAAGAGAATGTGGGAAGGGGAGAGAGAGAATGGGGGGGAGAGATTTATGGAGGGGAGAGAGAATAAGGGGGAGAGAGAATGAGAGAGGGGGAAGAGAGAATTTGGGAGGGGGAGAGAGGATGAGAGAGAGTGGAAGACAGAGTTGACAGGGAGAGACGGGACACTGTGTATGGATATTTGAATAAATCTATTAGGTATAACTTTTAAATTTTTTAGTTAGATAGAAAAAATAAATCCAAAAGTTGTGTGTTTGTGGGGGATGGGATGCAAGGCTGAAGGTTCGCCTAGCATGCCAAATACCTTTGCACCAGCCCTGCCTGCAGCTCACATGCAGTATTAGGCTGCGGTCCCAGTAACTGCCACAGCGCACGGCGTGGGGTGCGCTGTTCATGTAAGCACCGCCCCTCAATTGGGCTGGGCCCAGTTGTCACCTTCACACTGAAGGTGCAGCTGCGCCGTACTGCAAGGTTTTTTACAACTCAATGAAATTGAGTTTAAACCTTGCGACGGAGGCATGGCCACGCCCCCACCGGCGGTTCACCCAATGAGAGCGAACCAGCCGCGTGACGTGATGGCCACGACCCCGCAAATCCCGGACCATGCCCCCTCCCGTCGCAAGCTCCCTCTTCTCCTAGAGACCGCAGATCGCAGTTAGCGCTGTGCACGCGCCACCCCCCTCCCCCCTGCCGGGCGCGCGTGTCACAGTCAGGACTGGGACCGCTGCCTTACAGTTGTATAGTCATTTTAGTTCTACTTCAAGGCTTTTGGAAATAAATAGCGCTATTTTATTTACGTTAATTCAATCAGAACTTACAAAATAGGGGCTATATTTAACCCAGTTCATTTAAGTCAATGTTGCTCTTTTTAAAACTAGTTTGGTCTGACATTGTTCTACCTACAGTACTAATTCTTACCACTTTTTTATTTGACCTATGAAAAGACGACTTTCTTTATTGTAAAACTATGATAACGATAACTGACCATTAATCCATGTATTAGAAAGCCAAGATTTACACATTGCTATAATTAAGACACAACATCGTTTTGATTTATAACTCTAAAAAAAAACCTATCAATCAAATATAAGATTTCTTAATGCATCCAAAAAAATCATTATAAAACAAAAAATACAAACATTAACTGGACTTTTCCATAACAATGCTCAAATGTACATTATGTGTTCAGACCGACATCGATAATAATTATTATCCATATCCATCCATAGTAAACATCTTGCAATTTAATATCGTACTATATATAAAAAATACTGCAAAGTGCAGTGTGCAGGCGACTCCCCAAATAAACTGACCATTCTGAGGACAGTGCCAAATAATTTTTGTATATAATGTCAGAAGGAAGAAAACTAAAATCACCCTTTAGTGTAATTGCTTTTTTACTCTTGGTAACAAAGAGGTTAGAGTACTGTATTTAACTTTATAAATCTGCTAACTATGAAGGCATACTTTACCTTTGGGTTTGTATATATCCCATTATCTTTTTTAATCACTTCTAGTTCTAAAATACACATTACATAAGTTACGGTGGGTAAAAAAGCTTACATGGGTTCCATGTTAAAATGGATCAGAAGCAAAAGGTGACACTGTGTGCTCATTTGCATGTCATTACCCAGAATTCCTGGCTGCAGTGGAACACTCTATGCTAATAGATAATGGTGTAAAGCAGGTTCACAGATATGATTGGGCTCACATGTGATATTTTTATTTGCAGTTCTAAAATAAATATTCACGTTATCTTCACCTGCTTTCAGGCTTCGAATCAATCACTTTGAATGGTTTTCTGTAATTGGGTTATTTCTGAATTAATCACTGTATCCATCTGACAAAAATGTGCAATACCCAATTATACTTCACAGTTGATATGATTCGGCCTAGCAAATAAAGTAAATAGAACTCGGGGGCTATGTGTTAATCTCGTGGGAAATGTGTCTAGAGTCTAGACACACACTAAACTCTCTTTTTCCCACTGTGGCAGCAACAGCTTGTTAATCAAGCTACTTGTATTTAATAGAGATCTGTTTGGAAAGTTACAACACCTGAGATGTTTTTTCCATAAGTAAAGTAAAAAAAAATATATATACGCCATATATAAAATTGTATATATCACCTAATCATTAAGTCTGCCTTAACTTCCTCTATTTTTCTCTGTAAAGCCTCTCCAACGTATGCAACCATTCACAAGGTAAAACAGAAGAGCAACATAGCTTGAGAGACTGATACAAAGAGACCCGTGCAGCTCTATGGCCTCTAATCAATATGGTGAGAAGTGGGGTCATGTACTGTACACTTAAAGATACTGTAAATGAACTTGTATTTAAGTGGATGGAAGTTGATGCATCGTTAACACTGCTTCTCTCTACATTGGATATACAGCAGGATACAAAACATTACAACAACATATAAACGAAGAGAAAAATAGCATTAACACTAACTGCTAAACTGACACAACTAGCTGCAACAAATGTACAAGTAATTACCCAAGACGGCTGCTGTGGGAAGCAGAGCTGTGCCTCTCCTCCTGCTGGTACTGGCTCATAGTAGATTGGAGCTCCGTGCTGCGGTAGGCACGATCATAATGCTGGTGGCGCTTTTGGTAGAAGGGCAAAGACATCCTGCCACCTCCGTTCCTTGTTTCCACTAGGTAAAAAGTATTGTAAAATATATATATATATATTTACTTAATCTGTGTTAGGTTTTTCATTAGCTTGTCAGTTGTTAGTCCACTTTCATCTTTACAACAACAAGTAGCGATCAGTTGGAGGAGATGCCATTTTTATTTGTACTGACAAAATATATTTTTATACAAGCTTTTCACTCTTCCTGCAGTCAAGTGTGTATGTATGTATGTATGTATGTGTAACCATGCTGTAAAATGGCTGCAGTCATCTCTCCTGCTGACAGTAAGGCCTGGTAAGTTATGGGCATGCCAGCAGTTATCATGGAGGTTTGCCCTCACACCCTGGTGAGGTGTCATATGTCCCATAGGAAGTGACAACATGCTGTGTGTCCACGGTTAGTGACATCAGAGATGTGCCTGTTCCTAGGTGATATAAGACACAGCACTGTCTAAAGTTAGTTCAGTTCCTGTTGTTGTGCTGCCTCTGTTCAGTAAGAGGCACATGGAGGTCTGCAACATTGTTGCAGTAGTCTGATGCAGAGCTGTGAGTCTGGCAGCACAAGGCAGACAGAGAAAAGCTGTTGGAGTGTTATGTAAGAGCTATGAGACAAGGAGCAAGTCTGAGTGCAGGCTTGGGAGGAGACAGCTTATAAGACTGTGACCAGGGACCTGGCACAGGGACTATCTCCCTAAAGGGGAGATAGGGAACCCACCAATTAAGGGAAGAGATACCTTTCAAAGGGAAGTGCGGTGAACATGGGAGGCTGAATATACCCCATTGTGGAGGGCAGCTGGCCCACCGTACTAATAAAGATGCATCTGATCAAAGACCCTCTCGTGTGTAAGTGTGGAGTCATTGCACAGAGAGAAGCACCACAGAGGAGTTCCTCATCAGACTCATCCCCAAGCGGACGCCGGGATCCTGATGAGGTGGAGGCGCTGCACTGGATCTAGGTAGGACTCAGCACACTACCTCAGCTGCCTGTCTGGGTTGGCAAATCCCCACACACCATCATGCGGGAGACTCAGGAGTCCTGTTGCCAACAGGTGCACCACCAGACACTACCATGTAATGGGGACTGGTTAGACCACAGGGGCCAATATGAGATTGGGTGGGTCAGGCCAGGTCAGAAAAACCGTTACATATGTATGTGTGTATGTATGTATCTATGTGTATGTATGTATGTATGTATGTATGTATGTATGTATGTATGTATGTATGTATGTATGTATCTATGTGTGTGTATGTATGTATGTATGTATGTATGTATTTGTGTATGTATTTATGTATGTATTTGTGTGTGTGTGTATGTATGTATGTATGTATGTATGTATGTATGTATGTATGTATGTATGTGTATGTATGTATGCATATCTTTATTTATATAGCGCCATTGACTTACATAGCGCTTCCCAGCAGTAATACACGTGACAATCATATAAATAACTGTAACTGTGTTTTCGCCCTCGCACCTCAATCATGTATAGGGGCCATTACAGGGTGTGTGGTGCATACCTCCTGGTAACAAGAGGGCTGAGTCATCCACAATGACTTTGGGACACAGGAACAGGCTTCTAGGGTGCATACCCCACATAATACTTAGCAGTGCAGCGCCTCCATCTGCCGTAGGCTCCAGTGAAATGGAGATGATCTCCCACGGTAGAACTGATTACCTCTCCCCTCAGTTAGATCACACAACAGGCCGGAGGTATATTGCAAAACAGGAACGGTTTATTACTACAGTCTGCAGTAACACAACAGGTACTCAGCAGTCTTCTGCCGGATACAGTCTCTCAGATCAGCTGTCACTGAAGATGGTCCCTGGACCGCCACTACAGGTCAAGGGCACCCGCAGCCATCCTAACTCTTCCCCACCTCCCTAGCGGAGGCAGAGGTATTGGTCCACACTCACTCCTCCCCGGTGGGAAGAGCACATGGGAAGGCCCCAATCTCAGGCGCTAAGCTGTGTGACCTGCCTTCCTCAGAGGGAAGGACAACAACACTAACTTTACTGCGGTCCTGCCCTTAAGTACAGCCAGAAGGCGGGCACCCCTTTGTCCCTGCTACAACAGGATGTACCACCTCCTGCTGTCACTCAAGTGCAGTACCAAAGGTGAAAGGGGAAAACCCCATGATAATTACGGGCAAACCTGTAAATACAGGGTTTATTGCCAGCCCATAGGGTAGAATAGTAGCCAGGGGGTACCCCGCTACATAACAAATACAAATAACACATAATGGGAATAAGCGCTTCAGACATATGTAACAGGGTACCCCCTGGTTACTATTCTACCCAATGGACTGGCAGTAAACCCTGGTATTCACAGGCTTGCCAATAGTTATCATGGGTTTTCCCCTTCACCTTTGGTACTGCACGTGAGTGACAGCAAGGGGTGGTACATCCCCTTGTAGCTGGGACAATGGGTTGCCCACCTTCTGGCTGTACTTAAGGGCAGGACCGCCCTAAAGTTCGAGTCTTTGTCCTCCCCTCTGAGGAAGGCAGGTTGCACAGTTGGGAGCCTGAGATTGGGGCCTTCCCATGTGCTCTTCCCTCTGGGGAGGAGTGAGTGTCTCCCCTAGGGAGGTGGGGAAGAGCTAGGATGGCTGAGGGTACCTTTTGCCTGTAGTGACGGTCCAGGAACCATCTCCAGTGAGAGCTGATCTAAAGAGACTGTATCCGGCAGAAGACTGCTGAGTACCTGTTGTGTTACTGCGGACTGTAGTAATAAACCGTTCCTGTTTTGCAATATACCTACGGACTGGTGTGTGATCTAACTGGGGGGAGAGGTAATCAGTTCTACCGTGGGAGATCATCTCCATTTCCCTTGAGCCTACGGCAGATGGAGGAGCCGCACTGCTAAGTATTACGTGCGGTATGAACCCTAGAAGCCTGTTCCTGTGTCCCCAAGTCATTGCGGACGACTCAGCCCTCTTGGTGCCAGCAGCTTTGCACCACATACTCCCAGTAATGGCCCCTATCTGCGATTGGGGGAGGATGGGGGGAAACACTGTTACACATAAAATTAATACATTAGGAAAAGGAGTCCCTGCCCCGAAGATCTTACAATTTAATTAAATAGTAAGGAGTGGGACAGTAGCCATGAGTCTACACTGAAAAGCTTAAATTAAGAAGCGATTTTTAAGGTTTGTCTTAAAGATGGGGAGCAAAGTTGCTTAGTTTACAGTATATCAAGTGTGAGGGAGGTTCACAGATACGGAGCAGCGAGGGAAACAGGTTTAAGGCGAGAGAGAGTAGTAGAGGTGAAAGGGGTGGAGTTAAAGGTAGTGTGCAAGGGACGAGCAGGGAGATCAAAGCTGATATGTAGGGAGGAGCAGAGAAGTGGAGAGCCTCAAAGGTAAGAAGGAGAACTTTGAGGGTGATCCGAAACTTGATGGAGCCAGGAGAGTGATTTAAAGAGGGGATTAGCAGAGACTGTTTTCGTAGAAAGTAGAATGATTCTAGCAGCAGAATTTAGGATACATTGCAAAGGAGACAGTTGTGAGGCTGGGAGGCCTGTAAACAGAATATTACAATAATCCAGGTGTGAGAAGATAAGGGCATGCATTAGAGTCTTTAGCTGTAGCTTGACCGAGGAAAGAGAGGATCTTGACAATATTATGGAGGAAGAAGAGACACGTTTTAACATGTTAGCAACAGAGACCGAAAATGTGCGAAAGGAGACAGGTGCGATGGGAGAGGTAAGATGGGAACCAGGATAGAGCTTTGTTGCGGATACCAAGGGAGTTGAGAATATGAAGGAGAAGAGGGCGGTTGATCACCTATTTAATGCACAATGTACCTAAATATACTGTATTTCCACTTTCTCTTAACACCATAATACAAAATCTGTGAAACACCGGTTAGAAGACTCTTATAAGGATTAAATCTAGAACTCATAAATATGAGTCATTCCTTTTTTTCTTTTTCTGGGGATGAAAATGCCATTGTATACCAAAATCTTACCGTATCTGCTTGTGGTATGAACCACCCACACAATTCCTACCAGAATGCTCTTGAAACATCTGGGTGGTATGTGGTATCCAGGCCTTAGCTGTGTAGAGAAGCCCTTCAACTATTTCCAACTTCCTCTTCAACAGCATAACAAATGGAAGGGAATCTTGGGCAGGTTCCCAGCATTCCAAATCCCAAACTGCTCACTAAGGAAAATATACTATCCTGATCTCTGTACAATTTTCTAAACCACACACTGCCCCCAAAGGCCTCATCAAGTAAGAGAGTTGAATTGTAACCATATACTCTATATCAGCCTAAAAGGCCAATCGGACCATTTCTGGATGAAATTCCCTATTGAAGTAAAAAAAAAAATATATATATATATATAAGTTTTGCCGCATTGGCGGATATAGAATAAGCCCCTAAATCTTCTGTATTATATATTTCCTTAATGCTATTTTGTCTATCAAGAATTTTACATACTCGGTATTCACGTTTTTTTAATTTTTCGTCATTCTAGCTAGTTTGGTCATCATCAGATAAACACCAAATTAGTGGCAATTCCCACATACATACTTATTAATACTGTATAATGTTTATCAGAGTGTCTTTTTCTCAAGGATTTCACTATCCTCTTATATTTCATTGGAAACGTTATTATTTTCTATCATCCCAATTTCCCTGGTTGAGCATTTTTCACACCATCAGGCCTACTCAGCTTTGTTGTCGGACTCCTATTCAATGGGCCACTAACAGTGAGATACATTATTCATCATACATGGCACCATCTCTCAGCCTAATGCGGTGAAACTCAACTTTCTGATTTCCCTGAAGACAAAACATAAAGGGCACCCAATACATATGTAAAATGGTGCTGAAGAATAAGGAACATATTTACTAAGCAGTTCAATGCCGGAAGACACCTACCATCTCTGCTAGACACTTCTGCAAGAGAATACATTTAGGCCCATATTTACTAAGCAGTCTTATATCACGACACCTTCTGGTACCAGAAGACATTGTACAGTCCTATTAAAGCTGCAGTTCAGTCTTTTTTTATTTTTTTTATTTATTTTTTTACTTCAATAGTTTCATGTTTGCAATCTATAATTACCTAAAGAACTGTATAGCTGCAGGTCAATTCGTTCTCCATGTATTGATAGGCGAAATTTGGTGACATAATTAGTGAAGGGATCTGTTTTTCTTCTGCTTCTGTCTCTCAGTGGAAGCTCATGAATATTCCTGAGCACTCCTGCACTGACATGTGCTAGAGGGAGGGCAGGGCTGACAAAGGGGTGTGCCAGGGCTTGTGACAGGACATGAAGGGGCAGTGCCTTAGCAAATGGCTGTTAAAATAGAATACAAGAAAATTGGTCTTTCAAAGTTGTTTTTTTAAAAACAGAAAATGCTAAAAGTATTTTTTCTTACTACAGAACTGATTTATTAAAAACAACACACATGCAGGATATTGACTGAACTGCAGCTTTAAGTCTTCTGGCCCTAGAAGGTGTGTTATGACATAGGACCGCTTGGTAAATATGGGCCTAAATGTTGCTGCTTGCAAAAGCATCAAAATAAATGTAAATGTAATGCAATGTAAATTTATATACAGTATTCATGCTAAGTGACACATGATCACAATGTCACTACTAGTGTCAATTTATAAAAAGTAATGTCTATAGTCATGTGTTAAACAGATTATTTAACTTCCTAACAATCTAATGACTTCAGATCATACTTAATAAAAAATAGGATCGTATTTTTATAGTTCTGGCTTTTGGGCTTGGAGATAAAATTAGCACATAAGGAACTGATTCATCAGCAGCCTCTAATTATGACTGCGGCCCTGTATTAAACTACAGTGGAGACTTCTGAATAGACTGCAGAGTACTGTATATCCTACCATATTGAATTCACATTGAAGTTTTGTGTGTACACATGTATTATGTCCCATGTTTAGGAATATGCATACACTTCATATTCACCATTTTTATTATGAATACCAAAAACCGGACCAGCATTTTGTAGATGAATAAATTGGTTATGGGGTGATGAATACATGTTGATTTGTAATGAATTAAATACTGCATAAATCCTGCAGCTCAAATGTAGGTATATGACTCGGTTTGAATTTGTGTGCATAACTGAGGTTTTTACTGAATGTACAAAGCATATGTCAGTTTAGATTGGCCGTAATTGGATGCATGTTTATCTGAAAGGTAAAAGGTTTCAAAATACTGGAATTGCACTGTACATCCTTCTTACAAAGAGTGTAGTAATGTCCGTTTCCTGAGCTTATTTGTTCTTGACGAATATCTCTGATGAGATTAATTTTTAGCAAATACAAATATCACTTGTGAGCACATTCACATCTCAGACAGGCCTACAACCCTGCTTTTCCCCATTCTCTCTTAGCATACACTGCTTCCACTGCAGGGATTCTGGGAAATGACATGCAAATGAGCACACCGTTTACTTTTACAAATACTATTCCCGACCTTTTATATCTCAAGGTGCTGGGATACCATTCAATGTAGGATATTTCCTATGCCGGAGTGTCCGAGAATAGCGCCCCTTCAAAAATGTAGCCATTGTAAATAATGGTCAAGTCATTGTATTTGTTAATAACATTTATCACTCGTTATTACAACTGGGTAAGAGCTGGTGGGTTTGTTTAACTTGCTCTTAGGAAAAAGTTAATTTGAAAAGTAAAATTGTTTGGGCTTCTGAATGTGCCTGCAGTTAATTACAGCTGCCCTTTTTTTCACTAGAAATACTTAAACAAAAACATTAATTGCAGCAATCCACCATCATGCTAATTATATTTGGCGGGGGAGTTCTTATCTTAGAGGCTCTGGGGCAGGGGTGGGCAACTCCAGTCCTCAAGGCCACCAACAGGTCAGGTTTTCAGGATATCCCTGCTGCAGCACAAGTGGTTCAATCAGATTGAGTTTTGGCTCAATCAGATTGAGCCACCTGTGCTGAAGCAGGGATATCTTGAAAACCTGACCTGTTGGTGGCCCTTGAGGACTGGAATTGCCCACCCCTGCTCGGGGTTCCCACGGAGATCAACTGTGCTGCTCCAATTTCTCTTAAATATGCTGGAAAGAATACTTGTCTGGGATAACAATATGATATGGGTGCAGGTCTCTTAGTGCAAACAAATACAAATATGGCCATTGGGGTCACCAATAGAACACTGCCATGTCATAGCTGATGTCACAGCTTCCTTGTGGTGGGGTAACCCTAGTGGCCATGTTTGTATTTTTTAGCAAGAAACTGCAAAAGATTCAGTTAATTTCAACAGCAACTGGGGAATCCCTAGAGCAGGGGAGGACCCCCAATTATGCTTTAACAGTTTAAAAAAGTAATATTTGGGGGAATTTCAGCTATAAATAGTGCTCCAATGTGAAAAATATTTTAAAATATCCAATAAACAAAATGATAAAAATTATATAATATATATAATATATATATATATATATATATATATATATATATATATATATATATATATATATATAGATATAATGTTAGTACACAATATCCAATGCTTATCCTCTGCAATGAAATGGTTAATGTGTGAAGATGATAACAATTGCATGTTCGGCCAGTAGAACAGAAACCCGTTTCTTTTTATTACTATAAAACAAACACATGCATTGTGATTATTACCATCTAAACGGGTATAAGGAAAACGCGTATGAATAAATAATCTTCCTTTGTGTTAAGTACTTTACAATGTAACTCACATGTTACTGCTGCCACCTCTGGCATTGAAATTTGACACATTTCTGCCTCTCCGGTTTGCCAAGCTGCCTCCAAAAATAACAGGAGTGAAGTGATTATGCGGACCAATCCCAGGCTGACTGACTGATTTAAACTTCGGCAAAATAATTTCAGTAATTGGGTAAATGAACAAAATAATGAACCTCAATGTTATGGTTTTAGTCCAAATTGTACAAAACAGCGTTGGGCTTTTTTTTGTATGGGGGGGTTGTCCAAACAACTCTGCCATTTGGTGGGGAATGTGACAGATTTATTAGTGGGAGTATTGATTGTTTTGGGGTATTTGGGGAATCTTGCTTGGGTAGTGGAATTCTAAAAATTTAATTTAAGACTTTTTCCTTATTTCAATGTTAAATCTATAAAAGGGGGTTTAAATGAGCCATGCATTGATATGAAAATGTGGGTATCTTCATGTTAGAGGTTTTGAATATCTGGTCAAGGTATCTTATCTGTGCCTGGTGCAGCTCTGCTCAAATTGCCATGAAGAAGCTGTAATCTGCTACATGTAAAGCACAGGCAACTAACTGCACCCAGCACCGCAGTCACACAGCATGTTAACTACAGATCCACACGACCCATGGAAAGCATGATACTGTGCAGCGTGGCCCATTTAGATGTTGCGCTTACCTTGGTGCAGGGATATAGAGTCGGGTACTGGGGCAGATCTAGGAACAGCGAAGAAAATAATCCAGCAAAGATGAATCCAGCAAAGAGTTAGTGGAGACCAGTACTATGGACTGGACTCGAGGGTCCAATGCAAAAATAATGCCTGGTGTCAGTGGAATGTCAGAGCCCTAGTCCAAACCATGTATGGCCAGAAGGCATGATAAATATAGCAGCACAGGGAGGGAGAGAGGCAGGCTGCTATCTCCACATATCCACTTATGCACTCATAGTAGAAGCAACATTAGGGTTTAACCATTACAGTTTCAGTGCGTGACCTACTGCTCTGGCAGTTAACGGGTTAAATGAGCATTATTCACCAAGATCTTGCTAGCAACCTCAGAAAGCCGGCGTTAATAAAGTTCAGTATGTCAATGACATGGTAATGAAGGTGGTAAACTAGCAGGCTTACCGTGCACGGAGAGGATTTTGACACTTCTGATGGGGATGACCTCCGTTAATTCCCAGAAAGCACTGGGTATTGGCATGTAGGTCACTCGGAGCTGCCCAAAATAGTGACCTTGCTTCAACAAATGCTTCTTAAGGGGGCCTTTGCTGTTACTGAAGGTCAAACCCAACTTTTCTTGCATCAATCTCATCATTTCCAATGTACACATTTTGTCTGAAAGAACGTTGTGCATGACTTTGGGTCACACCTAAGATGGCAGCCTTTACAATTCCACCATCACTCCTGCGGTTTTAATAAACCTTATTGCACGGCTACGCCTGCCAATTATTTGGATGTTTGGAGCAAAGGTTGCTTGGGAGGACGGTACGAAAGACAATTGTTGAACACTTACTAGTGTCTTCATTGGAGATGTGATAATGTTTTCAAATTGATTTTTGTCCATTTTTGTTTCCTTAATTTCGCATGGCTGCGAAACTGTTGAGAAAGTTCACAAAAATGTGTGACATGTAAAAATAAAATGGCAGTATGCTTTGCTAAATTGTTGTCAGGAACAATTCCACGTGGTTTGCAAATTTGCACCAAAAATGGGCCCTTTGCTAGTTGAACGCTAAAATGTGGATCAGTGCCACCATTTTAACACATAAAGGGATCTGTGTATCGGTGTAGAGCAGGGGTGGCCAACTATAGTACTCAAGGGCCACCAACAGGCCAGGTTTAAAGGTTATCCCTGCTTCAGCACAGGTGGCTCAATTATTATGAGAGAGAGAGGTGGGGGAGAGAGAAAGGTGAGGGAGAAAGATAGAGAGGTAGAGAGAGAGAGGTGGGGGTGAGAGAGAAAGAGACATGTGGGGGCGAGAGAGGGAGAGAGATAGATGGGGGCGAGAGAGATAGGTGGGGGCTAGAGAGGGAGAGGGAGAGAGATAGGTGTGGGCTAGAGAGAAAGATAGGTGGGGCAAGAGAGGGAGAGAGATAGGGGGGGTGAGAGAAGTAAAGAGAGAGATAGGTGGGTGTGAGAGAAGTAAAGAGAGAGATAGGTGTGGGTGAGGGAAGTAAAGAGAGAGATAGGTGGGTGAGGGAAGTAAAGAGAGAGAGAGAGGTGGGGTGAGGGAAGTAAAGAGAGAGATAGGGGGGGCGAAGTAAAGAGAGAGATAGGTAGGGGTGAGGGAAGGAGAGAGAGAGATAGGTGGGGCGAGAGGAGAGAGGTGGGGGTGAGAGGAGAGAGAGAGGTGAGAGAGAGAGGGTGGGGGCGAGAGAGGGAGAGAGAGAAAGCTAGGTGGGGGCTAGAGAGGGAGAGAGGTTGGGGTGAGAGAAGGAGAGAGGGAAGTGGGGGGGAGTGAGGGACAGATGTGGGGTGACAGAGGAAGAGAGGTGGGAGTGAGAGAGGGAGAGAGGAGAGGGGGAGAGATGTGGGGTTGAGAAAGAGGTGAAAACATGAGGTGGTGATGTAAGAGATGGGGGGCCTCGAAGGCCGCCGACACTGGGGGGGCAGTGGAAACTCTAGAAGCGGTCTGTGGCCCTGAGTTGGCTGACGGATGTTATGACATGTGCAGGAAGGGGGGGGGGGGTGAAAATGACAGTAGGTTGAGGGTTCTTTACCTGAAATTTTTACAGTCAAAATGCCATTGAACGTACAGTAGCTAGAAAAACAGTAAAATATTTGTGACTCAAAATTTGACACATTCGCCCATCTCTACTCCCCAACTCCTCCTACTGACACAAGCCATGGCAGTTTGGGCTGCTGGGCAAAATGCTTTGCTACACAGGAAAAAAGGCCATGGTTTTGTTCCAAAATTGCCTTGATACATAAACCCTAAAGTATATTATTATTTTTATTAATTATTATTATTATTATATTATTATTATGTGGTTTCTACAGTTATATAATAAATACAACAATCTGCCTTTAGACATAAATGAAATCTAGATGTACTCATAGAAAAAAAAGACATACAGTATACTAAATATGCTATTTACTTTGTATTCAACGAATTGCTGCATTCTGTAATAAAAGCACCCCACAATGTTTGCCGGTATCGGCAGGTTAGTCAGGGAGCTTAACGCTACCTGGATCAGATTTTTGAGGTCACAGAAAAAATATGATACTGAGATATAAAATTTGATATATTTAATTATATTAAGCGTCACTCAACTCGTGTTAAGCGTCACTCAACTCGTGTCACTCAACTCCCACTAACACAAACCATTTTCAAAGCAGACAAGAACGGGGTTAAAATAGGGGTAGAAAACCTTGATATCTTGTCAATAAAAACATATGTCCAAATTGCGTACATACATGCAAATACATAGACTCTATAATCTACTATTTCCGTTGGCCATGTTTAACATTGCTTCATTTAAGATGCTTTCCTTCTCTGTACTGTAGTCACCTACATGTTGTTGTTTTTTCCTGCTTATTACAGTACATATTTTAAGAAGAGATAGAAGAAGCTCAGTATTGGCACCCTGACTCATTGCCATGAGACTTTGGTTCAGTACTCCCGCTCCAACTCTTATCCCGGTGCATTGTTGGTAATAATAGCTCCATATCTCTATGGATAATGGAGACTTGAAAAACTGGAATTCGGTCCCATGGTTTCAGGTTCCAAGTAAATCCTCAATTTGTGCGTTGGGGCCTAGTTAACTTATATGTATGTATAATCTTTATTTATACAGCTCCATCCATGTACATAGCGCTTCACAGCAGTAATACACATAACATAATAACATAACACATAATGGGAATAAGCACTTCAGACATAAAAGTAACATTAGGAAAACGTGTTCCTGCCCCAAAGAGCTTACATTCTAAGTTATTTGAATGACTAATAATCTAACGTGTAGTTACTAACTCTGATAGTGCTGATCAGGGCACTATTGCACAGAATTAACTGGCATTGTCTTCAATGGGAGTTTCAATGGTATAGAACCCCAGACCTGCACTATCTCAGTTTAAAGCATAAGGCCGTGACGGCGCCCGAAAACAAATGCATTATTGCCGCCGCGTGTGCTTATAGTAAGGGCGACGGTGACAAAGCGACACGATTTTTTGCAGCCAGGAATATTTGATTTTTCAGGGGCTGTCGCCTCATGCGACAGCCCCTGAACCAATCAATGGCCTGGTCGCCTGCGAAGCTGCCGCAAAGCGAAATACAACTTTCGCTAGCGGCGACAGCGGCGGGTGACGTCACCCGTCACCGTCGCTGGCACTATACGCACGTCCTAAGGCATGTATTGTACTAAGCGTACGGCAATGAAAAATACCTGTCTTCCTATGACAGTGTATCCCCTGCCGACGCGCGTGCGTGCACGGCAGACAGCGTTGGCGTGGCAGCTTGGTGGAAATGCAAAGAAATGTGTATTTTCGAGCGGCTGCCGTGCCACATGACACTGTGAGCCAATCACAGGGAGGCCTGCCCGTGTGACGTCATGGCCAAGCCTCCTAGCCGCGCGCGTCATCTTTTGGCCAATAGGCACAGAACGCGCGCGCCACATGCTCGAGCAAAGTCGTGCGCGCCGCCGCTTAGTATAATACATGCCTAATCCCCCAAATACATATATTTGTAAAAGTACCTGCAAGTTTTAGGCATGTTTGAGATATGTATAAGGCTATATGAACCTTGTTTCCAAAGATAAATACTTAATAAAACACAGAATAAAAGTAAGGGAAACATACTAACGTCACTCAATCAGTCAGTCTGTTTTCCTGCTCTGTGAAAGGCTAACACACACAAGCTGTTCTTGTTTGGGATATACAGCAGCAGCTGCAGCAAGAGAGGGGGTATGAAGCATATGATGTCAGTGGAAGCATTTAAAGAGCTACTGACATCTCGCTTGAACAAGGTGATATGTAGGCATCTGCTTTTCACATTGTGCTTTCAATTTGCAATATTAACATGGAGAAACGTTCACGGAAAAGCTGTATAATGAATGACGTTGTTGTGTTCGTTTTTACGGAACATGCGTGCATGGTAGAAATGGAATGTGTAAGACAATGTAGCATTTGAGCATTTAACATGCTGCTAACCCTGTCACCTTCTGATTACTGGTCTGGCTTAGAAAATCGTGGGGTCCGGTACAAATTGTGAGTGTGGGGACTTTTACGCTCCCCAGAGCCCTACCTGTCGGGCAGCTGCGGTGGTGGAGGCGGAATTGGAGGGAGCACCCCTGGGAGGTCCTGACATGGAATTGGGATCCCACCGGAAGTCTGACCCAACTTCTGTGATCTTTGCCTGGGTGGGCTCCCTCCATTGCCGCCACCACTCTACAGATGGGAAAGGGCCTCTGCAAGTGCGGGGCTGGTACGATGGGAGCACCATCAAGCTGGCCCTGATGCCACGCGTTGCTTAGACAAACCAGTCTTTGTTATAGCTACTGGCTGTCATAATACTGGGTGAAAGTAGAGGGGAAAGATTTTAATCCAAGCTGGTAACAAGAGGCATTCAAATGCAGTCTGTCTTTTAAGTACTATCGGGCCCTTGATAATCCCAATTAAATATGACTGGCTTCTTTTTTCACACTTTGGGGCTTATTCAATAAAGGGCTATAGTGCTGATTTGGCACTACTGCACGTAATTATCATTGACTCGAATGAGAGTTTCCATGAGGTGG
Organism: Ascaphus truei; assembly: GCF_040206685.1. Classification (NCBI taxonomy): domain Eukaryota; kingdom Metazoa; phylum Chordata; class Amphibia; order Anura; family Ascaphidae; genus Ascaphus; species Ascaphus truei. The sequence continues at coordinate 138,183,233 of NC_134484.1, forward strand.
TGCATACAAATATCACTTTTGAGCACGTCACATTCACAACCTTGCATTTCCCCATTATCTCCTAGCATACAATGCATGAGGTAGAGCTAAATTGTCACTATCACACTTTATTTAGTAAGCCCCCCCCCCCCCCCGTAAGACCCATTTAAATGAAAGATCAGAAAAGAAAAAAAGATATAATTGAGCAGAGAAGAAAGGACGAGAAAGCTTATAGCAGGAGATTGCAGAAGAGACATACCGTAATGAAGAAGAGGAGAAATGCAGAAAGAGGATTAAATGCAGAAAGTAATGGAACGTCAGAGAATTTATTTAGGAAGCCGAGATGCAGAAAGTTATTTAAGAGATAGTAACAGAAAAAGAGTCACATCCTAGCAATGTTGCTGAAGAATCAACATAGTTGCCTAACATTTTGTAGGTTACAGGAGAAAAAGAGTGAGGGTTAAATGGATAAGAAACGATGTATTAGGTGGACTCTGAGAGATGCAGTGCACTCTAACAAAGGGAGAGTAGCCAAGGGAATTCCGCAATACTCTGTAGAAGGTCCTCTTTCATGTCTTTATTAGGGACAGTGCAGTAGGTTTGGAGGAGAAAAGATGTGTTTGTGAATGGGACGATGAAGCACCAACGAAAGAGCTAGAGGAATGAACTAACGTACAAACTACAAATCAATGCAAAATGATACACTTGGGTCACCAAAACCAGGAGTCAGATTATGCAGCACTCAATGGTATCGCTGTGACAACATCCAAGGAGGAAAGGGACCAAGGAGCTGCCATATCTCGTCATCTCAAAGGGGCCTCTTAGGACCAAAGTGAACAAATATCACTAACATGTTAAATCTGGCCAATTATTGCATTTTTTACCCACATTTCATACCTATTAGTCTTTTTATATGATTAAGTTAATTTGTAAACATGATGAGCGGAGACTTGGACTGGCTACTGACTACCGTTTGTGTGATTGGCATTGTATGTTCATAAAGTGCTTGCACATTTAAACCCCCATCTGTCCCCCTACCTCATTTTTATGGTAGGGACTGGATGGCATAAGTGTAAATAAAACATTAAATTCACACTTTTTCCATTCAAAGGCCCGTAAGAAATTAACTGTGTAGCTAAGTTACAAAAATATGAAAACAAACAAATCTTTGCTATTGGCATGGTAAGTATTGTTTGTGGAAGCAACTTAGAGTGTACAATTGTTAACAAAATGTTATTTTCTCAATGGCTATGTTAAATTGCACCTTTAAAGAGGCAATCCAAGCGGGTCGCTGGAACAAAACCCAATTCATTTCAGCTACAGGGACCCCCTGCTTCCTGAGATTCTTACCTCCATAAAGGGTCCGTAACCGATCTGCTCGGCTAGCAGGGTTCACGTAGTGATGGAGTTTCAAAGCCCACACTCCCTGTGGGCCAATAGGAAGACAGGCTTATTAATAAAACTGGTGGCAAGCGGCGGGATTGAACTGGACCTGTATTACTTGTGTTCTGTGGGATACTGTAATATAGTGGGAATTCGATGGTAATTGCGAGTTCCTGGGACTAAAGATATTGAACACACAGTGTACAACATATAACACAAGATATGGCACCTCCTCACTGTTCCCCTACTTGTGAGAAGCATTGCCTCCAGAACCAAAGTGCCGGCCATCCGTCTGACTTGAGCCGGGCACTGAGACCGGAGGAGTGCATCAAGTCGGCGCGGGGACCAGCAGCCAGCAAGGCTGAGAGAGAGACAGCGATCGGTGAGCATGAAACCCGGCAGGCTGAGCAAAGATCCACAGCTGCAGCCGCTGTAACCATCAAACCGCCCGGAGAGCAGGGAATGGACCCAGCTCTGGGACGGCAGAGACTTGTGGAGGGAGCGGGTGGTCTCGGAGACCACGGAAGTCTTGCACCAGGAGAGGTAACGGCCGTTGCGGTGGCCCGTCCATTTTCCCTGAAAGAGCTAGCACTGGTGTGTGCGTTGGGCAAGACGTGGTTCCCGGCGAAGCGGACCCAGTTCCTGGCGTCGGTACCACACCGACCCGCTTATCCCCTCCCAGAGCCCGGCGCTCAAGCAACTCCGCTCTGGACTCCGTTGCCCCTTGCTGGGGTTAGTCCACCGGCGGCAGAGAAGCTCTGGAATGAGCCCAGCGCTCCAGCAACTCCGTTGCCCCTTGCAGGGTCCGCTGCGGCACTGCCAACAAATGGGCCACAATAATGCCAGGTGCCCAGACCGTGCGCGGTCAGGTGAAGAAGCCCCTCAGGGCCAGCGCTCACGAGCTGCGGAAAAGATGACCCAGTAAGCGGCATCCTCTGATGGCTCCCGCCCAGCCAAACGACAACCCTCCTCGGGACGTCTCCTGGAGACCTGGACGGGCTGCATCGGCAACAGCGGCGGAGAGCAGCGGCCATCCACCTGATCCCAGCAGAGAACCAGCGGCGGCGGAGAAGAAGCCGCCACTCCGGCATCCTGCTGGCGGCAATTTTATTTGGGGGAGGGACAGGGTTTGCGGGAGGGGTTTATTTTACCAAGTTTGCATGGAGCTGTGTTCCTCCACAAAGACCTGGGACCCTTGTCCTGCACCGTTGTACCTGTACCCAACCCGGGCACTGTCGCGGCAGCGGCCCGTTGCTGCCCAGCCCAGATGGTGCCGGCGGCGGCCACTCCAGTCCCCCTGCAATCGGGACCAACGAAGGCGGCGATCTCTGCGGGGACCAGCGAGGTAAGCCAGACCAAGTCGCATACTGACCCTGACTTATTTTTCCCTATGACTGTACCCTGTTGTGTCACTATACAGGTGACTGGGGGTGGCAGGAGATAGGGGCACCAGGGGAGGGGAAGGAAGGGCAGCTTGTAGGGCAGCTAGACTTCCCCATTACCCTGGCGGAGCAGCAAGGGGACTCTCGGTTAAGAGCCCCACTGCTGCAGCCTTGCTATGGGCTGGAGGTATCAGGGGTTGTGGCAAAGTTAGACCACCCCCAGATTACCTGCCAGCCAGAAGCTAAGGTGGGTGCATCTGCACCAGCAACCCTGAGCTCATCCCCGGTAATGGGGAGACAGTGTCAGGGAGATGGCCTCACTCAGGTGTCCCTAGGATCCAGGCTAGGATTTGCTAGGGAGAAGCGGAGTGAGGGGAGGCTGCAGGTAGGTAGCCAGCATCAGATCTCAGTGGGAGAAGAAGGGCTAGTGGTAGCCGGGGAGGGAAAGCAGCAGGTATGGCAGCTAGTTTCCCATTACCCTGGCAGAGCCTCAGGGGGTGTCTCAGATCAGCAACCCCCTGTTGCAGCCTGGCTATGGGCTGGGGTATCCTGGGCAGTGGCAAGCTTGTGCCACCCCAAGGATACCTGCCAGCCAAGAGCTAAGGCGGTTGCATCTGGAGAGGTGCCCCTGAGCTCATCCCTGGTAAGGGAGAGACAAGGTCAGGGAGGTAGGTGCACTCAGGTAGTTCCAGTGTCTGGGTTAGGATTGCCCAGGGGGGAGAGGAGTGCAGGTGGGCTGCAGGGAGGTAAGCAGCAGGAGTCATCAGCAGGGGCTGAGGTGCTGGGCCTATGGGAGGCTAGGCAGGGAGACACCGTGGAGCAGGGGGAGATAGGAGGTCAGTGGGGTGTCAGGCAGCTGGCAGAAGCTAGGGATGGGCTAGGTAGGCAGAAGGTCCCTTGTTCTGACAGGCCAGGAGTGACCCCACTGACAGATTCCCCAGGGTTCCCAAAGGAGGGGCTGTAGGTAGATAGGCAGCCAGGGAGGAGAGTCAGGAGTATAGCAGAGCAGCTACATGTGGGCACAGGGCCACGGCAGGTAGAATCCCTACAGGATAGTGACATAGCTCTTTCCCAGACTTGGTTGACAGGAAAGCGACGGTCTGTGCTAGATAGCTGGTCTCCTGTTGGTGCAGAGACATGCCAGTCTCTGGGCAGTGTGCAGCCTGGTATGCAAAGGGGCCCCTTCACCATGGACTTGGTTCACCAGGCACTGGGTGGGGGGCAGAGGGAGGCAAAGGAGAATGCCCGGTGGCCACGGTGGAGCCGTGCTCCACAGGATCTGGACTTCACGATCCACTGTGGCCAGGACAATGTACTGGACAATGCCGGAGGACAAATTTTGCCAGGCCAACCCCTCAGGACTTATTGAGTGCTTCAAGGGCGCCAGTTGTATCCCAGTGCCAGGGGGAGGCAGCTGGGGCACCAGGCACCCCTTGAGCAGGGGAGGTGTGATGGTCGAGAGGATTTGGCCTGGGATTCAAGGGGTTACAACCCCATTTGGCCACCCTCTACTCTCATCAGGGAAGCAAGGGGTTAACTGGACTGAGGTCCAGTAATGAGGTTTGCCTTGCTTCAATATCCAAATGTGTATTCCCCTGTGTAAATGTATTGTGTTATCCTAGTGTTTGCACCCACACATACACTAGGGTTGCTGCGGGAGGGAAAGGGTTAATGTTAAAACAGTGATTCTAGCCCTTTGTTTAAATTACCCTCAAAGATGCCTGCCTACTAAATGCAAATGGTCAGGAGAGGTACCAAATGGTTAGGAAACAGCCCTGATCAAAGGCCCAGCCACTCTACCTGTTTGCAGGAAGCTAGAGTGGGGGGTGAGCATTATAACTCACACTTACAAGCCATAGTATCCTGCCATGTGGTAGACTGGCCCAAACTCCTCTGATTTAGGAGTGGGGCTACAGAATGAGTGACCTTATTAAATATAAGAATATTATGAGATGTCCTTGGCTGAACGTGCTAAGAGTTACATAGGTGGGACTTAGCCCCAACTAATGATTCTAAACACTTGATATCTAACAGATACTAAGAGCCAGATATTAATATCTCTCTTAATTTTAGTACTACATGGTAATATTTAGTCTCATTGGGAGCGTCATGTGTGACGGAATGTATTAATATGTCTCGCGTGCCAGTGAGTATTACTGAACTGAAGTTATGAAGTTATTTACAGTGTATATGGAATTTTGGTTTGTTCTGGAAACTGCAGACTCCCTCTGTTATGATAATGAGCAGGAAGGACATCTTGCTAGAATTTACATAGCCTGGTGATCAAAGGCTAAATTGCCTAATTGTTTATGTTGGAGGCAGGAACCAAGAAACTGAATGTTTTTTTAAATGTGATACTTCACACTTCAATGGAAGCCAAAAGCGGCTTCAAAGAGCTTCAAAGACTTTTTGCTAGCCTTTTCGGCATCTAGGGTTAAGAGATGAGTTTGACATGGTATTTAAGTCAGAGTCAACCCTTACTCAAGTGTCTTCATGTATTGTCTTCATGCCTGCATGTCTTCATGCATGTGTCTTCATGCATGAGTCTTCATTCATGGGCTGCATGTATTGGAAGAAATGGCCCATCCTGTATCCTGATGGCTTTCTTGTCATAATCTTTAAGTAAGTGTCTATATTTTGCCTGTTATTTGTATAATCTGTTGTGTTCACCTTTATCAAGGAATAAATTATATTTTATCATATCTAAGTCTCGTACCAGTTCAACCCAGTTATATATTTTTTTTTGTGTATTATTAATAGCTATCGCAAAGCTCCCGTCACAATGACATCATCAGGGTCGGCTTCCTATTGGCCCGCGTGACGCAGGAGCTTTAAACTTTGCAGAGATATCGGTACACCCTTTGAAGGTCTGTATCTCTGGAAGCAGAGACCCCATGCCTCAACCGTATGTTAAAAAAATAAATAATTTAAAACAGCGAAAAACTAATTCTTCCTTTAAAGGGGCCAAGCAGCTTAACAAAGCAGCAGAGTTAGCAATAGGCTGCAAAGGGAAGCACAACAAGGAGCTTGTTCAGATACTTGACACATGATTAGCGAAACCTCATATAGAGTTCTGTGCCAAATTCTAGATGCCTCATTTCCACAAGGACATGGAGTGAATAGAGGTGCAATCCATGCATCCTTTACATTGTAAGCCTCATGAAGACAGGTGAAGTACCTCCGTGTGTACACCCAGGAAGAGAGTATATACATTTATTTATTTAATTATACAATGTTTTACCAGGAAGTAATACATTGAGAGTTTCCTCTCGTTTTCAAGTATGTCCTGGGCACAGAGTTACGATGACAAATACATAGTTACATTAAGTGAGCAGGGCTATACATTATATACAAGACATTGCGTGCACAGTAAGAGATAATATATGTTATATATATTGGACTGCCTACTGACTCCCGTTTGAGTGAATGTTACATGATTTCGACACACGAAACAGCCTTAAAAAAAAAAAAAGATGGAAACAAATGAATTCATAAAATCATTAGGATAGACACGAATAAATACTTCAGGGGAAGCAAGATTCAGGCAAGGTCGGAGGCCAATGTGCTGTGAAGATGTCTTTCCGTTGCATGCGAAGATTGCAGGTCCTTTCACTTAAATGAAAGTGAAATCTTTCTGAGCAAAGGGAATGCACGGGCGCTTACATCTTCCTCAGCAAGATGGTTTCATAGCATATTGCATAGGGTACATGTATTTTGCTACGGTTTGAATTTGTATTAATAGGGGAAATAGGCTTGGTGGCCCTTACCTTCCATACGTTTCTACTGTATGTGTCTATCTCTCCTAGGCAGCATTCTCATGCCTTTCCCCGGGACACTCCAACCAGATCATATTTTGGGCAAAATCAATGGATTACCAAGAACACGTTTGCACTTATTTTATAAGTGACTGTATGATTAGTTGGTTATCCATAAAACGTGCCCTTGTTAGCGCCCCGAAAAGAGGAAGGGAGGAGATGCTTGCAAAACACTGGAATAAATAGTAGTACTGTAAAGGTGAAGGGGGCAATGTCATATGGCTTAAGGTGGAATAATGAAAAGGTCTGTGATGGACAAGTTTTAACGCTATAGCTGGGCATCCATTAGGAGATTGTTGAGTGACATTCAAAGATTGCAGACTATGCAGCAAGGGATAAACATGCTATGGTTGCATATATTGGAGTGTCATCTGCATAGAGATAATACTTGAAACCAAAGGAGTTAGTGAGGTCACCCAGTGAAAGCATACACACTGGAAAATAGTCCCAAGACAGAGTGTGTGTGTGTGTGTATATATGTATGTACAGTGTTCGACAATTATATACATTTACATGCCCGGGGCGTGTGGATTTAACCTCCGGGCGAGTAAATATTGGCCCAAGCAGCACACGTGTGTTTTTTAAATTTCCCCCGCTCGTGCTGCTGTTTTTCCCGCACTCGCGCTGGAGAAAAATAAAAAAAGCCGGAGGCGGGTTCATGTTGTTGGGGGAGATTACCCCGCCTCCGGCTCTCTGAGCAGTGCCTTCGCTCCTCCCCCGCCTCTCAGCAACTTTCCCTCCTCAGCGCTTCCACTCCTCCCCCTTCCGGCAGCCAGCCCCTTCCACGCCTGTCTGCCTCAGGCCCCTGCAGGGCCATCTGTCGCCCCCCCCCTCCCTCCCTCCCATCGGGCCATCCGCCCCCCCCTCGCATCGGGCCATCCGCCCCCCCCTCGCATCGGGCCATCCGCCCCCCCCCTCGCATCGGGCCATCCGCCAACCCCTCCCATCGGGCCATCCACCACTCCCCTCCTCACACCAATCTCTCCCGGCCTCCGTGACCCCCCCTCACCCCAAACTCTCCCGGCCTCCGTGACCCCCCTCACCCCAATCTCTCCCGGCCTCCGTGACCCCCCCCCTCACCACAATCTCTCCCGGCCTCCGTGACCCCCCTTCACCACAATTTCTCCCGGCCTCCGTGACCCCCCCTCACCACAATTACTCCCGGCCTCCGTGACCCCCCTCACCACAATCTCCCCCCTACACCCCAAATCTCCCCACTCACTCCCGATCTCGCGTGGCAGCTCCGCCAGGTCCCGCAAGGTCTCCACCGACAGCCACTGAGCTGAGGCTGCTGCCGCCGCCCCCATGTCCCGGCATGTCTGACACCCGGTGACCCGCAGCGACAGCCGCCGAGGGCGACACCCAGCCTGCCCCCCGACTCTTCTCCCTCTCTCTGTGGGATATGGCGCTCTCCGGGGGAGACCACAGCGATCCCAAGGTGTGTAGAGGGGGGGGGGGGGGGGGAGTGTGTGTGTGTGTGTCTAGGGGGGAGAGAGAGAGTGCATGGGAGAGAGGGAGTGCATGGGTGTGTGTGTGTGTGTGTGTGTGTGTGTGTGTGTGTGTGTGTGTGTGTGTGTGTGTGTGTGTGTGTGTGTGTGTGTGTGTGTGTGTAGGGGGGGAGAGAGAGTGTGTGTGTGTGTGTGTGTGTGTGTGTGTGTGTGTGTGTGTGTGTGTGTGTGTGTGTGTGTGTGTGTGTGTAGGGGGGGAGAGAGAGAGTGTGTGTGTGTGTGTGTGTAGGGGGGGAGAGAGAGAGTGTGTGTGTGTGTGTGTGTAGGGGGGGAGAGAAAGAGTGTGTGTGTGTGTGTGTGTGTGTGTGTGTGTGTGTGTGTGTGTGTGTGTGTGTGTGTGTGTGTGTGTGTAGGATACCAGAAGTGTCACATCACCCCACCCAATCACCCCCCCAATCACTCCAATAATCCCCCCAATCATCCCCCCACCCCATCACCCCCTCAACCCCCCCCATCGCCCCCCCACCCCGTCACCCCCCCCACCCCATCACCCCCCACCCCATCACCCCCCTCCCCGTCACCCCCCACCCCGTCACCCCCCACCCCGTCACCCCACCCAATCAAGCCCTCTATCTCTCTCGCCCCCCCTCTCTCTCTCGCCCCCTCTCTCTCTCTCTCTCTCTCTCTCTCACCCTCTCTCTGTGTCTGTCTCACACTCTGGAACTGGATATCTTACTTACCGTATATATCTTAACTGCTCTATACTACACCGAAATAACCTATACTGCTTTCTTCCAGATCTGACTCAAGCTTCACACGGGAGACATCGGAACCCCCCCTAACCCAGAAGACTAATTGTAGTATAATGTAATACAATAAATACATTTATGTCAAAAATGAATGTTGTTCTGACTAGGAATTTATTAAATTTGTTTTATTTTAAAGCGGGTTGGGGGCGGGACTAGGGGCGGGGTTAGGGGCGAGTAGATTTTTTGGCTGGGCTAGTAGATTTTTGGGTGATTTGTCGCACACTGTGTATGTATAAATATATATATATATATATATATATATATATATATATATATATATATATATATATATAACATTTAGACAATTGTAAGTGAGTGTTTGTACTCAGTATTGCCTTATGTTTTTGTATGTACACTTGCAGTCTACAATCGGACATACTACTTTGAATAATTCTGCAATGTGAATATGGCACATTTCAGAATGTTTACACGCACATCAAATGCTATGATAAACGTAGCTTCTGCCGTGATTTGAACATTCCTGACTCCTGTGTCTCTTATGATAATAAATGAGGTATTGGTGAGTTGCACCGTGGGACAGATCAAAAATGATGTGTGTCGCTGGTTTCAAAGAACACATATAACACATAACACCTATTGGATAATTATTATCCAACTAATACCGGTATATTTACTAACCATATATTGTAACCACTAGAATAGGGTTTTTTATTACTGTTAGTAGAAGAAGGTTTTATTAATAAGAGGAGATTTCACTAATAATTTGGTAATAATAGTATTTGTTTTCTAATTATGATTATATGTAATAGTAATGTATATTTTAAAAACTATTGAAGAATGGAGATATAGTTTATCAAAAATAGTATAGATAAATTAGCCAATGAGGTGTTAATGTGACACTAAAACATTATAGAATAAAAGGGTACAATTAATGCCTTGATCAAGGAGCTTAAACCTACATTTTCCTGTTGATTTAAGATATCAAAGGTCACATGTAACTGGAATGTAGTCTCCAAATAGGTTTGCCCACTTCAGAAGCCAGTAGCTTAAACACATGACCACGCTTTCCATGATACATTAAATAAACTCCCTACCAGAAGATTCCATAATAAAGTAGATCAGTGCTGCTCAACTCCAATCCTTAAGCCCCCAACCCCAACTGGTCAGGTTCACAGGATATCCCAGCTTCAGCACAGGTTGCTCAATCAGATGCTCAGTCTTTGACTGAGCCACCTGTGCTGAAGCTGGGATATCCTGAAAACCTAACCTATTGGGGGTGGGAGGCTTGAGAACTGGAGTTGGGCAGGACTGAATCAAGATAAAAATGTAAAATAAATATAATTAATAAATAAAATGTAGTGTTATACATTCCATAGAATACATAAAGTGAACGTTGCGGGGTCTCTCTCCGAAGAAGAAGTTGGAAAACATCTCTTTTTTGCTTTGGTTTTTCTTAGAATATATGGGGGGAAAACATACATTATTACACTAATACATGATCAAAACCTTGAATACGTGTTTGTATGAAAATGGGTTGGACTGCCTTTTATGTTGGCGCTATCGCAGTTTAATCCCCTGTCCGTGAGAAAATACGTGTTTGTTGAAAGATTGTAGATGGGAGAGCGTTATTAGAAGAGGTAGTCCATGTGAATTAAGAAAATTATTTGAAAGTGTCTGTGTGTTACGCTGTGTTCACCGGACAAGGAGGGACCCCGAAACTGAGGTGAGATGGGTAACAAACTGCACCCACAGCTACGGGGACATGCCTGGAAAGTGGAAAATAGGCGTCTGGAACCGTCTGGGAGTATAAGATAAAGTAAGATACTCGCCAGAGGAGAAGGGAGATTCCAGAAGATAGGTGGTACCGAGAGCCTGGGGTCCAGAGCCGGGAGGTAGGTAGGATTCCGCAAACCGAGGTGAAGGGGTAGAGAAGTCCAGGAGGTCAGGATACAAGCCGAGGGCAGGAGACGAGAGTGAATCCACAGCCAGGCCGGTTCGATACGCAAGGGATCACTAAAGAGATAAAGAGACAGGAACTGAGGCAGGCACAACCGTGGTAAATACAGGTCACACAAAGCTATGCTCAGCCAAAGAATGAATGGCTGAGCAAGGTATAAATAGGAGGAAGGACCAATAGAGAGAGGGGGAGTAACAAGGGAGCAGCCCCAGGGAAGATAGTAACAGGTAGGGAGAAACTTACCACAGCTGTGTTGAATGTGCAGCTTGTGAGCGGTGCACGCACATCAGGCGTGTGCGCCGTGCGGGAGAGACGCGCGCGGCCTCAGCTGGGGGCGGGAACTCCTCCTGAGGGAGGACATAAGGTAGCCGCCGCGGGGAGCGGAAGAGAATGGAGATCCCACCTGCGGCGGCGAGAAGGCAGAGCTGGCGCAGAGACAGGTAAAGTCTCGGGGGGAACCCCCTTAGGGAGAGGTGTTCCCCCGGACTTTACACTGTGACACAAGAGAAACATACATCGTAACTATGCGCCTCGACCTCTTGCTATTTTACTTAAGCAGTCTTTAGCCATAAGACACTTCCTGACACTTGTCAGCGGGCTGTAAGGTGTCACCCAGGAGGACATGAAAGGTGTCTTATGGCAGAATACTGCTTAGTAAATATGGCCGCAAATATTCTCTAAGTGTTAAGAATGAATAGATATGGATATCCGCGCTCGTTCTCCCCCATGTAAATATAATGTGAAACTATTCCCCGTGCAGCCTCCAGCAGGACTACTCCATGTGCTCCTAATAACGTGAGCTCCCAGTAGGGAACTCGCAGTACAGATAAAGACAGAAAGCAAAAAGCCCACTGAGGAACAGTTGGCAAAATGTATTTTGTATTGATTAAAAAAGTTTTCTAACGTAGTAAATCAGCGATGCGCAAACTGGGGGGCGCAGGATTGTCTGCAGGGGACGCTGGGTTTACAGAGGCCCTGCGCGCTTCCCAAAGGCACTTACATTAAGTGTCGGGGAAGCTGCGAAGGCCTCTGTAAACTGCACTTACCTTGGCTCCGGAGGCTTCTCAGGCATGTCGCCATGGCAACGTGATGTCATGATGCCGACGCCGGAGCCGAGTAAGATGGAAGAAGGGTGCAGAGAGAGGGGGGCGAGGGGAACTGCCGGCAGAGGGGCGCAGGGAAAAAAGTTGCGCTCCCCTGTAGTAAATAACGGTCAAACAAAATATACATAAAAATACCTAACAAAACGTACATATGTGAAATAAGGTATGGGAGGGTGCAGAGCGGAAGATCTGAATATACAGAAGGCGGGTGATGCTCCAATGGGTCCAGTCCACGAACACCGTCAGCTGGATAGGATCTTTAATTCTCACTCCGCCGATCTGAAGCCCAATCAAGAGAAATGCACACAGCAACCTCACGTGACCTCTACGTGTTTCGCACTTGCGTGCTTCGTCAGAGGGTCACGGGTAGACGTTGCTAGTATGTTATATACAGGAGGGCCGCAGGCATGCGGTGGGTTCCATTCTAAGGGCCCACCGCAAAGCGAAAATTACCGGAAAGTGGAACAGGCGATTTTCGGCGTGTGCGCATGAGCAAACTGGCTGTTCCCCCTTCGGTGCGTGTGCAACCTTCGTTCTGCGCACGCACACCCTCGGCAACCACCTGTTCTGCGCATGTGCAGACATAGTGGCTTCCTTCTCGGTACCGCCGTATCGGCGGATCGCCGAAAAGCGGGGCGCCGAGAAGCGGGGCCTTGCTGTAAATCCTCTGGTCCAATCACATTCAGTTACATTGTGATCGTACCTGATTATTTAAGGAGCCGCAGATTTTAATACGTTGATTAAAATACACTCGGCCTAAGCATTCCCTGATAGCATTGGACTGGGATAACCACATTGGGTTTCTTATTTATTATTTTACAACTGTTTTATGTTCATGTATAATTAGTAGCTATGCTACATACTACTTGCTAAAAATTGTTTCCTTAATCAAATTTAAAGGACTGCTCATGTCAAAGTGTGTAAATGTGCAAAACAAATGATATGATATAATCTTAGTATGAATCTAAATGAAAACTGCAAAAGTATTATAAAGTGCCTTTTAATGTGCAAATATTTTGATTCTCTATAAAGACGTGTATTAACCACCATGTGCTCATATTATATTAATAATTAATCCATAAAATCATATATAATATGAAATTGTGACTTCTAGTTAATAATAAATATAATAAACATGTATTTTAACCTGTGTACACACACACACACACACACACACACACACACACACACACACACAGAAAATGCATGAGCTCATAATAGCAAACAACATAAATAATATACAGTACATTTATAACAAATTTGTCCTCAAAGATATAATTATATTATAGCGCTGAACAACCTAATGCACAGTCACTCAAATTACTATTAAGAAATAATTAAGAACATAAATAGTAAGATTGGCATTAAACAACAATTATTATACCTCTATAGTACGATCTTCAAAAATTGTAGGTGAAAATGTACAAAAACTCAAGGCATGCAAATTAATAACCACGATGAGAAACACCAATAGCAAAAACTGTTACTTAGACCTGTACATACATATTACCAAATGTAAAATACATATTGGATATAATGTCAAAATCCCAGTCATACAAACACCTACAATCAAAACCAGGTAGATATATTTATCTCAAATGGTGTTAACTCTACATGTTCATTGAGACCACCAGGGAACTTAGATTGAAAAGTGCCAATCCAATACTGCTCCCTTTTAATAAGGTGTAGGTGTCTATTGCTTAACCTTTTGGATGGTGCAATAGTTTCGATTCACATTTATTTTAACTTGCTAGAATTGCAATGTTGAACAGACTGGAAATGACTCAAGAAATGTGTGAGGGGTTAATTTTTTTCAATCAGTTTTGGAATATTTGTAATGTTTATAAGGGGTTCTAATATTCTAAGATTGAGATCCCTCTTGGTCTTTTACATAGATTGTGTTACCGGCAGCAAGCACCATACATTGCCATTAGTACTTTGTATGTCATATAAGTGAAATCTTACATTGTTATCTCAGGAATAAAATGCCAGGTCTAGCAGTGTGAAGTGAGAATGCTGAGGAGCACGTAGTAGATACTCGTTGGACTCATATTGAGTTCAAATTAATTTAATCGTCCTCCTAATGAAAGGTATATACCAAGACCCTGTTATATTATTCTCAAGCAGAGACTGCTGAACCAAGCTCTAACAAATGATTCAGATACCCTTAAAATGAATCTTGGCATGGACATTATATACAAATACTAACTACTGTAGATGGACTGAAGGTCACTTGTCATAGGATAACTCTCCCACACAGCTTGGCCGGGATCCGGAATTCCTGCACGGACAGCCAGAGACAAGATAACCTGTGAGATTGTTTATTCTTACTACTGTGCTGCGCTGCTGACAATTTAATTATTTTACTTGCGAGGTAAACATATTTCTGAGAACAGAAAACCTCTCAGATGAGTAAATGCTTAAAGTCAACATGCCCCACATGTAAACATAGCTTACAGTCCATTTTGGCTGAGGACTTAAATACTGACAGGCAAAGGTGGCACCAATGTGTTCATTATTTCGACATAAATAACGCAGGGGGAAAATTGATTGGATTACATCTGTCTTAGCCTCTATGCTGCTCATAAATTATCCCAGCTGTCTGTGTAACAAGTAAATTAGTTGAGTGGTAAGATTTTATATTAAAGAGTATTTAATTTGTGATACATCATGCAGAGGAGGAACGAGTCCCAGGTGGGCCCTAGTGCAGGTTAAAAAAAAAGCCCCCTCACCCCTACGTGTGGTGCGGGTCCTTACTCGGCGGCGGCAGAGGGAGCCCACCCAGGCAGTGATTGCGGAAGTTGGGCCTAACTTCCTGTAGTGCCTAAGTTCCCTGTTAGGACCTCCCTCCATCGCCGCGTATGACCCCGCACCACAGGTAAGGCCGCGGAGGGAGAGGGGCCTTTAAAAATGCCAGGAGGATGGGCCTCTAAAGGTGATCATAATAAAGATTTGAGGTTACCTGCTTTATACACAGAACAAATATATCCTTATTCTGAAACAAAGTCTAATTCCATGTGTAGCACATGTATTGCACCACCCTCTGTGAGATATATGTCTACGGTGTACGTGTGGTGCAATACCTGTGGCTCACAGGTGGGCTGAGCCTCCGCTGCAGGGAGCCTGGGGTGGATTCTGGAACGATCTTCGTCCGCGCCTCCACCTGTAACGGATCCTACTATGTGGATTTGTCCATTACAGGACCCATATACATATATAGGTGTAACGGGTGTTCGTGTCTGGTCTGACCCCCCCAATCTCACATTGGCCCCTGTGGTCTATCCAGCCCCATTACATGCGTGTGTATTGTGGTGCACCTGTAGGCAACAGGACTCCTGAGTCTCCCGCGTGATGGTATTCGGGGATATCAAGCAAGACAGGTATCTGAGGTAGTGGGTGTTGAGTCTTACTCACATTACGTGCAGCGCCTCCACCTCATCAGGATCTATGCAGATGCAGGTAGATGGTCCTGATGAGGAACTCCTTCTTGGTGGTGAGGGCCCACGGAGAGTAATTGCAAACTCACACCAGGGGGTTTCCTTTTTACAAGTCATCTTTATTGTACCAGAGGTGGGCGAGCTGCCCTGTGCAGTGAATCTTCTCAGCCACACATTCTCCGTGATTCCCTTCAAAAGGTACGCCCTCCCAATGGAGTGGGATTCCCTCTCCCCATAGGAAGATCACCCCTGTTCCAGGTCCCTGGAACAGTTGGCCTTAGCTCACTTTAAAGATTATTGGGTACCCCTAGTTACGACACTAGGGGGTACCTTGAACTTGTAACTTCAACCTTCCACTTTTACTCCCGTACGTGCGCGCTCTAACTTTTGGCAGTGTAGTGCCTTATATACCTCAGGAGGCAGGCACATCTCTGAGGTCACTAACAATGGACTCAGAACATGTAGCCACTCCCATCCATACATAGGGCACCTCACCAGGGTGTGAGGCAAACCTCCATAATTACTGCTGGCACTCCTGTAACTTACCAGGTCTTATTGTCAGCAGGAGAGATGACAGTAGGCATTGTTATGCATGACTACATAGGCATATACGAGCACACACTAACCACACTTGGTATAACATAAAAGAACAGTTTTCTGATAACAATATATATATGGCTACTGGTTACAGCTACCCACTTGCCACGCACAGTTGTAACCCACCCCACCAGTGTTCCCACTCCGTGTCCACCGTACCTGAGGGGCCCTCGGGCACCCAACCACCCTGGTGTCCACAAGGATAACTGCCTCACCCTTATATGTGGTCAGCGCTGCCACTATGATGTGTGTATTCTGTTGGTGCACTTTAACAACGGGTGCGTAAACAACGGGAAGGATCCGCCGATCCAGCAACATGGGCTTCCAGCGATGAATCCGCCTCCGCATGGGGTGGTATCCCACTGGAGTGTCCCACCATGATGGCAGTCTCTGTATCTTGAGAGTTGGTCTGGTCCCAGACCACAATTGTCAGGGCTGTGCAGCGTTGCAGCTGTGTCCCTGATCTATCAAACAGCTAATGGGGCAGGGTCCCTACCTAAGGGCCTGTCCCTGTAGCAACCACAAACTATGATCGTGAGTCGGGGCCTAGCTGGGGCCTAGGGGGAAATCTTGCCTAGTGCAGAGGGTCGCAGACCCCTGTACACATACCTGCTCCCCTGTCTGTGTCCCAGCCCTGACTGCCTGTGTCTCCAGGCGCGAAATGTATCCCTTTTCCCTTCCAGAGGGAAAGCTGCAGCTCTATTGGCTGTACTGAACCACCTGACCTATGCAGAGGTTTATGGGACATGTAGTCCCTGCTGGGAGCCTTCTCCTATTGGCTGATGTTTGCGTGCATACACTGCGTGTGCGCAATCTTCTGTAATGGTCACCGCACTGGGGAAGCAATCTGCACATGCGCACGCAGGCTGAACATGGCGGTGCCCTGCCCACAGGAGCCGCTGCGGATCTCCAGCGACTCAATCGCCACTACCTCAACCTCCCAGCAGCTCCCTGTCTACGGCGGTCTAATTGCAGCCTCTAGCGCACCCGCGGAGATAAGGGGGCTCTACTGGAAGCCCAAGGGGACTGGGGCTGCACATGTATGAACCACTGCTTGCTTGTGCTGTTGTTGTAATCCAGCGATTACTAACTTCATTTAGTTTGGTAACACCAACACAAAGAAAGAAAGCTTCCAGTACCACCATGGTTTCAATGGTTAGCAGAAATGTGTTGCCAGGGCTCCATCCCAGAGGTGGCTACAGATACATTTTTGATTGGTACCCAGTTTCGGGAATAAAAAGCACTGTATGAATGCAAGATAATTCTATTAACTGGTCTGTTTCGAAAACTGTGCTGGTAGAAAATAGTACATGACTGGCTGCACCCTGCACTTACTGACAAAGATAAGGAAGTGCCGTGTAAGTCAGAAAGTATGTGAGGAATGCATAGGGTGATGAAAGGAATTGGAGTGCAGCAAATAATCAATCCAAATGGACATTAAACAATTACATCAGTGTGTCTTGTTTACAGATCATAGGCCACTGTGGGATTCAGTATAGTTACAATGTTAGTTAGTTTTTATTTACAATCATGCAGTACCATTCTCGCCCTTCTTACCCCAGACCTTGGCTAAACTGCCACACAAACACACACGTGCTCTACTCCTGCACTCGCTCCTCTGAACGCCTCTGGCGGAAATCTCACACTCTTGCAGACTTCCATCACTACAAATGTTTCCTTTCCTGTTTCAACTGTGCCCACTCCCGGCTAAACAAACCTACTTTTCGTAACTAATCAAAACTCACAACTCTAACCCTCACCGACTCTTCTCTGTCTTTGACTCTCTGCTCAGACCTGTTTTTCTTCCTCCATTTCACCTCAGGACTTTGGTGATTTTTTCCAGACAAAGGTGGATTCCATTCAGCAAGTCATCCCCTCTGTATCCTCCTCACAATCTACACCTCTTCCTAACGCTCCTTCTGCCTTCCTTTACTCTTTTTCGTCTGTCACAGAGGACAACGTGTTGCTGCTGATCTCCTCTTCCCACTCTACCACTTGCCGTCTTGACCACATTCCCTCCCATCTCCTCAAACCTCTTAGGCCGAGTCCATAGGACAGGCCGTGCTGAGGCGTGCGGACGCTCAGCGCTGAGCCCCTGCATCCTCAATGAGGATGCCTTGAGAGGGGGCTCACGTGAGCTTCCGCAGGCGTGCTGACGAGTTGGAGTTTTCAGCCGAGCGCCAAGCTGTTTTTCAGCGCGCTGTCGGCTGAAAACCTCCAATCACAGCACAGCAGTGTCAACGTCACGGCGCCGTGACGTTGACGTCAGTGCATCACAGGCGATTGGCCCAGCGACGTCACTGCCCCACCTCCAACCACCTCCCCCCGGGTCCGATCGCGCCCTCTGGCTCGCCTGTATGGGCATGAAATCGCAGAGATTTCAGCAGGCGAGCCTCAGCGTCAGCGCGGCTCAGATCTCCTCACCCCTCTATGGCCCGGGCCTTATACTTTAATCCCTACACTCACACATATTTTCAACTCCTTCTTCTACTCTACTACCTTTCCCTCCTCCTTCAAGCACGCAATTTATACCCTACACAAAAACAGCAAGCTTGACTCTTATCTATTTCTATTTACCACTCAATCTGTCTCCCTCCTGCCTTTTGCCTTTAAATTCCTTGAACACCTTGTATTCTCTTACCATCTACAGTATTCTCTCCTAGATCCTCTACAAACTGATTTCCGCAGTGGTCATTCCACCAAAACAGCCCTCACCAAAATAACTAATAACCTCCATGCTGCCAAAGAGAAAGGTCATTACACTCTGCGTATATTATTTGACCTCTCTGCAGCATTTGATACTGTGGACCGCCCTCTTCTCCTTCACATTCTCCATACCCTTGGTATTTGTAACAGAGCTCTATCCTGGATTTCCTCTTATGTCTCCCATCGTACTTTCCGTGACTCATTTGCTAACACCTCCTCTGATCTTTGTATGCGTACCCCAGGGGTCTGTCCTGTGACCTCTTTTCTCTGTACACACTCTCTCTAGGTGACCTTATCACATCGCTTGGATTCAAATATCACCGATATGCTCAGGACACAAATTTACCTTTCAACCCTTAACCTTACACCTGCTGTACAGACTAAAGTCTCTGAATGTCTCACCGCTATATAATCCTGGAGGGTCCTCCGCCGACTTAAACTTAACACGTCAAAGATGGATCTCCTTCTACTTCCTCTCAAGCCTGGCCCTACTGCCCCTTCCTACATTACGGTTAGCAGTACTATCATCCCCCCAGTATCACAAGCATGCTGCCTGGGTGTCACATTTGACTCCTGCCTCACATTCTCCTCTCGCATTTACAAGCTAAAAATTGCCATTTTTTCCTCCGTAACATTGCAAAGATACACCCTTTTCCCTGTCGCTCTACTGCTCGAACTGTAATTCAGATCCTCATTCTGTCCCATCTCGACTATTGTAACCTTGTACTGTCCGACCTTCCTGCCTCTCCCCTTCCTCGCCTACAATCTATCCTAAACGATGCTGCCAGAATCACTTCACTCTCTCCTAAATCTGTCTCAGCGTCTCCCCTGCTAAAATCCCTCTCCTGGCTTCCAATAAAATCCTGTATCACTTACAAAATTCTCCTCCTCACTTTTAAGGCTATACACTCCTCTGCCCCTCCTTACATCTCAGCCTTAGTTTCTAACTATACACCTGTCCGACTCTTGCGTTCTGCTCAGTCTTCTGTCTACCCCTTTTGTACCTGTAGCCCTCTCCCACCTAAAACCTTTCTCACTCACTGCCCCACACCTCTAGAATGCCCTTCCCCTCAATACCCACCTGGCACCCTCTCTCTCCATCTTTAGGACCGTTCTAATAACACAACTTTTTTAACAAAGCATATGGGTAGCTCCGCTGGCTGATCCTACACATTCCATATGCACTGACATTGACCCCTTGCAGACCCACTTACCAGAACACCCTCCTACTGTCTCTAAGTTCTACCCACTTACCACTTAGATTGTAAGCTCTTCGGGGCAGAAACTCCTTTTCCTATTGTTTTATGTCTGAAGTGTTTATTCCCATTGTGTTATAATATTATGTCACATGTATTACTGCTATAAAGATATACATACATAACACTTTTCTTAACATAGAGAGGAGCTCCCTCCTCTGGTACTTCAATGATGAAACAACTAAAGCCTCCTTCTAGTAAACGATTGCTTCTCTGCAAATTGTTATGGTTGCTACATAATTTAAGTTTATGCTCAATAGATTTTTAAAAGTCTTAATAAGTGCAATGAATAGGGTGAAAGTATATATAGCATATGCAGGCTTCATGGAGAGATAGCAAATGGCTTAAAGCTAACTGCAAAAGAACTGCAGCATTATTGCACAATGAAGTATGTAAACAGGACTGTCTGAGAGAAGCAGAGATATAGTGTTCCAGTGCTTGCTAACTCTGAGAGACAGAGATAGCTGTGTGACTGCACACAAGGTAAATAATAATTATCTACCCCCTCCTATTTTCCAAAAATATTTGTGATCTGAAGTGCAATGTAAGACTCTGACTCCTTTCCCTTACACATCTTTTTGTTATACACGTTTGCTTGTAGCCTCTCACTTGCAGAAAGCAGCTTCTGCTGACGTGGAAGGGTGTTTAACTTGAGTTCTCACTTGTGTGGCAGCTTGCATAAATGCAGGGGTGTAGCTAGGGAAGGGCCTTAGCGGACAAGGCTTGCTGTGAAAAAATGCCCAACCTAAAAATTCCCCTTGTAACTGCCACACACATAGCTCTGTCATTCCCGCCCAGCACCATTGGAACGCAGCTGCGCGGGAACCACAGCCGCATTAGGAAGTAGCAGGGGGAGGAGACCCTCACACCTTCCCCAGAAGCATGTCAGAGGCCCCTAACGTCCCCCATCCCCCAGAAAAAGCGTGTTACGGATGGAGGTCCCCTCCCCTGAGGAACTGCAAGCTGTACGTGGAGGAGGTACAGCCCCCACCCCACATCACCCCCTGCCCATTCCTTTCATATCACCCACCTCTCTCCCCCATGGTTGCTCCCATGTCACCCCAAAAAAAAAGTCACCCTCTGTCCTCCCCATGTGTTATCCTCTCTCCCCCTTCTCTCTACATGTGTACACTCTCTCACCCCCTCCCATGCGTGTCATTAACTTTCAAAGAGTGAGGCTGGGGGAGGAGGACACCCGAGTTGGGGCCAATGCAGTTGGGTTGTACTCGGTACCCACATCTCAAAAGAAGCATCTCTATAGTCTGGACTCCTGGCTACTGTCTCACACCCACAATCACTCCTACCAACCATTGTGGCCAAACACTGCCGCTTACTGCACATATTCCCTCACCTGCTGTCTCTGTAAATCTCAGATTATACCACTTAGATTACAAATTTTCCAAGGCAGGGATTTCCTTTCCTATTGTCTGGTTTTGCTGCGCTTATTTTATTATTATAATTCCCTGTACTGTGTCTCTTTGTGAAGCGCCGAGTACACTATGGGCGCTATAAAGATATACATAGTGCAATCTCAGACTTCACTGACACTGCCACGGAGTATATGCTGACAGTTCAAGTCACTGCAGTGACGTAGTAATCATGTGATCGTTCAGGAGGAGGGGGCGTGGCCGCGTGGCACAACCTATCCTTCAGCACTCGGGCTCGAACTATGTGTCCGATAGTACACGCTAAAAAATAAACCTCACAATCTATCTTAGGCTCCTATATCCCACTGAAGTAAGAACAGATTGATCAAGAGGGATCAGAAAGATCCTCCCAAAATATGCACTCTATAGTCCAGGCCTGCACAACTCCAGTCCTCGAGGGCCGCAGACAGGCCAGGTATTCAGGATATCCCTACTTCAGATCAGCTGGCTCAATTAGTGGCTCAGTCATACTGAGCCACTAATTAATTGAGTCAGCTGTGCTGAAGCAGGGATATCCTGAAAACCTGGCCTGTTTGCGGCCCTCGAGGACTGGAGTTGTGCAGGCCTGCGTGTAGCCAATCAATTGGTGTAATTGGACTTAGGTGAGTCCTGCAGAAAATTAAACTGCTGTGGCTCTTTTGTGGACTTTGGATCAGATAAAATAAAATAATAAAACTTTATGACATCAATTAATTATCTAGTGACATGTGTGTGATATTTATTTACAGTGAATAATATACTAAAAATCCCCGTAGTGGAGTTGGAGTAGTATAGGAGGTTTAGGATACTTGCAATTTGTAGCAGTTTTGTTATTTCATTGTATGCATTAATATGCTTGTTACAAAACAATTGTATCCAAAAGTGACTACTCAGACATCATATATAGGTGGGGTAAGCACTTGCTGTGTCCCCAGGTAATACTGTAAAAAAATTACTATATCTAATACCTTATGGAGAGCATATCTCTTGACTGTTGTTAGCCAGGATGAGTTAACAAGATATATCTCTAAAGGTTGCCTGGGATAACATTACAGTAACCAACACTCGTAGGCAATATATAGCTATAGTAATAACGAAGGTAAGACTTTTAGCTAAGATATTGCTTGAATACACATATTCTATAGCTAAAAGTGTTACCTTCGTTATCACTATAGCTATATATTGCCTACAAGTCCAATTACACTTTGATTGGCTATAGAGTGCATATTTTGGGAGCATCTTTCTGATCCCTCTTGGATCAATCTGTTCTTACTATATGACTCTCCTCCAATGCACCACAGTCACTATAATAATATCCATATTAGGAGAGCGGACTACACCAACCTTTTCATATATCTCACTGAAAGAAGAATGCCGCTCGAATCCAAGGTGCAAAGATCCCAGCAGAGTTATAAAGCAACTACAAATAATAACAATAATGGTGGGTTACCATGGAAGAAGCCACAGTCAGCTCCTTGTGACCAGAAGAAAATCCCTTCGTGGCTGGAAATATTCTATGCTCTGAACCTTGCAACACTATGGTCCTTATTCAATATGCTGTGAATCCACTTCCCATGCTGGGAAAAGTTCAGTTCATGCAGATGAAATGGAGTCAAATGTCCAACACTGAGCAAGTTTACACCATATTCAAGAAGGGTCTATGTAAGAAATGTACTACTGTATATACCTATGTCCAGTGTTCGATAAACCTATACATTTGCTCGCCCCAGGCGAGTGGATTTAACCCCCGGGCGAGTAAATATTGGCCCAAGCAGCACACGTTTGGTACTAGGTGGCGAGTAGATTTTTTGGTGATTTGTCAACCACTGCCTATGTCCATATTAATATTTCTTCAAGCAAAATATGTATTTGTAAAAAGGTGGGCAGTTAGGGACCGCTTACAAATGCATATACTCATATATTGCAATACATATGATCAGCTAGTAATAATAATTATGAACAAGAACCAGAAAAAAAAAACCACTCTTAATTGCAAATGGTTCCTGTTTCTCATTAAATGAAATGTGATCCTCCATGGCTTCAGCTTTAGACCCAGCAAACCTTCTCCATTCTTTGTTCATTTTCTTTTAAATCCCACAGCACTTCCTGCAGGATATTAATCTTGCCAGCTACACCAAGACATTCCCACACAGCAGGTCCTACACTACAGCAAATATCTCCACTCAAGAGGCAGCATTTAGACCACAATGTATAATAAAATAACCATATTGTCTTCTAAAATAATTAATGATATTGGATTGAGGTATTTATACATCACGTAAAAAATAAAAGGAACAGATAGGAAATAGTTAATTGTATACAGATTTTTGCATTATTTTATAAAGCATTAAATCAGAGAAACAAAAGAACAATAAATTAAAAGTGGGACTGAATTTCCGTGTAGACATAAACATGTGATGCGGAAAGATTACGTATAAATTGTAAAATATTTACAGCCCATTTCATTATTAGGGAAATGTTACAATATAGAAAACACTATCTAAAAATACTCAAGACTTCTCTTCTAGTCGTCGGTACGTTTATCGTTCTTGGCATATGTGCAATTTAAAACATAAGAACGGCTTAATATTCTACCCTGCAGCATCTTCCTCAAATGTAAAACCATTTGAATCAAGAAATCAAGTTTCATCAATTTGACAAAGATCTGTTAAACTGTAGGACACATTTATCGGACATTAAGAAAAAGAAAGCAACACATACATGATTTGATACATACATAATGCGTGTAATTCTTAACACATGCTTACTTCCTGTTACTGACATTCCCACCAATCATTATATTGGATTTATAGTGAGGTATTCCTGTTTTTAATCCCGTTTGTTGGGTAAGGTACAAGCCCAAATAGTCAGTCATTTGAATTTCTGAGGGCCTCTGAATGGGAACGTGTTTGTCAATCAAGTGTTTTATTTACCCTTGAAAAGAAATAGAACTGACAAGCACAGCCTGTATAAGAAAGTGTATTGGACACCAAAAATAAAACTATCACTGCTCATTTACATGTGAGTAAGATTCAATGTGTGTAGTGGAGTGCTGGCACTGGCACTGGCACCTCCGCTGTGAGCTGGTTCTCCGGTGAGCTGGATAGTCTCGCTTCTCCGTCCCTCCCGGGCCGGCGTCCTGCACTGGATCCCGGAAGTTCTGACGTCTCGCGAGATTTCTCCTCCGTCACTTCCGTATTGCGTATTTCACCGTTGTTCTGGTCTCTACCTCTCCTTCACATCCGGTGTCAGAGTGAAAGACCAGACTCCCTGCGGATGTTTGGCTCAATGCTCCGGGCTCCTCCAACAACCAGTAAACCTATGCGTTTCGCTCTTTAGGGGCTGACGAAGGAATGCGGATGTGAAGGAGAGGTGGAGACCAGAACAGTGGTGAAACACTCCATCCGCAAGTGATAGAGGTGAAATCACACGAGATGTCGGGACTTCCGGGATCTGGTGCAGGACGCCGGCCAGAGAGAGACAGAGAAGCGAGACCATCCAACTCCCCAAACAGCTGACCGCGGAGGTGCCAGTGCCTACACACCACTACACCTGTTGATTCTCACTCACATGTAAGTGAGCAGTGATTGTTTTATTTTTGGTGTTCAATACACCTACTTATACAGGCTGTGCTTGTCTGTTCTATTTCTTTTCATTTTTTCTTAAGTTACTGGACATTGGCCCACGATACCCTGGTCCATACAGACTGAGCACGCTGGTATAAAAACCGTATACTATCCCTATTATTAGTCTAGTTGATCATGGGTTATACTGTGGTAATTTATTTACCCTTATCCCACCCATCCTGTCCTTATCAGAGAGACAGTAAAGGTAAGAGGAGGCGGGGTGGCTCTAGCTGAACAAGCACTGGCTGAACACACAGTGACATCACAAAAGTCAGAGGAAATCACCTCCATCCCAAGTCTAACTTTAAAAATACTTATAGGTGTCAGATTTAGGTATAAATATAGTTACCCAGGTGCGACCTGTAAAACATGTCACTGGAATTAGTTCACTTTGGTCCTAGGCAGGGCCATCTTAACAACATTAGGGGCCCCCGGGCACAGCAGTGCACGGGGCCCTGCCTACACAATCACTCACCAGCCTCCCACGCGCTCACTAGCAGCAGCAGGCACCGGAAGTGCTGCACTGCTAGCCTGCGAGCGGTTGTGACGTGAGCCGGGGAGCCGGGCGGGCCGGCGGAGAGTGAGCGGAGCCGGGGTTCCACTTCCAAGCAGGGGAGAGCGAACAAAGTCGGGGTGCCGGGCGGGCGGAGAGCAAGCGGAGCCGGGGTTCCACTTCCGGGCGGGGGAGAGCGTGCGAAGCCGGGGTGCCGGGCGGGCGGAGAGCAAGCGGAGCCGGGGTTCCACTTCCGGGCGGGGGAGAGCGTGCGAAGCCGGGGTGCCGGGCGGGCGGAGAGCAAGCGGAGCCGGGGTTCCACTTCCGGGCGGGGGAGAGCATGCGAAGCCGGGGTGCCGGGCGGGCGGAGAGCAAGCGGAGCCGGGGTTCCACTTCCGGGCGGGGGAGAGCGTGCGAAGCCGTGGTGCCGGGCGGGCGGAGAGCAAGCGGAGCCGGGGTTCCACTTCCGGGCGGGGGAGAGCGAGCAGAGCCCCCTCCCCCCCCCATTTCACACCTCACGAGCCCCCATCTCTTCCCCCCCTTCCCATGTATTTCTCTCTTTTCCGTCTCACCCTCCCGCCTCGCATGTATTTCTCTCATCTGCTTCTCACTCTTACCCCCTCTTTTCCACACTCACCCCCTCTCTCCTCTCCCTCTGTCAATTACCCCACGCTCACTCATTCCGTCCTTCCCCCACACAATTTCCCCCACAAGATATATAAACTTCCCACCCTCGAATACATACAAAAAAATCCCCACCCCCAAATATATACAACCTCCCCCCCAAATGCATACAAAAAAACCACCTACCCAATACATATAACTATATATATATATATATATATAATATATATATACTGTATATATGTATATATATATATATATATATATATATATATATATATATATATATATGTCTGTGTCTGTGTGTCTGTGTGTCTGTGTGTCTGTGTGTGTGTGTGTGTGTGGATATATATATGTGTGTGTGTGTGTATGTGTATGTGTATATATACACACCCACACCCACACACACACACATATATATATACATATATACATACATATATACAGTGGTCGACAAATCACTCAAAAATCTACTCGCCGAACAAAAAATCTACTCGCCACTTAGTATCGCCCCCAACCCCTCCCTAGTCTAGGTTAAGATCGAAAACAGCTGTCTGTGGGTGGTTTTCTGGGTATGCACCTTAACCCTGGCTGTGCTCAAAGCTGTGACCATGCAGCAAGCTTAAGCCTATAGGGAACCATGTTAAAAATGGTTTTTGAAGCAAAAAGTGGCACTGTGTGCTCATTTGCATGTCATTTTCCAGAATCCCTTGCTGCAGTGGAAGTGCTGTGTGCTGGGTGATAATGGGGAAAGGTGGGGTTGCAGACCTGCCTAAAACATGCAGATGAGCATACAGTTGTATTTACATTTGCATATTTGCTTTGCTGTGGAGGGTTTTTGTCACTTTTTTTACTCACCATAACTTAACTCAGTATTATGGTTGGCCTATCCCTTAGCTTCTTTGCATACCCAGTTAATCAACCCCACACTGATGAGACAAATTAAGGTCGAAACAGCTGTCTGTGGGTGGTTTTCTGGGTATGCACCTTAACCCTGGCTGTGCTCAAAGCTGTGACCATGCAGCAAGCTTAAGCCTATAGGGAACCATGTTAAAAATGGTTTTTGAAACAAAAAGTGGCACTGTGTGCTCATTTGCATGTCATTTCCCAGAATCCCTTGATGCAGTGGAAGTGCTGTGTGCTGGGTGATAATGGGGAAAGGCAGAGTTGCAGACCTGCCTAAGACATGCAGATGAGCATACAGTTGTATTTACATTTGTGTATATATATATATATATATATATATATATATATATATATATATATATGTATATATAATTGTAGAGTGCCAGTGTATCAGAATAAACAAGTCCCTTGAGTATATAAGCGTCTGCAACAGGACCACTCCCAATATACTGTGTGTATATAATGTAATTGCCCTGATAGGGTTAGGGGACTAATACCTAATGCTATAAAGCACAAATAAGCAGTACAAACATTGTCCCATACAATGAGAAATAAGGGTATGGCAACCCACAGAAGCAACTCACTATTGGTTCCCAAGATCCAAAGGAGTGGTCCACAGCAGTAGATTCAGCAGCGTGCAGTCTACGAGGCAAAAAGCAGGAACAGGTAGAGAAAAAAAGACAGTGCACTGCCTAGAATAACAGGAGGAGGCTCACGGAAGCAAAAAAAAGTTACTTTATTGAAATAAAGGGATCAGACAAAGTCCCCCATAGCCACAGCAGGTGTCCCACCTACGCATTATGGGCCGTGTGCCCTTTATCAGGGTGGCATATATATATATATATACACACACACGTAAAAAATACCCCAACGCCCCCAATACATATAAAAAATTATGTGCACTATAAAACCTAGCCAAGGTCTCTGCACACTCAGGGCTGGTAAAACCTTTGTGCAGCCTGCATGTCCGGAGAACTGGCTAGTGTTGGGACTGGAGGGGGAGGAGAGGTGCCTGGAACAAAGGGAGAGATTGGGATAGAGGGCCATCCGTCTGATTAGAGGAACATTTAGCCATTTCCCCAGTCATCCTGGCGCCGAGCCCAGCGGGGGATATCCTGCCGGCCGGGGACGGGGTTGCCGAGCTCCAGCGGTAGGTGCTGCTCTTATTAGCGCACTCCTATTTCCCTCCCTGCCCTTTAACTTGCCTTCACTCACCTCCAGGCCCTGATTGCCCAATGCAGGTGAGCCCTAGCATCCTGATTGTTTCCCGTGCAGCATTCACACTTTGATTGGTCGCTGCCCCGTTTACCATGATTTCCTACAGCAGCAGAGAATCTATGAAAGGGGAACCCAATCAGAGTTCTGGGGCTCATTATGATTCTGTCATCGTGATGGCAGTGTGCTCCGAGGATATGCTGGAGACGCATGAAAATTAAGCTAGGAGCTTATTCAAGCAGGAGATTTAAAAGTGCTTTTGTGCCATTGAACTGTGAGTTGCCGGAGAAGCAGAGAGCAAGACTTGTGAGCGGGGAATTTGAAAGTACTCAACTGTGCCTTGCACCAGAGAGGTCACTACCCCCACAGGAGTTGAAGCAAGCCCGGGCACGCATTTGGAGTGGCATCTGGCACAGAGTCTGCTAGGTTTTCCCCCATACACCGTTTTGGTGAGTGTAAGCTCTGAAGGCGATTTTGTGTTGTGTTTGCTGGATCTGGCCAGAATAAATACTCGTTATTGAACTGCTTTGTCGTGTCTGGGGCCTTGATCCCGTGAAAGAGTTCTGGTCTCCGTGACAGATTGTCCAGTGAAATAATTCCCAGAGGCATTTAAATATAAGAACATATACAGACCAGCGCCCAAAAAGAATCCAAAGTCCCTAATAGAGTCCAAACAGATGGAAGGGAAGATAATCCAAATGCTCCAATCACTGTAAGATCTCCAATTCGGGGGTCCGTGACATAGGGACAGAAACAAAGAAAAATAATTGTGTAATACGTAATGTTAAAATGGGACAAACAACATGAAACACATAACGGAAGACAAACATAAAACAATCAAGCTGAAAAAAAATAACTATTTAATAAAACAAACGGAGCCTGCTGCAGCGGGTCATCAAGGGGTTAAAACCCAAAACCCTACTTACAGCAGGACTGGATTTACAAGCATGTGTAACCAAGTGGGGCAGATGCCTGCAGCAGTGGGGATCCTCAGGGTCTCCCTGTGCAGTATCTTTCCCTCTAGCTTCAAAACACTCAGGGGTTCCCCTGAGGAAGTGACGTCAGTCACGAAACGCGTAGGGTCAAAGGTCACGGTGCCTTTGAGTAACACTGGTTGTGAGAAGTGTCAGTCAAGTGAAGCAGCATCATTGAAGCTGCAGTGCTGGCAAGCAGGAGAGTGTGGAGTTCCCTTACTCGGCGTCCATCTTGGAGAGTGTTTTCAAGCTAGAGGGAAAGATACTTTGGATTCTTTTGGGGCGCTGGTCTGTATATGTTCTTTGTGTTCTCTCTGGTGTTGTTCTGCTAGTGTTCCTGGCTGCCCTGTACACATTGTGCTATTATTGTTAGTATTTTATTTTATTGCACGTAGCGCCTAAGCACTTTTCTTTGTGTTAACCATTTAAATATAAGAGATATACACATGCATGCATGCACGTCTGCACACACGTTATAAGTGAAATTGCTTTCATTTTGTCTCAGACATTGAATCTTGATTTGTATCATTTTGCGTGAATAAAAGACTTTCAACATATACATCTTGTCAACAATTAGGTATGTTACAGTGTCTGTATACAACTGCATTTTGGAGGACTTGGTCTTATTTGTGTATACTGTATGTGCTTAGCGCTGGAGAGGGGTGTTCTTTTTACAGTTCAATTAATTCATATATTTTTCATCTTGTTACTCCTTTATAACATAGTATAAAAAAAGATAGCTGACTGAAGAACTTATTAAAAGACAGCAGGATAAAGATAGCTTCCGTTCTAAAGATGAGTTTTGTAGTGTGTCCTGAATAGGAATACTTTGCATAAAATTGACAGCCACAGAATGTCTGGGCTTCTTGATAAAGGGAGCATGGTCATTGCCTAACTCTAACACCATTGTAGCCCCTGTCACTAGTTTTAAATATCTGGGCTTCTGATTTGACTGCTATTTAACATGTGGGCTGCAGATTGTTACTCCGACATCCAAAACCTATGCAAAACTAGGTGTACTTTATGGGAACAAATCCTCCCGAAGCCAGCTGGTCATAAAGCGCATCACACAGCAGCTGCTAATGCCAATTATAGACTATGGGGACATAGTATATGGTACAGCACCCTGGCAACCTAGACACCCTCTACAACTCAATTTGTCGCTTAATCCTATAATGTATGAAAAGGGGTATTCTTATAGTGACTCATATGCAATAAGAAAGGTAATAATCCTTTCTAACTTTTACCTGGGCCATAATGCCAAGCACTGATCAACTGCAAGACCAAGTAGTATTCAGGACATTTTGGATCAAAATCTCCTATAATTACGGAATATCACATTTTTTCCAATAGTCCTTTGTAATCCTTTGGAACTTTAGTTGCTTATGCTTAAGTTTTATTGTTACTGTATTAATAATTTGGTTAATACTTTCAGGTATTTGATTGCGCTCAATCTAGGTTTAGGTATACCAAATGTAATACCAATGTTAGTATTCATTTAATTGTATTGTTGTTTTTTCTAAATTACATTTTTATGACAAACTGCATACATTTTTTTTCTTTAGAAATCTCATTCCTTCCAGTATTGCTTCTTTCATCAGATCCCCAAATATGCGCCAGGATGTTTTCCCTTTTCTTGCACTTTTATAGGGGGCAGAAATCCACCCATTTTCACCTAGGTTTCAGCAAAATTCAAATTTCTAAGTATAGTTCACTAAGAAATTCACTATAAACACTGTCGTTAATATATTAAGGCCTCCATTATTTTTCTTTTCACATTATTTATCCTATAATGTAACTACAACACATATCATTGTGAAATGCTCAAAGAACAAGATTGGCTAGCACTTGAGTCTAGGCGAAAAGTTCATTTTTCATGTCATGCCTTCAAATACTTTCTGGGCAAGCTACCACACCTATCTGAACAAGCTCCTCACCCCTACCACATGCAGCACTTGTCATCCGAGAACGTTATGAAAAGACTGTTGATGGTCCCACAGTTCAACAAAGTATCCGGTTGCTCTTCCTCTTTCCGTGCACCTCATACCTGGAACAATCTACTGGAGACTCTCAAAGCCGCCACCGGTCTAAATTCTTCCAAAACTAAAGCGCTCACATTTTAATCTGGTCTATAACTGTTACATACGTCTATAATATATTATCTCCAACTGTTCATGAAGTGTCTTTAAATATAATGTACAACCCTGTTCATTTAATTTAACCTTGTACGGTTATCATAAATGTGCCCAGGACATACTTGAAAACGACAGGAAACTTTCAATGTATTACTTCCTGGTAAAAACAGTTTATAAATAGTTACTGCAGTTATGTTTATCACAATACCAATGTTAAAGATTATTAGATAGCAAGTGATTTTTTTTTTTTTTTTAAATGTGATTGTTTCCATAAATCATGTAACTTGCAAACACAACACAGTGTAACAGTGTACAACACGTGGCGTGAGACCAGTACACCTTCAGAAATATATATACAGAATTATATCATGATATTCCTTTATTTTTACATACCTAATTAAAACAAATTTATATAGTTCTCTTCTTACTGCATGCAACTTAAAAATCGATTAGGGTTGCCAATGGTCCTGAATTCTGCAAGACTGTCATCAACGTTATGAAAATATTGTAGTTCAAAGTTTTAGCAGCCCTATTGTTTTTGGAGAGCTGTAGATGTCTTGTACGTTATTCAACCTTAGTAGAAGCAAAGTATAATTGGTATCGGAAGTAGGTGGAGTGGTGGCGTAAGAATGTATTTCACCTTCTCAGGAATCGGGGGCCTGAAGTGTATCATAGATTCCCATCATTAGACCTGTTACTTAATTCAAACCATTTTGTTTTCTGAGTCCAGAAGTTGAATGTATTTCAATTCCCATGTTCTTGCTCATGGTTTCTTTTCACATTTTCTTGAGGCTCCATACTAGTACTGTCCTCGGTCCTCAGCTTGTCAGAGTATAGTTCATGGGTGAATATTGCACCTTCACCATTTACACAAATTTAGCAAAATCCGCAAAACATTCGCAAATATTCACTTACAAGTTCTCAAAAAAAAATTATTTCCATTTCTGATATAAATGCAGGTAGAAAAGGGGAAGAGAGACTAGGCCACATCATCCATAAGAAGCATTGTGGCTTTCCCACTCCATAGAGGAGGCGACAAAAAGGACCTTTGCGGGACTTGTCAGCAGTCCTGATTCAAATGGAGGTACAGCAAGGTGCTCAGTTCATATCTTCCTCCACAGACATATCTGTTAACTTCACCATGGATCCATGACCCGGAACCCAACATGGACACCCCTTGCATCCTCCGGCAGCAAGTTCCTGCCACGCACCGGAAGAGAAGGTCCAGTTTTGTGGCCAGACCATCTGCCATTGATGGGGAAAACTGACATGCCCAAATGTTGGCCAAGCAGCCTTAGAAATTTGGGCCCCACTCCGCTATCCATCCATCCATCACCATTGAGAGCTGCCAGAAGAGGCAATTCCCTCCTGAGAATAGTTCCACAGGGCCCCCTGGGGATTGCAAATCTCTTCCCAACCCATCACTGCATCAGCACCATCATTTGTCATGACTTTGCCTCTCATACACCTTCTGCCCAACCCAGCAGCTCCCATATGACCTTGTAAGGGGACCTTTTCGTCCCATGGGTAACAGCCAACAGAGACCCTGGGAATGTAACCCATGGTTGGCCACCCTGAGCTGATTTCAAGGTCAAGCCTAGAGTTTTTACTCTGCACCTTTCTATCCTCCCGCCAGCCACACAAGTGAGGAACAGCAGGAATGTAGCAGTGGACAAAAAGGAGGAACCTCCAAAAACTCATTTGCAGGATAAACTATCCTCCGTTAGGACCAGGCTACCATGTGACGGTGATCAGGATACATCAATGTCAAGAATGGGTGAGCAAGTCAGGAGTCCTCCTGAGATGGTAATGATAGCACTAGTACTGTTGGACTTTGTGCAACCCCCATAATAGAGACGGCGTATGACCTGGTGTGTTGCATTCCTGCACAAAAGGGGTTAATGTTCAGTACAAGGCTAGACCATAAGGGATAGCAGAGGTCAGGAGGGCAGTAAAGAAAAATACAGAATGTCCCTCCTTAGAGCCAAATACATGATTTACGGACTAGCTGTAGATACTGGCTACAACGGAAAGAATTACCCTTATACATTTTATCCCAAAGGAATTCAGAAGATAAAGAATGTATGGGAAATTGATGACAGAAGATAAAGCCAGGGCAGGGATAGCACGTGCAAGAATTACATGAGAATTAATGTTTCTTCAAGTATATAAATTCGATTCTTTGGGAGAGATTTTCTGTCTAGACCAGGGCGCTTGTCCTCATTACACTGAGGCAAAACTGTACTATTTATCTTTTATGGATCTCTGCCTGAAAACACGACCGGCCCTACCTTTGGCGGGGCCCAAGGCAGCATGCCGGAAGTGGGGCCCCTCCTCCTGCAGCATCATGACATTGCGTTGTCCATCACATTGTCATGACAACGCAGCATTGCAGAAGGCCGCTTTGCATAAGGTAAGACCTCCCCCAGAGATATATATATATATACACACACACACCTCCCTTGGGGTGAGCAGCTATAGGGTAGTGTGCCGGTTCAGGGACTCCCCAACACCCTCTTGTGGAATTTGGGCCCCGGTACCGACAGGAGGAAGCGTGGGACCCAAGGCAACCGCCATGCCCTAAGGCCAGCCCTGCGTGTGCTACGTCAGAGGTATCTATCTCCTCAACTCCAGGAGCTCTAGTGACAAACCAGCAGCCATCCTGTCCGCCCTCGAGCAATGCACACATTTTTGATCCAAAATTGCATCATATGTACCAAGTGTGTTGCAGATCCTTAAATTTGGCCCACAACTGTAAAGCCTCGATATAGTGGGCGTGCGACGGAGCGCATGGCGGTGGCCTGAGGCCTTGGGCATGGTCAGCGCACCGTGCTGAGGCGCGCTGCTGCTCGGCACTGAGCCCCTGCAGCCGCAATGAGAGCGGCTTTAGCAGGGGCTCGCGCACGCTTCCGCACGCTTGCGGAAGCGTGTCTCACCGAGTCGAGATTTTCCTGCTTGCCGGAGCGTAGGGCCGGTCACGTGAGCGGTTCGTACAATGAGGGCGAACCAGCTCCGTGACATCACTGGCCCGTCCCCGTCCCGCCCCCTGACGGCACGCTGTGTAAGGCCAGGGAAAGCACCGCATTCCCTGAGCCTCAGCGCGCCTCAGCCCGGACAAAATCACTATGTCCCAGGCCTGAGATCCACAGCGATAGGGAGGCATGACCGTGACATCACGAGGCTAGTTCGCCCTCATTGGCTGAACCGCTCACGTGATCCGGCTGTCTCGCAAAAAAAAGAAATTTTCTCGTCTCCTGAAAACGCTGCCACACCATCGCGCGCTCTATGGTCTGCCTCAGAGTCACCGCCTGTTTGCTCGCACTATGGATGTGGCCTAACGTCCCCTCCAACCTGGCAGATGTTTGACAGTTTTAAAAGGGGGGAGGGGAGAAAGACCACTGATTTTATACATCTCATTATGGGCGCCGTGTGATTTCTACCCAATTTCCTTTTGGCACACCTCACAAAATAAGCAGACGCACATGGGATCAAAGACTTCAATATATTAATGCAGAAAGGTACAACCCAGAAATTATGCAAACAGCGCCCATTTTACAGCAGATTTGCCTTAATACTGAAGATAGACGCCATTGTTCCTTGAAGTAACCCATGGAAAGGAAAAGACAGAACTGTCAGCAACATGGACCTTTCAATAACACAAGGTGTGCAACACACAGAGGCGTGGGGGAGGCTCTTCAGGGAATGAAATACATTCAGGACTGCAAACAATCCCATTGGAATTCTAGGGTAGCGCCCTCCTCCCCTCCCCGCGCAAACACAGGTCTGTGGACAACACGTCAGTGGCACTGTCTGCAATCTTCAGTGCGTTCCACCCCCTCCGGCGCGGGCACGCACTCGGACCGTGCTCGCGCAGGCAGTCCATCCCAGCGCGAGGCCACTGTTGCTTCCATACAAGGGCATGCGTCAGCCAGAGACGCGTTACGTCACAACCCCAAGAATGCGGCCCTGCCCTCCGCGTGTCCGAAACCAACTCTGGTGAGGTCGGAGGGGGGGGGATAATCAACGGCCGTACAACCTTCCCTGCTCTTTGCACACATGACCGGAGCTCCGCCTCACGCTGTGATACATAACTCATTACCATGCTCGGGAGACTGCTCAACTTATGTGGACCACTTTCCTTCTTCATCGAACCCCTGTTGAATCTGTTCGGATTCCCCACTCTGCTGTAGATGGTCCCGTCCGCTTCCTGCAGCGAGTAACGCGGAAGTGAGTGTATGTGGGCGTGGCTGTGTGTGGGGTGTTGGCTGGTGGAATTGGTGTCACAGTATAACATCGCCTGTGTGTGTGTAGAGAGCTGCCTCGCGCATCCGAACCCGTCTCTTGTGAACTTGCGGTGAGTAACAGCCTCGCGGACAGTACATGTCACTGTGCCAGCCAGCCCAGTGTCTGACACCAGGGGTTGTTGTGATCTTTATCATGTGGTCAGTGGAGCACCCCATCTCCTTCATATTAAAGGTGCGGTCAGTTTGCGCTGCTGCATTACTCACACCTTGTGTATGGGAGTGACGTCTGGTCACCTGTGGGGTCAGTGGTCTTGTACCTTGGTGTGTTGTAAATGAAGTGACTCTAGTTTGCGATGTCTTGCCTCACTCTGCATGTTACACCTGCACCTCCCCGGAGTCTCTGGTTCATAGAGCTTTATTACAGCTAATTCCCGCAGTCATGTCTCAGCCCCGTGTTGGAGAGTTGTACAAACTCATTGCTTTGCCACTTTCATCCTGATAACACACGTCAGTGGGAAATCCTCCTCCGTGTTGTTCCTTCTTTGTTTGTAGGGTTATTGATGTAAATGTTGTGCCGTCATACACACAAAGTTGCATTCAGTGTCTAATTCCATCCGGTTTGTGAAACCATTCAAGTTTTTGAGAACTAGAGCTGTGAAAACATATTTTCTCATGGGCCTCAAAGATGGCCACTATCGTCATTAATTGCCACCTAAGCCCTGATCACTGCAGATTTGTATCTGCTGCTGCTACAACCTTTCCAGATTTATGCTCCTTGTTTGTAACAAAAGTGATATGTAGTGTATATTTTGTGATGAGGGTTTATAGTTTGATTTTTGGGCCTAAATATGCAAGTGTTTTTAAACACCTACATTATTACACAAACCTTAAAAATGACTTTTTTTTTTTGCATGTCAAATGCATAACCGAACTAATGTTTAGCGTGTGTGTAATAAACACATTATATTAATTGTGTGCGTGTAAGGACATAATCTTAAAATGGCACTTCTAAATAATATCATTAATATTGGGACGATTTGGGGGAAGGTTGTATCAGATGCTGACGTCCCTGCCTAAAATGTTTCTCTCTCATTTAGCTCTGATGTTTTTTGTTTTCATAATCTGAAACACCGCACTTAAAATTGTTTCTTTGATTCTCTAGTTCTGGGCTGTGGCAAGCCCAGGCAGGTCCAAGCATTTTTAGTTGAAAAGACAGAGGAGGCGGTGCTTTGTATATTATCAAAGGTAATTCAGGATTTAAGTGCTGCTGATCTTACGGTTAGTTATAAGAAGCTCTGGCGTCATCACCGGCATCGCCCTAAGGAGAAATGCCCGATCCCTGGTTATATTTATATATTGTCTGCCTGCCTAGAGTCAGGTTACACCCTGCTTTTTGTCTGGGGGTTGGCCTGTCATAATTGAGCAGTGGCTTTTCTAGCTCTGTAAACGCTAGGTTATTGCAGAATTACATGTAGATGAGCTAGGCCTTTACACCCCACTCACTTTTTGCTGCCTTGTTTTTAGTTACAAATGAAGTCTGGCGCTCGAGCAGATCCTAAAGCCTCAACTCCTAAGTGGGAAGACGGTATCGAACTAGAAACGGGAGGCAGGCCTGTAATGTGGCCATCCCCATTCTCTGTATTGTAAGTCAGGGAAGTGGTGGGTTGCTCAGTCATTCTCCCATAACGATAACACCCTACACAAGAACCAGTGTATCAAATATTGTTCTAGTCTACTCCAATGTGCCCCCAGGCTTTAAATGAAAGATTAAGGAAATCAGATCCCTCTTTTATCATATGTACTACTTCACCTCTAGGAGATGCAATTTTATGAAATATAAACATACTTTTGGTTTAACCTATTTTCCATTGCCTAATTTAAATGAAGATTGATATTAGGACTGAATAGGGAGTCTGATAACTATTTTATTTATAAAATGTTTTACCAGTAAGTAATTATATTGGGTTACCTCTTGTTTTCAAGTATGTCCTGGGCATAGAGTTAAGATGACAAATAATACATAGTTACATAAGTGAACAGGGTATGTACATTATATACAAGACATTACATGCACAGTTAAAGATAATCTGTATTATAGGCGTATGTAACAGTTACAGACCAGATTAAAATGTGAGACAGCTTTAGTTTTGAAAGAACATAGACTGGTGGTGGCTGTGACTCTCCGGGAGATTGTTCCAGTTTTGGGGTGCACAGTAAGGCTAAGGCCCCGCTCCCAGAGTCAGCGCACCCGCAGTGCTGACAGGCGGTGCGCTGAGATACACAGACCGCGATATGCGGTCTGTAGGGAGCGGGTGGTGGGCGGTTTGACAGGGAGGGGTGGCTTGAGCGGAGGGACCCGCTACTCTCCCCCCCCCCCCCCTCCCTCCACGGACTCGGGCTGGAGCTGGAAAGTAAGTTTAAACACACACGCAGGCACTCATTCATGCACACACACACACAGGCAGGCAGGCACTCACACACTCATACACACACACAGACAGACAGACAGACAGACAGAGGCAGGCACTCACGCACTCGGGCATACACATACACACACAGACAGGCACGCACGCACTCAGACACACACACAGACAGGCACACACACACAGAAAGGCACTCACCTGCTTTCACTCCACACTCCTCCCCGCTCCCCGAAGCCTCTCCTCCTCCCGAAGCCTCCCCTCCCCATTGGCTCACAGCCACACACGTCACGCGTCGAAGCTAGGAAACACCATTCTGTGGTGTCTCCAGCGGCTGACGCGCTACAGCGTGTAGTCAGCTGTGCAGCCAGTGGGGACCGGGACCAGCTCGCGAGGATTCCCCTGCTGGTGGGGAACTCGCTACATTGCCGCCCGCGCCACCGAGCGCAGCGGGACCGAGGCCTAAGAGGAGGAGCAGCCGGATACTTTCCTGAATCCTAGGACCATGAACAGTCTTTTGGAGTCAGATCTCAGATAAGTGCTGCATGTGGTAGGGGGAGGAGCTTGTTCAGGTAGGCCAGAAAGTATTTGAAGGAAAGATGAACTTTGCGCCTAGACTCAAGTGATGACCAATCTAGTTCTTTGAGCATTTTGCAGTGATGTGTATTGTAGTTGCATTGGAGAACAAAATGGCATATTGAGTTGTAGAGGATATAAAGTTTGCTAAGGTGGGTTTGAGGTGCCGAGCAGTATACTATGTCCCCATAGTCAATAATTGGTATTACTATCTGGTGTGCGATACGCTTTCTGACCAGCAGACTTAAGGAGGCTTTGTTCCTATAAGTATACCTAGTTTGGCATAGGTTTTGGATGTTGGGGTGTCAATGTGCAACCCAAATGTTTAAGTGGGAGTCAAACCAAATGCCCAGGTATTTAAAACTAGTAACAGGAGTTAGGGTGGTATTAGCGTTGGTTCTGATCTGCAGCTCAGTCATTAAAAGCTTTAAAAATTTAGCCTTGGCCCCAAATACCATTGTTAGGCCTCGGTCCCGCTGCGCTCGTTGGCGCGGGCGGCGGGTCGCGAGTTCCCCACCAGCAGGGGAATCCTCGCGAGCCGGTCCCACCTGGCTGCACAGCTGACTACACGCTGTAGCGCGTCAGCCGCTGGAGACACCAGAGAATGGTGTTTCCTAGCGTTGACGCGTGACGTGTGTGGCTGTGAGCCAATGGGGAGGGGAGGCTTCGGGAGGAGGAGAGGCTTCGGGGAGCGGGGAGGAGTGTGGAGTGAAAGCAGGTGAGTGCCTTTCTCTGTGTGTGTGTCTGAGTGCGTGCCTGTCTGTGTGTGTATGTGTCTGAGTGCGTGAGTGCCTGTCTGTGTGTGCCCGAGTGCCTGCCTCTGTCTGTCTGTCTGTCTGTCTGTCTGTGTGTGTGTGTGTGTGTGTGTGTGTGTGTGTGTGTGTGTGTGTGTGTGTGTGTGTGTGTGTGTGTGTGTGTGTGTGTGCGCGCGCGCGCATGAATGAGTGCCTGCGTGTGTGTGTTTAAACTTACCTTCGAGCTCCAGCCCGAGTCCGTGGAGGGAGGGGGGGGAGAGTAGCGGGTCCCTCCGCTCAAGCCACGCCCCCCCTCCCTGTCAAACCGCCCACCTCCCGATCAAACCTCCCACCTCCGGCTCCCGCTCCCTACAGACCGCAGATCGCGGTCTGTGTATCTCAGCGCACCGCCTGTCAGCAGCGCAGGTGCGCTGACTCTGGG
Organism: Ascaphus truei; assembly: GCF_040206685.1. NCBI lineage: Eukaryota > Metazoa > Chordata > Amphibia > Anura > Ascaphidae > Ascaphus > Ascaphus truei. The sequence continues at coordinate 138,222,861 of NC_134484.1, forward strand.
AGCGGGGCCTTAGGCCTCGGTCCCGCTGCGCTCGTTGGCGCGGGCGGCGGGTCGCGAGTTCCCCACCAGCAGGGGAATCCTCGCGAGCCGGTCCCGGTCCCCACTGGCTGCACAGCTGATTACACGCTGTAGCGCGTCAGCCGCTGGAGACACCAGAGAATGGTGTTTTCTAGCTTTGACGCGTGACGTGTGTGGCTGTGAGCCAATGGGGAGGGGAGGCTTCGGGAGGAGGAGAGGCTTCGGGAGGAGGAGAGGCTTCGGGGAGCGGGGAGGAGTGTGGAGGGACAGCAGGTGAGTGCCTTTCTCTGTGTGTGTGTCTGAGTGCGTGCGTGCCTATCTGTGTGTGTATGTGTGTGCCCGAGTGCGTGAGTGCCTGCCTCTGTCTGTGTGTGTGTGTGTGTGTGTGTGTATGAGTGCCTGCCTGTGTGTGCGCGCGTGTGTGTGTATGAGTGCCTGCCTGTGTGTGTGTGTGCGCGTGTGTGTGTATGAATGAGTGCCTGCGTGTGTGTGTTTAAACTTACCTTCCAGCTCCAGCCCGAGTCCGTGGAGGGAGAGTAGCGGGTCCCTCCGCTCAAGCCACGCCCCCCTCCCTGTCAAACCGCCCACCTCCCGCCCACCTCCCGATCAAACCTCCCACCTCCCGCTCCGGCTCCCGCTCCCTACAGACCGCAGATCGCGGTCTGTGTATCTCAGCGCACCGCCTGTCAGCAGCGCAGGTGCGCTGACTCTGGGAGCGGGGCCTTAGCCTTAGCCTAAGTCTTGTCAGTGTTTAAAAAAAAAAAAAAAAAAAACGGTTTGTATTCGGAAATACAATCTTCAAGTCTCAAAGCCAGATTGAAGTATGTGTTCAAGGTTAGAGAGGTTAGGGCTGTGTGCACATAAGATTGTCATCTGCATACATGTATATTGAGGATATGAAGATAATTAATGAACATTGAGAAGAGTAGGGGTCCCAGAACAGAGCCTTGCGTTTCCTACCCAAGTGGTTGGAGTTAGAGCCTGAGATGGATGCATGTTGGGATCTACCTGATAGGTAGAACTGAAACCAGTTTAAAGCATGCTTCCCTATTTCAGAGCACTAGAATTTTTTAAGCAAGATAACATGGTCAACAGTATCAAAAGCCTTTGCAAAATCTAGGAATATTGCACCAGTGAGTTGTTCCATTCTACACTGGATTTCATTGCAAACTTTTAGGAGGATAGTTACCGTGGAGTGTTTGGGGCGAAAGCCAGATTGGAATTGGCTAGGGAAATTTGTCTTGGTATAGTAATTGCTTAATTTGGAGTGAACACATTTTTTCCATGACTTTGGATAGTATTGGGAGAAGAGATATTGGCCTGTAGTTTGAAACCGTGTTTTTGTCCCCTCTTTTGAAGATTGGGACAACTCTGGCAGTTTTCCAGGTGTTAGGGATATGGCCTTGTGACAGAATATTAAGTTGATTAGGGAAGCAAGCGGTTTGGCAATGGCTTGGGCACCCAGTCTTAAGAACTAAGGCCCGTAATATAGTGCGTGCGCTCAGCACTTATAATTGCCTGTAGTGAGCATTGAGCCGGACAGATTGGAGAAAAAACTCTGAATAGTGTCTCTTCGCCGCTTGACGTCACACTCTTTATCATTGTAGTATCATGAAGTAATCATTGAATGCATTTGCAATGTCAGTGGGATTTGTCCGTTTAATACCCTCCGTGATATTACTTGGTGGTTAATGGCTAGAAGGCTGGTATATATTGTGAATAACCTTCCAGAAGTTAGCTGGGTTTGATTCTGGAGGAGATTGTCAGAGTAATATTGTGCTTTTGCATGTCTTGTTTGCCTTGTGCACATATTCTGCAGGCATCTGTAGTTAAGATCCTTGGTAGTGCCAGTTACTTTTTAGCTTTTCCACAAGGCTTTCCTGAAATGGTAGAGTGCTGTCAGGTCAGTTGTAGTTCAAGGAAGGTGAGCCCCGTACTCTTATTCTTTTTAGTGGAGCATGGGTATCACAGTTTTAATAACGCAGATTGGAAATAGTCGAGTGCGGAATTGGGGTTGGCAATTAAGTAGATTCTGTGCCAATGACACTGAGCTTGAAGCAGGGGAACCTGGTTCAACTCCCGGTGTCTGCTCCTTGTGATCTTTAGCAAGTCACTTTACCTCCCTGTGCCTCAGACACTAAAACATAGATTATAAACTCATCTGGGCAGGGACTGTCTTTAACAAATCCTAAGGCTGCAAGATTTGACCTCTGTGACGTTGTCATTGATGCTCAGTAATAATTCTATTCTGTGATGACATTGGCTACAGAAATCATTCATCCATTGAGTAAAGTTTTATTTCTGTAAACCAGCCGTTATGGAAGATGTGACACGGAAGTATACACAGCAGATCCACGTCATTTTACAGGATCTTCTCAGCAGCAAAAGCACTATGCCTGAGTTTCTATAATTTCTACAGTTTTAACTCCTTTTCAGTCAATCGGTTCAATGTGCAGAAGCAAGTTTGTAAGTCACTTACTAATTTATTAATGCTGCTATACTTTATTTTTCTTATGGGAAAACAAAGACATTGTGGTCTTCTAAAAGCGGGGCAATAAATGTCTTAAATATTGGAAAAATGTAACTACTAAAGGAAACAAACAGGAAACGTGTAGCATATGTATCAGCCATTACATTCTTAATTTAAAAAAAGTCAACTACTATGAAATTATTATTATTATTATTATTATTATTATTAAATGGGATTATTGTAACCCTGCTTTTAGCCAGGCATCTCCTAAACATGGAACAGCATGTTTCTGACATTGGGCACAAGGATGATTCATTAAACTTTGATAGTGCCGATCAGGGCAACAGGAGTTGCCGTGCAAAAGTAACCTGATCGGCATTATTGCAGTTTACTAAAGAACCCCAATTGTTTCTCAAGCCAAACGAGAAGTAGGTGATTGGTTTTCAGACGTTCTTTTTCTGAGGTTTGGTGCGTGGAGCTATAGGACGCAATATTGTGATTAACCCTGCTTGTGACGATAAACGCTCCAACAAATGGCAATAGTTCATATCTAATATTGTATTTATTATTGCTATTCTTGGAGATGGGGTTTTGAACCTAAATTGGCAATAGTTGAACTTTAAACTATTAAACGTCAAATGCTTTGTCTGTTAAATTGCAACATCAATTCATGCTATTAAGACTATACTTTTGAGAAAACAGATCCATTGTAACAAAAAACAGATTGTACAAGCCCCACCACAGCTGGGAAACATTAATGTTGCAATCCCTAGTTTGTTGCTATCTGTAGGAATGTGCTCTTATCCTGTGCCCAAAGGACATGAGAACAGGAGGTTGTGAGAAAATAGAAGGATGGGACATGGAAGCCTTGAAAATCTGCAGCACTAAGCCTTTTACTGCCAAACCGGGTATAAAATGAGGTTATGGTGGTGTTTAGAGCTGATTATGCTGCAATATGTGTGCATATGTTGTAATCCATATCTACTCTGGCATTTTAGTTCAAATTTGTTGGGTTTAAATTGGGTTTATTTGTTTTTCAGAAATCCAATTTTCATCAGGGACTGTCCCTTATATTTGTTTTCTGACCTGTTACCAAGACACAGGGTTAATTCTGTATACACATTCAATGGTGGTTTATTTTTATTTTTTTGTCAAGGCAATGATGGGTTTAAAGAACCAATCCTGACTCTCTTTTTTTTTTTTCTTCACATGATTCTCCAGAGGGGGAAACCGTTCACGATTACTGCGAGCCAATAGAATGCCACCGAATCATCCATTGCAGCTTCCTATTGGATGCTGATTTCAATGAAATGTCGTAATTTCACCAGTTCCAAACCTGTTAGACACTTGTGTGTGTGTGTATATATCTATAATCTGTCAACTTTCTGTGGGACTGCTGCTTTAAATTCTAAAAGTGTGAAGGTTTAGTAAACATATGTTCTTGGATCTAACCATTTACTTTTGGCTTCTGCAGTGGTGGATAAAATTAGCTAGACTTGGCTTTCCTCTTCACTGCAGAAAAGACTAATCTGAATTGGTAGTTGTTCGCTGATAACTGAAGAGAGAAATCACTCCATTCGGATATACATAAGTGCAGCACACCCTCAATCCCCCTTTTAACCTTTTTGTTTCTATAAAAACTAAACCCCAAATTCTGTGGGGTTTTTTTTTTGTTTGTTTATCTTTACCTATGGGTTTGTATTTTCCCATTAGGCAACCAAACCATTATTTCTCATGAAAAGAAACAATATATATAAACCATATACACAAATATGTCTACCATAAAGAAAAGAGACTTCCTCTCCTCAGAATGGAAATATTGACAGATTTAAAAAAAAAAAGTGCCTTTAAAATCTGGTATAATGTATTGCACCTTTAACAGTTTAAATTACTTAATAGCAACTTTATGAATTCATATCTATAAAAAAAAAGTAGCACATTGATAGAGCTACATCAAAAACAGCACGTCCCCCATACCACTCCATCCACTAGATCAGGGTTGCGCAAACTTTTCCCCGTGCGCTCCCCTGCCTGCTCTCCTCGGTGCCTCGCGCTCCCCCCGCATGGCTTCAGTGTCAAATAACGCATGGGGTCATGTGATTTCACATTGCCACGTTACCCCACGGCGTCATTTAACGCTGGGTTACCATGGTGGCACGTCGCTGGAAAGGAAAGCAAGTGTTTATAAAGCCTGTGCTGTCCCCCGGCATTTAATTTAAATGCCTGGGGGGGAGAGCGTGTTACCTCTAATTGCCCCCCCCCCCCCCCCCCAGTTTGCGCACTGCTGCATTAGATGTTAAAGACGTCATACGCAGCTCCAATCCCCAGCTTGGGTGCCGCAGCAGGCCCCGGTGTAGTTTTTAAGGACACAAACAGCAGCCAGCCCCCGATCGGGTTGGAGGGGCTACATAGCACCAGCTACTGAGATACAGGCGTTTAACATCTAGTGGATGGAGTGGTGTGGGGATGTGCAGTTTTTGATGTAGCTCATTCAAACAATGTAAGTGCTACACTTTTTTATTATTATTATTATTATTATTATAGACTTGTAGACATAAAGTTGCTATTAAGTAATTGCTTTTTGTTTTTTCTTGCGCTTCTCTTTTGTGTTTTATGTACTTTATTGACCCTGGTGGATCACAGCAGTGAATGGGAGCAGCAGAAGCAACCTTCACTGGGATTTCCAGGGGAATCCCTATAGGCGCAGTCTCGCTTGCATTTTTACCTTTAACAGGTTATATGTATTTTCCAAAGTAGGTGCTGTTATACAAGAACGTGTTCCTCCACATTTTTCTGATCATGTCACAATATCCTGGGCTTGGACATTGCAAACAAGCTAACAAATGACGCCTACCATAAAATATACCCCAGGGCAGTAAATGTGTGAAGGTCTTACAAAGGGCCAACCTGAATAGTGATGTGCTTAACTGATGCCTTAAACATCACAATGACACTTTTGTAAGCTTGTTTACATTTTCAGTATTTATCCTTAAAATGCCTGTAAACCATTTGCTGCATGTAGTATATAGTGGCGTGCATAAATCTGATTAATTGCATCGTTGGGTGGAGGAAACAAAATACTTTTCCTTTTCTTATTTAAGGTGATGAACACTTATTTTTTAAAAAACATTTCCGTTCTATTTCATTGCTGTCGATTCACTGTTTGGTCTTTTAGTTCCACCTAGCCAGTGTGTAAAAAGACTACTGTACAGGATTCCATAACCCAATAGGTGCCCTTCTACGTCCTGGGGTCTGCACTCCAGGGTCCCCATAAAGTAGTAGCTATGTTGGTGTTCCTGCTCTGTGCTTCTGTCCATCGATCAGTAAGTGAAACAGGACTGTTATCAGTAACTGAGCGATCACATGAGGGGGCCATGGCACTCCAAGGGTTAACAGCGGAAAGTCCTCCTTGGGACGGAAATGAATGACTGACGGTGACTAAGGTTAAATGTAGCAAACCGATTTCTTCATTAGGCCGCGCTTGGAACGACGATGACGCGTCGTCGCCCGAAAACAAATGCATTGTTGCCGTTGCGTGCGCTTATAGTAAGCGCGACACAATTTTTGGAAGACGGGAATATTTGATTTTTCAGAGGCTTGTCGCCTCATGTGACAGCCCCTGAACCAATTAATGGCCTGGTCGCCTGCGCTGCCGCCGCAAAGCAAAATACAACTTTCGCTAGCGGTGCTGTCGCGGGCACTATACGCGCGGCCTTATGATGACATCTTTAGTCACTGATTAACATAGTTGGCAGCAAAAAAAAAGTTATTCAGAAGCTTACAGTGAATGGCAGGGTTTTAAAGTGCAGATCAAGTAATATTCTACATGTGGTGTGTTTTTTTTTTTTTTTTTTTTACTGTTCTGTACTATGAGAAAATACTTGTAGCATTTTTATTAAAAAAAAACCCTCTAATGTATTATGTAACAAACGTTTGTAAATGGTTGCTATAGAAACAAACAAACAACAAAGTTGCATCCGCTTCCTCGTCTGAAAGGCTCTGGCATGCACCTTTTCTAGCCTTGCCCTCTAGCAGTGCACTAATTGTATTTAGTGACTGCCTGGTCACATGATCTTCCACACACCTTTGTATCTTTGGTCCTCTTCTGCTGCACTGACAGCCACTTGGTGCAGAGGTGCGCAAACTTTTCAGTCTTTGCCCGCGCCCACCTCTTGTCCGGCCGCCTGTCGTGACGCTGTGTGACCCCTGCTGTGTTGCCATGGCGACACGTCGCCAGAAGCCGCCAGAAATCAGGTAAAGGAACTTAGAGGCCTCCTGTGTGCTCCCCAGCATTTAATTTAAATGCTTTGGAGAAGTGCACGGTGCCTCTGAACCCCCGAGCCAAATCTTTGCCGATCGATCGGCAACTTACTTATTGTGAATTGTATAGATGCACATATTAAAGTGTAGGGGGAGAGGGAAACAAAGACATCTTAAAGCAACCATCAGTCAAAGCTGCCAATGTCAGAACTTCCGTGGTAGAGACTACTCAAAAGTTGCTTCAATGGTAGAGATTAGGAAAAGGTTTTATAACTCAACCTTTTTGTGCAACTTTTGAATTTCTAACAAACCGTGGATATTGTAGATTTCTAGATACTCGTTGTTCTTTATACTGCCCATAACTAGTGAAACTGCTAACCCTATGGCAGCTGGTACACCAGCCTTATACGGCAGGGCACTTTGACTATATGACTGCTCTGTCTATGTTGCGTAGTATGACAGAACCTTTAATATGCGGCATAGTTTCCTGGACGGTGTTCTGGTTATATATAGAGCCCAGTTGTCTTTTTGGGGTGTCACGTTCTGTTCAGGGAACTAGAGCCAGATTATGACCATGGTATCACAAAGCCTATTTGTAGATCTGATTTTGTGAACACGGTTTGCAGTTGTCGGCTGGACATCAACGGGTAAAGTCTACATCTCTTTACAGAAGAACAAGGTCTGTCTTTGAATCTGTTTGCGGTTTCTGAAGTTACTTAAAGCTTTTGTCAGTAATAGTACAGTTTGTGGCTTAAGTGTTTTTCTTTAATGTTACCATGGATTTGGAGCACTTTTGTTTAATTTGTATTACTTCACAGAAATAACAACCTACTAACAACATTGTCTTTCTTTCTCATTTACATTCTAGTCTGATATTTATTTTAAAAAATGCACAGATTTTGTTTCTGGTTAAAAAAAATAATAATAATTAGATGTATGTATTGATTTATTGGCTGGAAAGATCGGTGGTTGTGTGAAGACTTATTTCAACAGCTGTTACTGGTAGAACTTGATTGATTTAAATTGTGATGCGGTGAAACTGGAAAAGAGTGCACTTGGAAACCTCCGTTTGCTCAATGGTTCTCGGCTGTAGTGCAACATTGTAGAGCAGTGGTTCCAAACTCCAGTCCTAAAGTACCCCAACAGGTTAGGTTTTAAGGATCTCTGCTTTAGCACAGGTGGCTGTCATTTTGATTGAGCCACCTGGGCTGAGCAGGGATATCCTTAAAACCTGACCTGTTGGGGAGTACTTGAGGACAGGCGTTGGGAACCACTGCTGTAGAGAATCGGGAGGTGGCTCCGGTCGGGTGGTCTAAGAGATCCCTTTGTTAAAAATTTGACAAACTACATAGTTATGTACTGTATATTCATTGTTTTTTCTTTTCTTCTTATGCAGACTAACACACCGCCAAGATGTCGAGCAAAAGAGCCCAAAAGAAGACCACCAAGAAGCGCCCTCAACGGGCCACATCCAATGTGTTCGCCATGTTTGATCAGTCCCAAATCCAGGAGTTCAAGGAGGCCTTCAACATGATCGATCAGAACCGGGACGGCTTTATTGACAAGGAAGACTTGCATGACATGCTTGCCTCCCTTGGTAAGTAACCCATGGATTTGCGTATAGCTCACCAATGCATTGTTCTGTACGCTGAGCTCTATATTAATGAAGGAAAACACTTTGCTTAAACTGAACATTGAGCATTGGGATCTTTAAGTGCCTAAGGAGTTAGAAAATGCTTAATTTTGACATTTACATGTAAAGTGCAAAAAAACTTGTTAACACCCCTCCCCCCACCCCTCGAGTGACTATCTACCTCTGCTGTGACATGTTGGTCCCATATAAATATCCACCTTTAAGACCCACCTTAAGACACACTTGCTTAAAGAAGCATATGCATAGCACTGTGGATATTCTGAACACATAATACATAAAGCTTGGCCCCCTGCAGACGCACTTACCAGAACTCCCTCCTACTGTCTTTGTATGTTCTCCCTACCTACCAATTAGACTGTAAGCTCCTCGGGGCAGGGACTCCGCTTCCTTAATGTTACTTTGATGTCTAAAGCACTTATTCCCATGATCTGTTATTTATATTATCTGTTATTTATTTGATTACCACATGTATTACTACTGTGAAGCGCTATGTACATTAATGGTGCTATATAAATAAAGACATACGATAAATAAATGATGCAATCTTAATTTTATTTTTTAGGCAAGAATCCCACAGACGAGTACCTGGAAGCCATGATGAATGAAGCGCCAGGCCCCATTAACTTTACAATGTTCCTCACCATGTTTGGCGAGAAGCTGAATGGTACAGATCCAGAAGACGTGATCAGAAATGCATTTGCATGCTTTGATGAAGAAGGAACAGGTAAATGCAGGAAACCTGAGTGGTCTGTCACTGGGTCTTGAGGCTGTTTCTTACCTGTTATATATTGTTATATATAGATCACTGCTTGTGGCTTGGTAGCAAGGTTTGATGAAAGATATACACACACTTGTAAAAAAACAAACACAATAATGGACATCATGTTGCAATAATCCCCCAGAAGCCTAATGAGTTTAAATCTCATAACGGTAGTATCTTGCCCCCCTACACATGAGCATGCTTTTTTAGTTTTAAAAAGTTTTGTTTTCTTAATCTCCCCGGTGTCTAAGGTTAATCTTTGCACTGCAAAGGGCTCTAGCGCGAGCTTCATTTTAACATTCTGATTCATACACTTTAGATTTCGAATACATATATCCAGTGGTCGACAAATCACCAAAAAATCTACTCGCCGAACAAAAAAAATCTACTCGCCACCTAGTACCAAACGTGTGCTGCTTGGGCCAATAGGAGCTCGCCACAATGTTAAATCCACTCGCCCGGGGCGAGCAAATGTATAGGTTTGTCGAACACTGCATATATCTCCTGAACAACTCATCCCATTGTGTAAATATAAAAATGATTGGGGAAGGGCAAGATGCGATCTCTTAAACACACAAAGTTGTCAATCGGCATGGACGGCTGCATTAATATTATACCTTATGGGGTAAATTTATTTCAGATGTGCTATTTCATGTAGCAACGTACAGTAGAATCTACCATGTGAAATTTCATTTATAAAAATGTTTTACCGGGAAATAATACATTGTTTCCTCGTTTTCAAGTATGTCCTGGACACAGAGTTATGATGGCAAGACATGGTTACATTAAATGAACAGAGGGTTTTTACATTATATTTAAAGACATTTCATGAACCGCTAGAGCTAATATATGAATAGACTTTAGTTACTACACTTTTGTTTTCTCCCATTAATGACAAAAAAGAATGTTTTTAATGTGAATATAAAATTGGGAAGGAGGGAAACAAATCAAATTGTCGTAATATATTTGTTTGGGGTATGTTCCATCTTAATTAGATTGTAAAGTGTATCGGGCAGTGACCCCTTCTGTCTGTCCACTACATTTGCAGGAAGCAGGGTACCCATAGGTTAATGATGTATTAACTTTCACTTGAGCTACAATGTACCCACTTCTCACTATATTGAATAGGAGGAATCGTTTTCATGTCTGTCCCGTGTACCCTTCATTCCACAAAGCAGCCTGTGTTAATACTATTTTTTAAATACTAGCCTTTTACTGGTAAATGGTAAATCTTTCATTACACTAGAGTACAGATCCTGACATTAACTGTGGTAGACCTTAACTGTCTTACTGTTCCGTGGGCTTACAGGGTCTATCCAGGAGGAGTACCTGAGAGAACTGCTCACCACCATGGGTGACAGATTTACCGATGATGAAGTGGACGAGCTTTTCCGAGAGGCACCAATCGACAAGAGAGGAAATTTCAATTACATAGAGTTTACACGCATCCTGAAACACGGAGCGAAAGACAAGGATGACTAAACCTGCATTCCAGACTGAAGAAGAAATCCTCTCGCTTTCTGCCCTGAGTTTCTTCTCCCGATGGGACTCATTGCATGCATTTAGCCCTCTAGATCTTGCCTTTCCTCTGTATTTATGGATTTATTCCAGGCCATTATGGCACACACGCACACCTATGTAACCAAACTGGAAACAGGAGATGTAACTGTAACATGTAGTGAAGTATCTACAATATTTGCACAGCAGAGAAACAGAAATTCTGGTGTTTTTTTGTTTTTTTTTACTCAAGCTGGATTTTTTGCAATTTTGTAATAAAAAAAACCCCATTGGAAATAAAGGACTATCAATCAAAAATGTATCACAATGTGGTCTGGCAAAGTGGAAAACGTACTACTCCTATAATAGTAAGAAGTCTCATGCCTACAACATTTCTAGACTTTCATTGATGGGGCTACACTAGACAGCAGGGCCGCCTTAAGGGGGGAAATTGGATTGCTGCCTTAATGGGGGAGTGTTTGTCGAATAGGTTTTACCTCTACTGGTATCCCACTTTGTTAATTGCAGATATCCAATAAAGGTTATGACTGGGGGGGAAAGGAGGCCTACACCTGTGTCAACTGGTTGAATGCAGAGACATTTGTTAATAAGGGGTAATTAAACCCAAACCAAGTGTCAGCTGGCCATGTTTACAAATTAATTTTACAAATATACATGTAGGTGTCTGTTTCATTTTTTTTTATTTGGGAGGGGGGTGGAGGGGTTTGATTTAAAAGAACAATCACCCAGAGTTAACTGTAAACATATCCCTGCCTCTGGTCCAAGAGGGACTGCACTTTTAAGCTGGATTGTATGAAGTAGAGGACATTTGTGGAAACAGATATTTGAAGCGTGATAGTAATAGACTGCTTGTTTAGAAAGGATAATCCTATTAACTCCAATACATGACGCAGCCCAAATATGTATTTTATTGCATTCATTTTTTTTCCCTCTCTAAACGTTGAGGATGTTATGTATGCTTTACATAATCTTTCTTCTAAAACCATTGGTGTTTATTTGTGGTTAAAGCCTTACCTGATTAAATGAGTCCATATATTGACAACAAGGTGCTTTTACTTGTAAGCTGTAACTGTTGACACACAGGCCAGCAAAGCTCTGCAATGTGTGGCATTCATTCTTGAAACTGAAGTGTGTGCTGTTCCGTAGCAAAATATTGGTCAGTGGTTCTTGCTAGGTTATAGGACTGATTATGTGATAAACCTCTAGGAAGTATAGCAGTGAAGACTTCTCCAGCTGGGAGGTGGAAACCACATATCTATATACCTTTTATAACTATATGAAGTATGGGTGCCACCCCGGCTGAAGTTGTGGTATAGTGATTTAAAGCTGCAGTTCAGTCTTGTTTTTTTTAATTTATTTTTTACTTCAATAGTTTCATGTGGGCAATCTCTAATTACCTAAAGAACTGTATAGCTGCCAGTCAATTCGTTCTCCATGTATTGATCGGCAAAATTTGGCAAGATCTTTAGAGATGGCATGTGTTTTTCTTCTGCTTCTGTCACTCAGTGGAAGCTCATGAATATTCATGAGCACTCCTGCACTGACATGTGCTAGAGGGAGGGCAGGGCTGACAAAGGGGTGTGCCAGGGCTTGTGACGGGTCATGAAGGGGCAGTGCCTTAGCAAATGGCTGTTAAAATAGAATACAAGAAAATTGGTCTTTCAAAGTTGTTTTTTTTTTTTAAACAGAAAATGCTAAAAGTATTTTTTCTTCCTACAGAACTGATTTATTAAAAAAACCACACATGCAGGATATTGACTGAACTTCAGCTTTAAGTGTTTGGTCTTGAAAAAACAAGCTTCTTAGCCTAGACCACCAAAGCTCTGGGACCTCGGGGAAAGAATGGTAACTGAGCTTTCCCACCTGTAAAATGGGTAATGAGTCATTTCCATCTGTCCCTTTTTTTTTTTTCCAGAGTTTCAATAGACCAGAGCATAACAGGAGTCCTGCGTAGTGTCTACAGTAAACACTGAAGTGGGTGCATTATTGCCTCTGAAGTAAAATAGCAAAGGGCTCTTTGCAATAAAAAGAACTGACTGGGTGATAGGAGGATGTGATTTTTAAACTTTCAAGTGCAAAATTAATGCATTTTCTAGAGAACACAAAAGGTTACAAGAAGTAGTGCTGAATCTGTAGGTGACACGCCTCGTTGCCAATGTAAGATAATACACTGTTAAAGTGCATGGACACATGCAGTCATATACCAGGGGAATTGAAAAACTGTAAACATTATATGCTAGATTTAATAGAAATTTTTAGAAAATGTGCAGACTTGGGCCAAAAGTTTCTGGTTTATATACAGTGGTTTACAGAAGTATTTACCCCCTGCAAATGTTTCAGATTTTGTTGGCAGCTGAGCGTACGCAGCGCTTTCAAATTAGACTTTACATGTAGAATCTACAAAAACTACTCACGTGGTAATAGTGAAGCAAAAGGAAACAATGTCCATAGATCTGTGCTACCAATTCTCAGATACAAGGTAACAATTTGTATGCTGTTTGACACGATAAACTTGCTTGGAGAGGAAACGGTTTAAGGCCTCGACCAGGCTCCCTGCTTGCTCGCTGAGGCGCTGTGGCTCAGGGAAAGCGGGTGCTTTCCCTGGCCTTGCGGTTGCTTACCGCACGTGCTGTCGGGGCGGGCACATCACTGACCGGGGGCGGGCCAGTGACGTCACGGAGCTGGTTCGACCTCATTGGGCAAACCGCTCATGTGACCGGCCTGTTGCGCCGGCAAGCGGGGGAATTTTAAATTCCCCTAAGACCTACGCTTGCGGAATCATAGGTGAACCCCTACTAATGCCGCTCTAATTGCGGCTGTAGGGGCTCAGTGCTGAGCGGGGGCGCTTCCGCCAGCAAGCAGGGAACATGGCCGAGGCATAAGGCTGCATCCCTGCTGAGCGCGCGGTGCTTGCCACTTTTACTTATGTCTATATGTGGAAGTCCTCGCTCGCTCACGCACGCACGCTCATCTAAGCTTGGCACTTGAGTAAACAAAAAACAATTTGACTTTCAAGCGCGCTCAACTTGCCCGCAATGTGCGCCCCCGCGCTTGCGAAATAGGCAGGACACCCGGTGCTCATGGTTAGAGTTGGAGACGTCACCGCTCTCGAGCATGAGCGCAGTCAGCACCAGCGGGGCCGCAGCCTAAGTTATGGAGTCTGGTGTACAATCAATAATGCTCAGAGAAATGAAGGTATTGATGTGTCCTGGTTGCTAGTGCCGATCGTATCTGTAGTAAGCAGTACTCTGGTTCTCTTACTATGTGGACTACCTCCCTAGAGCTTTTTTTTTTAATGAAATGTCCAGCAGTATTACTCCCACTGGTACTAACCATAATGTGCTAAGTGAGTAATGGTACTCGCGATATGATGCCGCCCCACGCTGTTGAATAGATGCAAAAAAAATCCATGAAAGGAAAAAACAGCACAGCGG